>NC_058047.1:9130000-9460357 GCF_020085105.1 Siniperca chuatsi | reverse complement strand
TGTGCATAATACCACAGCCACCTACACTTTCCTCATTTTCTCTTTGATACAGGCAGTGTAGCGTGTGTTAGTAATATAAAATCGACACAAAGTAATATCAAAACAGAAGCAGTACACAGAAACTGTTGCTTGGAATGTGGTTGTATTAATCAAGGACACTCTTACTTTGCCTCAGGAATATGAATGGATTTTTTTTTCATCTAATTAACAGATATACCCTTAAAGGGAAGGGGAAGGGGAAGGTTTTGGCGAGAAATTCCTGATCTGTTCCTCTTCAAATTATGTACTGTATCTCACCACAGCCTATCTGTGAACCGTGCGATGTTGCCTCTCAGCATGAAGACTTCCCCAAGCCTGACAAGTGTCTACATGTTTTATCTGATTTGCATACAAAGTGAAAGCTTTAGCACTAAGTGGTCTAGCTTCTGTGTTGAGGGTTGTAATCACTAAGGGAATCTGAGTTAACGTTAAAACAACAACAACCCCTCCTAGTTGAGTTATGCTGAAGTTGAAGCTCACTTGGACTTCATTACATTCATCTTATTACAAAGTTAATTTATTTCTTGTTCATCTGTTGTACCTTCAAACCATCTCACAATTCATTGTTTGCCCTGCTATTTGTTTGAGTTTTCCATTTTGTGCACGCACTGACCACTGAAAAGGTACAACTATTCTGATGAAACATTTCAGCTTCCATACTTAAAATGCACATTTAAGACTGTAAATGAATTCTATTGTAAATACAAATTAAATCCATTAATCCTGTAAATGTGTTTCAAGACAAACATGCGATTCATTTCTTTCATCCAATCCTAACCTCAGTTGAGGTAGTAAATTAAAATAACAGAATGTGGTGCAGTTTGTATTGTTGACATCAACATTTGACATTATGTGAGACTACAATGACAAATTCGCCTCACGCCTAAAACAATTAACTTTTTTATTGTACCATAGTGTCGTAGTGGGTGTCACACAAGGGAGCAGGGAACACAAGGAATAGGACCCAAATGCAGACTACAGGCAGAGCAGATGCAGTTCATTAATTTATTGCGGGAAAGGATTACATGGGTAGTCAGGCAGGCAGAGGTCCAAATCAGGAAGGCAGTCCAAGACAAGCAAACAAATCAGACAAGGAGCAGGGAATAAACGGAAACCAAATGTCGAGGTGAGGTCCAAGCAAACGCAGAAATAAATCCAAGAGACTCAGGAGAAGCACAGGAAACAAGGCTGGGACACCTGACGTGTAGACCACATAATATTGACTTGCCCTCCTAGTTTGTTACCATACAAATACAGAAAACTAATTGGAAAGACGTAGAGGAGAAATTGATTTACGTAGCGGTCTGATATCACAACTACATTAAAATATCTGTGGTATGTGGAAGATTTAGCAAACTGAGTTCTTAACGGCAGTGTGTTATTGATTGTCAGAGGAGCAACAGACTGTACTGTAACAGTTTACCTTTATGGGTTTTTTAAATTAATTTTAGATTTGTTTCTTGCTGTTGCCATACCCCCTTTCTAAGAAACATGATTTTTACAAAAAAACGAATAATCTTTTTCAAAATTGCATTTATTTGACCATTGATACCATCTGAAATTACACTCATCCAGTACTTGGATTACATTGTTTCCTTAGGAAGGAAAAGCTTGTTTACTCCCAGGGCATCAATCAGAGAGTTTATGTAAGAGCACAATAAGAGTCACAAAGTGAAAATAACAATGTCAGCTGATTTCTGAGAAATGTGCTCCATTTCCAGGAAGCATTTATTAGTGTCAAACTTGCAAGTCAATAGGCATTGAGAACAAATCTAACAAACTGCATGGCCATATAACTGAATGATATAATTTCTATAGAACAACAATACAATTCTAAACAGTGCAGCTTAGACTCAAGAGTTACTACTGTCATTTCAAATTACCCAAGCTGATACACAGACTGAAGAAGAATAAAATCACTAAGACAATACTGAAATAGGAATGCACTTAAATTATATCAAGAAGAGTCAAGATCAGTCATTAAATTCACCATGAACATCACTACTATACTGTGCTACTGTATTGTTGTCTACAAAACAGATCACTGCGGTATCTAGAGACAGCCATACAATTGAATGGACATCCATTTACATTAGAAGTTTAATGTACACTACTACAGTATGTAGTTAAAACTGTAAACTAATCTTCAAGTATCATTAGCAGTGACTGAGGTCATTACTGTAACAATAACTTATAATACAATTAATCTTTCAATAAATAAATACAACCAGACTTTTGTTCTTGATAACCAGACAAAAATATACAAAGATTATGTATGAAAAACCTGTGTTGCGCTTTCTCATGTTATAAATAGAAGACAATAAATACAAAAATAAATAAATAAATAAATACATATGTTAAAAAAAGTACCTAATAAAATATAAAACTTAGAGCTCAGTAGCCCTTTCTTTCAAAATGACTGTGGGGTTGATATCACTGCTGCGTGAATGGGATGTGCTTGAATTGATGATCATGGAACCCGTCTCTTTAACGTCGGGCACATGAAAGGATGCCACGGGACAGGGGCCCCGGACGTTACTGCATACGAGGCTCTGCAGGGAGGCGGTGTTGATGATGTCGAAGCCCACGCTGCCTCCGAATGTGCTGGGCTTCCAGTACTCCGGGGAGCAGATGGGGTTTCCCATTAAGCCTTTGAGGGAGAAAGGGGCCCCCATCTCCACCATGGTCTCCCCAAAGATGGCATTAGGCCTGGGTTTCTCCACCAACAGACCCGGGTAGAGCTCCACAGCATCGATGTGTCCATACATCTCCTCGAGCACTGCGGCCATCTCTTTCTCTCCTGAGTAACACAAAGGAGGGAAGAGTTTTAGTTAGTGCCTCAGTCTGGGTTCTTTCACTCGCTCAGCAGCTGCAAAGCTTACTGCTAGTCTAAATATGAGCGCTGTGTTTTGACTGATTCAAATCCAGAAAATCGTGGATAAAAATGATCTCTTTTCTTATCTTTACTTCTTTCTTCTTCTTGTCTACCAAGCATACACAGGTTGATATTTTTCTCTCCTCATACATCACAGTTCGTTTTTAATCAACATTAATTCCTTTTTGCTTGCGACATTTAAATCTTCTCCTCAGAAGCAGGAGCCCCGTCTTGTCTGTTTATGTCTTTCTCTCTGTGATGACAGTCTGCTTACACTGTCTCAAGATGAAATGAACATCTGGTTGTTAGAGTCACGGAAATAAATTCGTAACCTCCAAAGCTGCTTGGGACTAAAGCTGAGTCCAACCCATTTATTTAATAATAAGTAATATGACATAAGCTTTGATCTGTAGCGTCTGGGCGTGTTTTTTAAGCTTGCATTTAATTCCTGCCATCAGCTCACGACAATGCTATTAATAATAAAAGAATAATTTGGCCTGAGGCAACATTTCCTTTCACTTCATGTTAATAACCTCTTCACTAATCATCTGACGTCATCTTTTCTGCCTGCAAGTATTGGGTTTTGTAAGTGATCTTGACTTTGTCTCACCTGTCATGTCTTCAAAAGAGCTGTAGGGCTTCATGGAGAATCGTTTCCTGTATGCGTTCAGAGACTGGTAGCGCATCTGTCTGCTGTTTTCAATGGACTTAATGGCCACGTACATGATAGGTCCTGGGACATTTCGGCCACCAGCAACCTAAAAAAATGAATGGAAAGTCAGTTAATCAACCTTAAAACATTGACAGTAACAGTGGTGTTACAATCTAAACCT
The DNA here is from genome assembly GCF_020085105.1 of Siniperca chuatsi. Lineage (NCBI taxonomy): Eukaryota > Metazoa > Chordata > Actinopteri > Centrarchiformes > Sinipercidae > Siniperca > Siniperca chuatsi. Next base: position 9,456,610 of record NC_058047.1, on the reverse strand, counting down.
AAATGCTGCTACTACAGCTCAAACAGTTCTTACCCGTCCAGCAATCTGATTGGTAAACGACTCCACAAGGTTGCTGATGCCGTGCTCAGTCACTACAGAGGTGTTGAAGACAAACTGTTTATAGCTGTAATCCTTCTCCTCAATGTGGAAAGTATCAGGCATCAGTGGGTGCCAGTGGTACAGGGTGTTGAACTCGGATGAAATGCGGTTCTGGTACTGGAAGCGCTGGTTGAACAGCAGCTCGGGGTCAAACTTGAGCTTGAAGTGATAGCCGCTCAGGTGCTGCACGTAGTCCTCGATCACAATCTTGATGGTCTCTCCTGCAGGACAAATGTTAAATATTTTATATGCAGATATTATGCTTAAACTCCACTTAAAATGTGTTTGGCTTTTTGTTATTTCACTTAGATATTTCAGCTTCACTGTGCAGAGCTTGCCACTAGAAGGCTGTTTTCACATTAATCTGCTGAAGGTGGAAAGTTTTTCTGTGCATCTGAGTTCTAGATGTGTACATATGAGCATGATCACAACTAGTTTGGAAGCCAATTAAGGTTCAATATGCAACAAGTGTGATGTGGAAACTTGAAACCTCCAGTGCACATACACTGAGAATAAACTTTTCAGTGAATTAAGACATCATGTGTCCAGCAGTTAAAACTGAATACTATGCATAGAGTCTGCATTCTTCAATGAATTTTCCAAGAATTTTTAACTAGGTAGTTTGCTTTTTTGTGGAAAATCAATAGACACAAATTATAATTTAAGCACTGTATTTTATGTCCTGAAACATGTTTGGAGGGGATCTTTAAATTATTTTGGAGAGGATTTGACTGGAAGTTTGTAAGTCCTGAAACGAAAAACTAAACATTTCCTCTTTCTCACATCTTTCAGTAAATCCTGTTTCTCAAAATAGCTTGAATGCTCCATTGTGTGCGCAACATGCTAGTAGATGATTACCAAAGTAAAAAGTACAACTTCCTCCTTTCACAACTCCCATGGTAACTACATTAATACCATGACAAGTGCATCACATGCCTTTATTGTTATTATTTTGACTTTATTTTCCAATCAGAATCTTATAAACTCACCAATCAGAATGAGCCGAGTGGTCTGGAAGAGCCTTTCATCGTCCCAGTCAGGGTGGACCTCCTTCAACACATCACACACCCGATTGTGTTCCCGTAGCCATATGGTGGCGTACATCATCAGGCCGGGGACCAGGCCAAACGCCTCATGGCCCACAGCGAAGCGGTGAGAGTCAGGAACATGAGGAGGGTAGTGCATGTCAGCGCCCACTTCCTTTACTGTTGGGGGGTAAACCTCTCCATCCAGGATCTGGAGAGTTACGCAAGAGAGGAAGCAACTGTTAGGCACTTGTGTGGTCTGAAGCATTTGGCTGTTTAAACTACAGCACAGCTGTCTCTTCACATACCTGATATTTAAGCTTGCCATCCTTGAAGAGTCTGAGTTTGCGTTGCCTCTCCAGGTTGTCTCCATAAATGTGGTTGAGGTCCACCTGAAAGGAAAAACAACACCATTAATACATGCATTTTTAATAAATGATTCATTCACAAATATGGTCTCTTTGTCTCCCTTTCCTGAATAAAATCTGATAGGGCTTGAACTCTGCTGTGCTTACCCCATGACCTTGAGCAACAGTAAAAGCAGGTCCTTTCTTCATATCAGATTTGAAGAACTGGTGGGTGAAATGCTGTGCGAAGAATGCAAACATCAGGCTGGTGCCCTGTGGGTCTGGGATGAACTGTCTTCTCATCAGAAGCTTCTCAACCAGTAGCTTAGCATCAGGTAACTCTTTTTTACCTGGGGAAACAATTAAGAATATTACAGTAAGCATACAAGACTATAATACAAAACCAAGCCAGTTTAATTTGGATAAAACACATTAACGTGATTGAAATGTGATGGTTTACTTGTGAGTGAGGTTTACTTTCATTGTAAATTTCTTAGACACGTTAAAAAAAGTGGTTTCATGTTCTTTAGTTTTGGCTTGCTGGGGCAGGTTTTGCTGTGTTCCCTCAGCACATTTCCATTCTGTCAATCCAGCAGAAGGGATAATTTCAATGTGTGCGTTTCCTGTGATGCAATGAGGCCAAGCCACTCTTGCTCAGTATTCAAGAATCTGAGAAAACTGGTTTTCCAAAGGCAGAGAGATTGGACTCACCTACTACTCCCATAGGGGTTGGGCAATCCTCTGGCACAGGGGGAAGGGTGCGTGTATAGTAGGAAAGGTTGGAATAGGCTTCCCAGCTTTTGTAACCATAATCCGCATTGAAAGTTGGAGGACTATCAATCAAGTGGGCTCGGGCTAGAGAGAAAAAAAGCATTTCATTATTAGCATAAACACCACAATTGCTTCTCTACAAATTATTTGTTGTGTTATGAAGCAGTTTCCAATCCATCTTCTCATTTTGCCTTCAGCTAGAGACACTTACATGTCAGCACATATCTCATGATGGCATCTCTGAGAAATGAGATGTTGTTGACGATGTTCCAGAAGCCCTTGAAGTGGGTGAGAAGGTAGTGGATGGTGTTGGGCGATGGCTTCAGGGAGATTTTGACCCAGGTGAGGAACTCAGCTGTTGAAACCAAGAGGGAAACTTAATTTTTGAACAAACCACCACAACATATACCTCCTGATTTTAGATTCACCTCGTGTGTGCCATTCATACTTACGTTCTGTGCAGTTTTGTCCATAATATCCTGTGCGAGTGCAGTCACACTCATAATTATCTGTTCCAAGCGTTGTGCAAACGCCCCTGTTCTGGCATGGGTCTGAGCAACATGGGTTACCTGCAACAGACAATGTTGGGCTGTTACTGACAGTTCACTTCAGATACAAATACAAATCTGTCAGAACAGCCTCAAAATATGAATCCTCCCAAAACACTTCAATATAATAAATCTCTGAGCTAATGAAGACATGGTTTAATGGTTATTTTAACATTTTAGTGCTATAGGCTTTAATATATTAAATCCATATCAACATATTATGAGTGGTTTTAGAATTACGACAATGTCTTCTGATAGTCAAAATAACAAAAATCCCAAAAGAATACAAAACTTTACATCTAAAACCGAACTTTTAAAGATTGCTAGCTTCTGGTTAAGCTGTTAAATATAGTTTTCTGTATCGTCTACTTACCCCCTTCGCAGACAAGAAACCCCAGTGCCAAGAGGAAAACCGCAAATGTGTGTCTGTTCATACTCCAAAGACTTTATAGGCTCTTCCTTTTCTTTACTGCTCTCTCCTCCGCAGTCGTGTCTGTCTGTCGCTCTGAGAGAGTGAGAGTTTGAATGTCCAAAATGTTCACATCGGTGCACCTTTATAGGTCTGCAGGTTGACGTCATCGTAACTTCGCGCAACGTAGACTACATTTGGGGCAACGGATATAACTATGGTATCTTTCACAATCCCAATTAGATTTTGGATTGTGGTATTATGTGTTGTTTTTTTTTTTGGCACCAAGATGATTTTACTGGCAATTTGAACGCTTTCCCAATCTCATCTTTCTTTTCCTTATTTTAACGGAATTATTTCAATGGAAAAATAGCCTGTTGAAATGAATTTATAACAAAAAGTCTGAAAAGTTCCAACTTTCATATGTAAAAGCTATATTTCTTCACCTACATACCGCAAGTTGTAAAGTATGAGACTTTATAGAAATGCATTTTATTTTCTTGTAACATGTTAATTCATTTAATTCAGTAGGCTACTATAGAAAGCGGCCACTTTTACAATATTAAAGATAATATTTAAAAGATATGAATATTAAAGATAACATTTAAAAGATATGAATGTCCCGTGAATGTCTTAATTATATAAACTATATTTCCACCAGAGGACAACTATAATTCAAGATAAACATATAATTTAAATTAACAAAATAGACCTGTAGCCTATATAACTTGGAACAAACATATAGAAATAAAAATATGTAGGTCTAATGTATTTGTACTATTTGATTAATGAGAAATTATCGGATGATGTATTTTATCAATGAGATAATGAAAATGATATGACTAAATTTACTTGACAGGCTGTATGAAACCTATTGACCATTGGTCTCTGTTGGCATTAAGTCCAGGCGGAGCTTTCTTTCTTTTTTATTGTCCAAATGAATTATTACTTAGAAAAATAGTGCTTCTTGAGAACATTTCATGGCAGTGCTGCATGGGAAATTAAATTATAATTGGGTCAAACCCAACTATCAAACCCAAAGTCTTAATGTTTGGCTTCGACTGGAAAAGACCAGCAGACCCACACAAAGGGGAATATTTGACTAATTTGCTTACCTTCAACGTCACCCCTGTGTCATGTTTATTCTCTCAAAACAGTCAGTCCTTACCATAGACTAAAAAAAACGCGCCCTCATGTGGACGCCGTTACGCACTGGAGTGGTGCGCATTTGGAGAGGTGGAGAGCAGTCGTCAGCTGCAGATTCACCCGCTGAGTCAAAGTCTGACTCTTATTCGGACTTTTTCGGAACTTTTTCCCGCCTGTCATGTTTTTTAATCAACAGTTTAACCGTTATTTTTTGTCATCTACGTAGTTCGTGTTTGTTAGATTAATCCCCCAATTTGAATCTGACACCGCAATCTGCCGATATTAGCACCTCCTCCAGCTCCAGTCCTGCAGTGGTGGAACGAAACTCTCGATCAGCATGACACGTTTTTCAGGATTTGTAAGTTGATAACGCTCTCCGATTAAGGTACGTTTCCATTTTCCTTTCTTTTCAAGATACAACGTTGTCTTTTTTTACAAATAGGATTGGGCAGGAATTTGGAGAGGAAGGTCAGCGCCAGTAACTGTTGTAGTGGTGGTTTAACCAGTGTCTTCGTGAACAGTTCCCTTTACGCAACTCAGAGGAACGCGCACTTACACTTACAGACCAATAGTACTTTATTAATCCAATTGGCAATAGCCTGTATTGAGCGCTAAACATGGCAGATCAGAGCGAGCAGATGCAGTTATTTGCCTATAAAAGCGTTAATGCTTTATATTCATAAATATTTATTTTCATTTCCTATCTTGATATAGGCCTACCATGTTTTATGTTTACACCATTGCAAATGAATAGCTTACACGACCATCTCTATTGCCTTATCTGAGGCAACAACATTATTTATCATTGCATGTTGCAAACTCATACCATCAGGCCTTCTCAGAACTGACCTTATTCTGCCCAGCCAATAAGAATCAGGCAAAACCTGTTTATAGGGGCCTAATAACACGTTTTGAATGAAGCCTATAATCCATATGAGTTACACTGTAATGACTTTTCCTTGTAGTATTTCTTTTGGGAAATGCACAGTGATTCATAGAAGTAATCTTGTTTTTTTTTTTTTACCTCCGATCTTTACCTTTTATGTCTCGGGCAGGACTATACTTGTGCAGTAGGAGGCTTGCTGTATGACTTCAAAACCTTTAATTACTGCAGCTGTTTTGCATCATGGCTGGTTGCTGTTTGTCCCTTTCACATTTTGCGTCCTCATATGAAAATGTAGTGCTGTTAAGTCTCCTGGTTATGTTGGCACACACAGCACTCAGCAGCCTGCATGCACTCATTGCACGCTGCAGAACAAGGGCAGAGTGAACTGGCACTATCCAGAAGTTGGACCACTGATGCAAACTACGTGACCAACACAAAAAACACAGACTCTCTACGTGCTCTCAGTCCCCTCAGTAATGATACGCTTTGGTGAACAGCTGAGAAAAGACTCGCTGACCTTGATATGCTATCACCAGCACACCCACTCTCACACACATACACTCTCACCCACACTCTGTATGCAAATTATATGTGTGTTCAACCATGTAAAGAGAAAGTCTTAATGTTGCTAAAAATATCACACCCACCTAAACATCAGACTGTACAATATGTTATACACACACCATATCAGCCATATCATTTACATTTGGCATCAAAGATAAATCTCTTTTTACTGGCGTCTTTCTCTCTCACTCTCTTTATTTATGCATGTGGTGTACTTACACTTACACGGTCGCTATTGGCCAAGTGGCCCTATCAGGGGTTTGTGGCTCAGCACACTTCCCCTTTCCCATGTCAAGAAGCAAAAGGCTTCACTGATATTTCTAAAGCAGCTTTAGCTTTTATAAGAGGATATCCTCCTTCAAAAAGTTAGAGTAATATATGTCTGGTTGTTGAGGCTGTGGTGCCACATCAGCGTTTTTAATTTCAGAGCATCACACATTTAATAGTGTGTTTTTTTTCATGTAAATGTTGTTTGTCTGTTAAAGCTGTACTAATGCATTTGCACTGATATTAAATGTTGTTGTTTCATCTTCCAGGCTCCAAATGCTCCATTTCGTGACTGAGATGTTCTCCTGAGTTAAAGTTCACATCTTGACGAAGGTTTTCCTGAGAATTACTCACCTGACAACACACAATGGCTTCCAATATAATTGTGAGTATTATTTCCTGTATTTACAGTAAAACTGAGCCAAGTTGAGCAGAAAAAAAAGAGATTCCAGTGGTTTCAATCATGGTGCAAATCGTTCCATTATAGATATTAGCTTACTGGTTTTCAGTAGTACAGTGGAATGAATTTCACCCATATTGCTCCAAAGCAACAAACATCTCAACATTATCACAGCCCTGTAGGACTGTTTAACATCTGTGAAAAGTTTCACACCACTTTCTGTTTTAAAGACCTGTAAATAATTAGGTGAAACCAAATTATTTCTCCTGCGTAACTAAGGGTATGTAATAGGCCAATCAGACTTTGAGGCTACTTGTGTCCCTCATGAATGGTCACACCTTAAAACTACAGTGAATATTAACAGATGTCAGGATTTCTTAAAAAAGACTGATAGTTTTGGCTGCCAGGCCAACACAAAAGACAGCACAGCAAAAAAAAAGCAAAACAGCTTCTGTTTATAATCCAACATGTGGGTTCAGTGATGGATATCTATGAAGGACAAACTGTACATTGTTTATAGATTAATGGCCTGTATTTTAACTTATATACTGCATATATTTCAACACTGGAAAGTGGAGACATTAGCACAAACTAACCTGTATACTATGTTTGGTAGCACTTTATAGTATAGCCTGCGATTTACAGCGGAATTTTGTTGTATGTTGTCATCATTGTGGTTGGAGTGATTTTCCCACAAGAGACAATGAAGCCAGACTGAACTGAATGAATGTTGTTTTGCAGGTGGAACAGCAGTTTTCTCACAAATTCACAGTGACGGTGGTTCGAGCTGAGAGCGTCACCAAGGGAGCGCTGGGTGACCTGTGTGAGTCTTAATACATTTTTTTGTGCCTGTGCATGTGATTCTAACATTCAAACATATTGTTGCTGCTAATTATTCATGACATTTAGATCAATGTGAACTTTTCACAAAAGTACAATAGAAATGTACTTGAGCAGGGGGATACTTTCACTAGTACTATTCAGTAACACTGTTGGATGTGTGTGTGTGTGTGTGTGTGTGTGTGTGTGTGTGTGTGTGTGTGTGAGTGCAGTGGACACCCCAGATCCATATGTGGAGCTGTTCATCCCAACGGCCCCAGAGAGCAGAAAAAGGACCAAGCACATAGACAACAACATCAACCCAAGATGGAACGAGACCTTTCACTTCATATTAGACCCCAACCAGCAGAATGTCCTGGAGGTTAGACCTGCATTTTATTCTCTAGTACAGTCTATGCAAGTACAGGATGACAAGCAGGGACGTAGTGGAGTGCAAACCCACATAAACCATTTTTAGCTTGATATGAGAATATGACTAAATAGTATCATCATAGAAACTAGGATCAGAAGGAACAATAGTACATTAGTTTAGAGTCATCTCAGAAAAAATAAATAAATTAAGACTTTTCTGAAAGTTTTGTTTACATGGATCATTGTTTATCATCTTAGTTAGAAGATTGGTTGTTCAAGTGAACATGTACAAAAAAACCCGAATGTGTAGCTTTTGAAATGTATTTAACCATTTAACTGCTGATATCTATTCCACTCAGTTAACATTAATGGATGCCAATTATGTGATGGATGAGACACTTGGGACTGCATCCTATGACATCACCAAGCTCACTGTAGGCCAGACAAAGATGGAGAGTTTCCTCATTGGCAAAGTAAGACATTCAACCCCAGCAGACCCTTTGACAGTTTCATCATTACAAACTCATGAACTTGTGCAGGCATGCATTGTTTAATCTTACAGGAGATTAATTACATTTCTATTTAAATAATGCAATGATTTTGCATATGATGCGAAAAATTCTAAATGAAACATTCTTGTCTCTTTCCTTCTTATTTTCTGTTTCGCCTAATAGATTTTGTTTGTGACGCTTGGTGTTTGCCTGTTGACAGAATTACCAACCACAATCAGCTGCTCCTTTACTGGACAATAATCACATATTTCATTGTTTTGACAGGCAACCAAAGTATACTTAGAGATGTCGCTGGAGATCTGGTATGTATTCCCTTTAAAATCAAAAATTGTCTGCTATTTTTATTTAGTTTTACAACAATGACTTTTTTTGCACAGTTCGCTCTGTGATCAACCTATAGTCCCTCGTGTGAAAAGGCAATACCAGTTATAAATGAATGACAGCTTCTGTACAAATACACAATACAAAGAATACACAGGAATTTAAGAATAGATAGGAATTCACCTGGAGCAGTGCACAAACTAAAATTAGAACTTAAAGCAGCATGAGTCAGTAACAACAGGATTGTCTGTGGATGTGGGTTTCACACCAGACCATCCAGAGGCAGATCTTATCTGACTTAAAGATCAGTTTCAACATTGTCAGAAATGTTACGTACACAAAGAGCTCATATCCTCTATTTGCCTCTCAGCAGAAAATGTAAAACATGAGTTTGTTTTCCCACTATCAGATTTCAGTAAACCTTATTTCTGTCATTTGTTTCTGCAGTACCAAGCTGGACCTGCGGTTCAGCCTGGCCCTCTGTGACAAAGAGAAGCAGTTCAGACAGACCCGCAGAGAAAGAGTGATGCTGGGCATCAAGAAGCTGCTAGACATGGAGAAGCCTCGTTTCCTCCCCAGCTCTCCGGAGGAGGTGGGATCAGAAGTTTTACAACACGTCCTACCTACCTAAATGACAGAATAGGCCCTTTGCCAATGACTCTCAAAACGACATAAATGACTGTTGGCGTAGTGGACCTTCGTCATCATGGTAACAATAAACACGTGGTTAACGTTGTGAAACGGTCACGGTTTGGTTAAGTTTAGGCACCAAAACCACGTGGTTATGTTTAGGAAAGGTCATGGTTTGGGTTAAAATAAGTCAACTCCAGTCCACAGCTAACGTACACTCACATGGCGTACCCTTTCACTCACTGCAACATATTGTATATCTAACACACATTTTCATTATGGCAGTGAACTTAAGCTGTCAGTGTTCTGCTCACCCTTTTGCTGCTAGCCTGCTGCCACACCACTCACCTGAAAACTATACTGTCATTTGCTTCTACTGCTGCTATTGAGCAAAATCCACCCACCTCCATCCCAGCATCCACCTATAGGCTCTGTCTACATTCCCCAAGTAGGGGAAGTTAATATCGTCATTCTCCACTCCCTGCTGTGCAGAGCTTGCTGTTTTGAGTCTAGATGCCAAATACCTACGCTGTACATATTTTTCACTCACACAATAATCCATTCCACATGAGTAAGCTGACAGAGATATAGCTGCTGTAGCCTCTTAACATTGTACATGTATATAGGAATGATGGGTGTGATATGTGTGCTTGCTGTGGCATCTCTCATTCTAGTAGGAGTTTCACTTTTATGATATGTAGCATTTACTAGCGAAGATGAAAAAAATGACAAAGACAAATCATACAAGTCTTTGAGGTCTGTAATGTAACCAGACTTGCTGCAGACTTGCTAAATTCTCAGTGTTCTCAGCTTATAATAACACTTTGACATTTCTCACACTGGGAAGCAAACCATACAGTAAGTACGTCACAAAGCTCCAACTTCTGCTTCCCTGTGCTGAGCTAAGCTAAGTTTCATTTTCTTGCTGGTGTGGTTTTGGCTAGATGCCCTTGGGGCTGGCTGCAATCTCCAGCCAGGCCTCCACATGTCTTTAACCTATGCCGGAAGCTTAAGAGGAATAAGATAACCAGCTACTGCTTTTCACTATGCAGCAAAATCCAGAATAGGGACTCTCGTGGAAATACGTCTGTCAGAATATTTGTATTTACAGTATTTATGACGAGATAAACAGAATGCAGAAAGTAAGCAACGTTGCACAATGAGAATTATGAAATAGTTGAAAATCCGAAGGCACAAGTAAAAAAATGTTGCATGACGCAACTGGCATGTCACCCTCACTGTATAGAGGCACAGGACGGAAGTTACTCAACCTGAAAGAATGAGATAGAATGAATGTGAGACTCATACTCTAAGCTGTGTAGTATGTAATATGTAATTAACCATACCTCTCTTCTTCTTCTTAGTGGCACATTATGACTCTCCTGTGTGTGTGTGTGTGTGTGTGTGTGTGTGTGTGTGTGTGTGTGTGTGTGTGTGTGTTACAGGTGCCGGTGATTGCCATAGCGGGCTCAGGAGGCGGTTTTCGTGCCATGGTTGGCTTCTCAGGTGTGATGAAAGCCCTGTTTGAGTCTGGGGTCCTTGATTGTGCCACATATGTCGCCGGCCTCTCCGGATCCACATGGTCAGTTTTTATTTCTCCTCTCTCGATACACCTTCTCTTTCCCTTTTTATTTCTAAAGACACTTTCTCTCTTTTTATCTTTGTTATTACTGCTATGTTTCTTTTGTCCTTTCTTTCTTTCGGACTCTCCTTCTTTGTTGCCTCCTCCCTTATCTGGCAAACTTTCCTGCCTTCCTCTGCTGGTATGAAGTTGTCATCAAATGAGCATCTCTGGCTTATATCAGTCTCCATCTTCATGTTTGTCGAATGACTTATTGGATTTAACTTCCTTACAAGTACAGTACCTCCTGCATAAACCTTGTAAAGAGCAGAGTGATATTTTGAAGCATGTATTGATTGATTTGACAACATTTTACATTGCATTGAGATTTGTGCAATGCCTCTTTCAAACTTCTTTCTCTTTATCCCCGTAGGTACATGTCATCCCTCTACTCCCACCCAGACTTTCCAAATAAGGGCCCAAAGGACATCAACAAGGAGCTGATGAAGAGAGTTAGCAGTAACCCACTGAGGCTGTTGCTTCCCCAACACATCACCAACTACATCCAGGCCCTCTGGACCAAAAAGGCCACAGGGCAACCTGTTACCTTTACCGATATCTTCGGTATGCTCATAGGAGAGACGCTTATACCTGCGGTAAGAGCCGTCTGACAACTGTTGTTTGTTTTCATTTTGATGGGATTCCTATTTTTCATTTCCTTATTGCTCTGCAGTTCGACAATCCTCCTCTTCCCTTAAGTTCATGTTTCTCTTTTCTTTTGAACTGATATCACACCCAAGCCTTATTTAAGCTTTTTATTTTCATGTTGTGCTGTGTTTCTTCTCTATATTTATTTCATGATGTGATGAAACTCCTACTAACTGCAGAGTGTGAGTGTAAATAATTCCAAACGTGTTCTCTCCTACCAGAGGATGGACATCAAGCTAAGTAGCGTCCAGGAGAAAATAAACCAGGCACAGAGTCCTCTTCCTCTCTTCACATGCCTGCATGTCAAGCCAGATGTTTCTGAGCTCATGTTTGCTGGTAAATATCTTTTTATGAGTATCTGTTAAATTGTGTGTCGCATGTAGCCCACATCCCTGAGAGAACAATTTTGCATATGTAATGAGTAACTAGAGAGGATCAGATGATTTTAGCCACATGCAAAATAAGCAAGAGGTACTCATTTCCTTATAATACTGCTCTGCCACCATAGAGAGGATGTGTCATGACATGGTGGGGTGTCATCTAATGACGGCTCTGTGGTGACAAATAGCAACTGTTCAATATCAAGGAACTGAGTAGAGTGCACAAGGCCATGATAGACTCTGTGTTAGGCCCAAATTGTACAGTACTTCCTCATTGTTGATGAAGCCCGCACAGCAATTGCTCACTACTCTGGAACAGACATTTCAATAAAAAATACAATTAAGCAACGACAAAAATCTTGGACAGATCACTGAATGTACACAATCCACTGGCTTCAAAACCAAAAACTACAGTATTTCAGTAAGTGGGTGATGTCATTTGGAGACACTCATCATAGTAGCTGCAATTCCAATTAAATCTTCACATCCTCATTCATTGGAGGACAGTATACACTTGACTCATGAAGCTCATAAAGCCAAAAAAGAACAGTGATAACAATACTTTACTTGACAATATCTCACTGTTCATAGAATGAAACACATTTTCACAATAGAAAACTGACCACAAGCATGCTATTTGTTATTTCTGGTTGAGGAAATGCCATTATTGTTCATGGTCACTGATATGCATCAGGGTGAGGCCACACTCATTCTTGATCTAGAATTACATTGTACGTTGTTTTCTATTGTAAGTTCTCACCATCCCCGTTAAATTTTGAAAAACTGACCTTCAAAGTGCAAGACTAGACTTGTTCTTGACTCTCCTCTTACCTAAAATCCCCAGCTTCTTTATGACCCAGCTTAATGGAAAATACCGTATTATCAAAAGACAGCTTTTCAAGACAGGAAAGTTAAGCTGTGAAATTATCTTCACATTTAAGTGGCAGTTATTGTCTAAAAGGTTACAGAAGTTTACATATTTAGATTGTCTATGCATGTGTCTGTGTATATGTTTGTGTGCATTGTTTGTGCATGTGTGTGGCAGCTTGTTGCTGTAAAAGCTGTTGTAAATGCGTCATAATGACTAGTTGGTATAGAGAGAAATGTAGCCCCTTTGTTGGCGCTGGAACAAAATTAATCTTTGGGCCCTTATTGACCTTTGTGGTTCCTCCCACTCTCTGTGCATTGTGTATGAATTGTGTGGTGCTTAAGTACCCATTTAAGTAAGCTTTTGACAACACTTTTGAAGGCACTCTGAATACTATTTAATTATAATTCAAATTCACATGTTGTCGAATTTCAATCCAGTTGTCAATTTTTGGGCATGAGGGACCGTTATGCCCTGAATGCTGAACAGCCCAGATTTTTTTTACATCCAGTTCCTCAGTGTGAGCAGTGTGATTTTTAATTACAATGCAGTTGTCAGTGCCCGATCCGTACTGGCTGCCCGATCCGTTCTGCACATATGCAAAAGTGGTCCTGTCAGTCAACGGAGGTTACCGCAAATGTGCCTGTTCAAAATTACTCGTGATGTGAATGACTGATCATAAAACAATCCTACTCATACTCAAGATAACAAAATGGTTTTTAATCATTGGAAATGTAATAGTTCGGTCTGTGTTTCATCAGATAATCTGTACTGAATTTGTAATTAAAAACAAAAAAAAACTTTTACAATTAATTCAATATATGAAAAATACATGTTCCAGATAGAATGTCATTATGAAAGTTATTGTAAATATACATTAGAGTATATAATACAAAAAATAACAAATTATTTTGAAATCACAGTGTAATCCTCTGCATTTATGGACTGTCCGTGCTTTTTCTAGCGTACAAATGCACACAGAGCAGAAGTATTAGTAACAGGTACTTGATGATGTGGTGATCATACTGGTTCCAAAACATTAACGCTGAGGTTTCAACCTGCAGACTGGGTGGAGTTCAGCCCGTATGAAATTGGCATGGCAAAGTATGGCACCTTCATGACCCCCGACTTGTTTGGAAGCAAGTTCTTCATGGGAACAGTTGTCAAGAAATACGAGGAAAACCCTATTCATTTTCTGATGGGTGAGAAATATGTTTTCATCTACGCCACTAAACACAACAGTCAGACCATTTTACATGAGTAAACCTACTAACAGTATGTTTTCACTGTGTCAGGTGTGTGGGGCAGCGCCTTCTCCATTCTGTTCAACAGAGTGCTGGGAGTCAAAGACACAGTTGGTGGCAGCACCATGGAGGAGGAGTTAGGTAATCTTTCTCTGTTTTGTCCTGAGCTACACTGTACTGAGTGCTAAATAATGCTTCGTTGCAGGTTAAGTGCAAATCACTGATTGGCTGGAACAGCACAGTACAACAATGTCCCCACAAGGTCGATTCAGTAGCTGTTCAATGGCTTTCAATCATATCACATGATCTTCATCAGAAGATGGAGTTTGCTCAGTTGTCATGGAATTGTAGACGTTCAAATTTCCATTTTTCAGAGCGCTTTAAGGACTTTGGACTAAATTTGAGATTGAAAGTTCATTCTTGACCTGCTGAGGATGATCATGTGATACAATCGAAAGCTCCAGAACAGCCACTGGACTGTTTAATAAGACAGTTTTGTCCGCTACTGTTACCCAGGTAAAAAAATGAACTTTCAATGTCAGCTTAATAATAATTTTTAACCTGTGTATTTTGCCAATTGTATCAATCAATAAAACAATGAGCCAAAATTTTAAATAGTAAAAATATTTATTCACAATGATGCAGTCTTTTTTATTGAGTGTACTATGTAGAATAAAAGACTATTTCAGGCTCGTAATTGATCTATAATTATGTTAATCCTAAACATATTTTATATTCTTGGATGTACATGCCAATAAATTAATTACTGCATAGAAGGAAATGTATTTCCAGTGAGCATCAAAATATAATTAATATGGGTATCATCCTTACAGTATATGTGACAATACATTTTGAAATTGTGGATCTTGAAACATAATGAAATGTGTTTTTTAAGTCATGGGTACTTTGTGTAAGTGAGTATAGGTGTTTGTTTTCAGATAATGCCCTTGTCTTTGGTCTGTATTGATCTACTGATAAAATAACATGTGTCACAGCCCAGCTCTTAGACTGGGACAAAAACGGGAGACACACTGGTATACTCAATAACAAAGTAGTTTATTTACAACAAAAAAACAAAATAATCAAAGTAAATAATTGGCAGGAATCTGTAAAGTCAGTAGTGTAGGGAGGGAGTAGATGAGTGAAAATATGCTGTATGGATGTTGTGATGTAAAAAAAAAAAAAGCAAACAAAAGCCACAACGCAAAAGTGTATGGGGAGAGGAGATCTGCCGAACGAACGACTGGCTGCTGCTCTGGCTTTTATGCATGGGGCCCAGGTGTGCTCCATGCTCCTGATTAACCTCCAACAGGTCTGCAGCCCAGAAAGCAAAGCAACAGCAAAGCGAACCAAGCAGAGGGGCCGTCACACACAACATAAAATAACAAAATACAGGGTACACCCTCCTACTGGCATTCCTTCATGTCTGAGATCCTATTGTTATCTGTCTATTCTTACGCTTGCCTCTTTGTCTCACGCCACAATTATTTTCACACACTTTGACAACAATAGGTATCCTCCTCACACCTTTAAAAACAGCCAACCTAAAATTTTGTCACTAGATATACAATGTGTAGGATGAGTGTGTGTGTGTGTATGTGTTCGTGTCATGTTACCACAACAGTGGGAAGGTATCAGCTTCCTGCGATTATTATGACAGCTCATCGGATGTTTGTTTTGGCTGAATGCATCTGTTTGGGGTGACACACTCTGATAATGCACTGGATGTACAAAAGTGCTAAGAACATCTCCACCCAGTTTAAGAATGCATTAGTTTATCAGGTGTATTGCATTTCTTTAAGGACTTATTTTGATAGAGATAAACAATAGACAGTGAATTTGATAATGTCACATAACTGAACAAAACCATTCTGTCATGCACAGTGTTGTTATATGGTATAAATGAGATTAACAAGCTCCTTTTGAAGTTGTAACCTGTTGAGTGAAGTTGTCTTGTGTCTTACAGAGCAGATCAAACCACGACACATTGTCGGAGAAGACAGTCTGGACAATGACGACGAGCCACGTAAAGGTGAGCTAAGATATGCATGAGTCATACGAGGAGAACAACAGACACTTTATTGTGCAGTATAATTAAATTTGTTATGGTGCAATAGAGATGTGTGACTTTGAATGGTGTCAGTAAACATTTTCACACATTGTTGGGTTTGGCCACATTAACATTAACACTTTTTTTTGTTTTGTTTTTTTACATTTTTGTGGTAATGTCTTCATTTGCATCTGTTAGCATGACACAGCTACGTCAGAACAGCCACTGTGGTTACTGTCAGGTCAGGAAAAACGAGCTTTCACTTCTAACTCTTTGCTTTGATAATCCCATTAATAATGATGCACAAGCTGAACTTTAGGAAATGCTTCTTTGCAAGTACGAGCTTTAGTTTGGCGTGAAATAGTAGCAAACTATAGATAGATAGAAAGAGAAGGGGTGGGGTAAGATGAGTGACATACTTTTGTTTCAAATTAATTACCCTTGAAGATGGAACGTTTTTCTTTGCATAAAGGGTATAAAAAATATATTTTTATACTCTTTTATACACTTCACACTTCTATTAATAAAATTATTTCTGGCTCCTTTTTGTTACATCATATAGCATCTTTAAAGCCCCTGAAAACTTGTTTTCAGATATTAAATTGTTTAACTTAAATTACTTACTTCATATTCAATACTGAATATGCAACACTTGAGCCTGCAATAGATTATTTTTTGTAAACTTGGGGGCAGTGGAAACAAGTAGTGAACACAACATTCATCACTTTTTAAATTGATTTGTTGAACTTGTTAGCAAACAGCTGCTTATTTACACATCCAGCAGTTACAGAGCAACATTATCATTCATTTGGAGTCTTGTTTCTGGCCACCTGATGAATGTAAGTGCAATGTTCACTCTCTTTTAGCTCTGTTTTTGGTCTCTACCAACTCCTGAGGGAAATATCAGTCTTTAGCTACTAAATGCTCCACTATTTTCACCAGCTTGTTGGTAAATGTTTTTGTTTGCCGTTGGTCCTGAGCAGGTAATGTACAGTGGGTTTTTAGAGCTTTTTTGCTGAAAACAGCTGCCTGCTGCAGGCGAAAACAATGCTATGAGAGCGGTGAGAGTGAACCAAAACAGTAAAGCTGCTGCCGAACCGCTAAACACAAAGTTGAAACTCACTATAAAGTTCTGTAAAGTCGAGTAAAGTCGGAGCTGCAGATTCAGGCGATAATTCTTGTAGTTTCTTTACTATGAGTAACCCCTTTCACATTGTCACATTGTTTTCACATTGTCATTTGATACAGTGTAATTATGAAAATATTGATTATAGCTGCTTTGGATCAGTATATTGGCATTTAGTACTCGTTTTGTACTCAAATATCTGCAGTGCTCAGGGGCAACAAAGTTGTCTTTGTAGAGACCCCAAAGTAAAACTGCTCTAGGTTAAAAATCACTTTGTTTTGGATAAATCAATGAAGGCCCAACAGACATTAGCCTGACAAAAAAGAGACTTCTTCAGGTTTTCCAATAGCGCACTGATCTTGGAAAAGAAAAAATTATAACATGATATGACACATTTTTACCACAACGGGTGTAAAATGTATACGAACATTTAAAATAAGACTATCTGGGTGAGTAATTAAAAGTCTATGTGTATGTGCCTTTATAACAGTACTCTGAAAACGAAAATATTCTGATCTAATTATATGGTTTTGACACATTTGTGCTACACAGTTTTTACACAGTCTCAGAGCACCTTTTCATTTTAGTAACATTGAGGAAATGTCTGATGTTTCCGTCACTTGACACAGCCAGATTTCAGTCAAACTAAACAGTTGTGGACAGGCTTGGAAAATAGTGTGAATTCTTTCTGAGAAATGAAAGAAAACAAAAGCATTTGAAAGTATGAAACAGACAATTCAGGCGAAGGCAGATTAAATTACATTTTAGAAGGTAAGATGGTAATTTGCCTTTTTTTGTTAAGTGGTTCTTGTAATCTATATCTCGTTAGTTTTTAATGTTTTATTACAGAAAAAGAGTATTTGTCACAACATTTGACAGTATTTTTTCTCTGTTATTATTATTCAGGTGGGACCGAGAACCAGGAGGCAGAAGACGAGTACCATCGCACTGCTCAGGCTAGCTGGGTTCAACGAATGTTCACGTCGCTCTTCAGTGAGTCTGCCTTATTCAACACAAGAGAGGGCCGGGCCGGGAAGGTACCTGAATGTCAATTCACCGGAAACCATGAAATTATGTAACACTTCATACAAAACACTGCATATGCATTCTTGTTTAACTTTTCCTATATTCAAATTCACAACAACCTGCCTCTTTTTCTCCCCATAACCCATCTCACCCTGTTACCAGGTGCATAATTTCATGCTGGGCCTGAACCTGAACACCAACGCACCGTTCTCTCCAGTCAATGAGGTCACGTGCAACACCCCTCCACCTGAGGAGGAGGTGGACGCTGTCACAGGTACGAAGGATAAATAAATGATAGTCACAATTTGCTGCTTTTAGACTTCATTTATGCAGCAGGAAATGAAAAACAGGACAGGACATGATCATTTTACATATTGCGGTTTTGATTCTCATTTTAAATAACTGAATAGTACCCTATTTCTTATTTTGCAAGTAGATGCATGTTAATCTAATTACAGTTAGGGCTCGTTATCGAACCTAAACTCAATACATTTTCAGTTTCAACCAAATTGACCAAATCTAAATCATAATTTTGTTGATTCTATACTCTATGTTGGTGAAGTCCTTATACTGCTGCTTCACAAGGGACTACTTTCACATTACATGCAGTCATTTTAACCCATTGTTAATATACAAAATATTGTTTAGTTCAGCTTTAAATTAAAAAAAGATTTTTCTAAAACATGTCCAGTATATTTGGCAGAGTAAGGTAGCTTTACTGATACTAAAACACAGATGTGGTTTGAAATATGTTCAAATGATACCCAGTCCTACTTCCATTGAACATTACGTAGGTGAGTTAAATCGGTTGGATCAGTCATGTGGAACAAGATTTGGTTGCAGACAAAGGAAATTTTCCAATCATGTTCCTGCATCATTTATTTCATTTAGTATGATTTTCTCAGACCCAGATGAGTTTGATCGCATTTACGAGCCTCTGGATGTGAAGAGTAAGAAGATCCATATAGTGGACAGCGGCCTGACCTACAACCTCCCCTACCCTCTCATCCTGCGGCCGCAGCGTGGCGTCGACCTCATCATCTCCTTCGACTTTTCCGCACGACCCAGCGACTCCAGCCCCCCATTCAAGGTCAGAGTCTGATTCTTTTTAAAGTCATGAATTGCTAAAAATCATGGACCTTTTTTTCAAAATGTGTAAATGTTTGCTCCAGGAGCTCCTGTTGGCAGAAAAGTGGGCTCGAATGAACAAGCTTCCATTCCCCAAGATCGACCCCAAAGTCTTCGACCGTGAAGGCCTGAAAGAATGCTACATTTTCAAACCAAAAAAAGGGGAAAAGAACTGCCCGACTGTCATCCACTTTGTCCTGGTCAACATCAACTTCAGGACATTCAAGGCACCTGGTAAGTATGTGCATATGTGGAGGTTTCCACAGCATGTGTGAGGAGGAAAATATGCCAGGGCTCTTTGTATTATTATAGTGATGCTGTTTTACCGTCATCGCATGTGAGGCATTTCTTCCTCGAAATTGCACACTGTAATACAACCATATTCGGTCAGCAGCAGACAGTTTTTTTTGCCAAAAGTTGGGCCCCTCTTCCAAGTGATACAATTAAAAAAGTCTCTGCTCTTTAAGCATATCTGCAGTTTACTGAGTGTGAGTGTGTGTGTGCACATGCGTAGATGTGAACCACAGTTGTGTTCAGTGTTTTATGAGCTGCTCGGGTGAATTACGGTTCCTTAAGGAGCCAGGTACTGGTAGGGAATCTCTCGCTCCAGTGGGAGAGCTCTGTGTGTAAACAGGCAATATATCATGAGCCACACAAAGACACACTAACACTACATCTCCACTGCTGCCTCTTTATATTCAGTAGGTCATCAGCCCACAGACTAATGCAGTCTGTTTATGAACGTTACATAAGTTTTTTGCACTCAAACCCAAAAGACATCTGAAGGAAATTATACCATAAATTGACTTCCTGTTCTCGTCAGTTCACTATTGTATGTTTGCATTTTCTAAACTATAACTTATTCCTGGATTTGGTATTTCATCTTTACACCTGTAAAGCAGATTCAGTAACAATGTTAAAATTTTCCTCAAAAAGTATATGATGAATCAGGTATAAATAGAGCATGCTGTTTTGAATATTGAGTGGTAAATGGTAGTAGTAAATGGATCTAAAGATTATTTTGTCAAACTATTTTTATATGGATAACAAGCGCACCTCAAGGTCTAGTATTAGCCTTTCTGGAGCTTTCGATTACCTCACATGAGTGAGATGGAGTTTGCACAGATGTTTAAATTTCCATTTTTTTCTGACCACTTAATGGACTTCTCATTCATGCTGGCTTAAAAGCTGAGTTCATTCTTGACCTTCTTGACAAAACAATCAATCAAATCAAAACCAATTCATTTTGTTGTTTCCAACGTCAAGAATGAACTTTGAAACTCAACCTGTAAACCATCATGGACGAGAGGTCCAAAAAGTGCTGGGAAAAAATGGAAATTTGAACACCTACTAATTCCATGACAAACAGACAAACTCCACCTGCCAACAAATATCATGTGATATGATAAAAAATAAATCTTTTGTTCCTAATATCAACTCTGTTTTCATCCCAGTGGATCACTCAGAGTTTTTGTTGATTTTTTATTTATTTACTCACTTATTAATTTACTTACAGGTGTTCCCAGAGAGACGGAGAAGGAGAAGGAGTTGGCTGATTTTGACATCTTTGACGACCCGGAGTCACCATTCTCCACTTTTAACTTCCAGTACTCCAATGAGGCCTTCACCAGACTGCATGACCTGATGGAGTTCAACACTCTCAACAACCTGGAGGTCAGTTCTGCCGCTATGGTTTCACTACAGGATGCAAAGCTGGGGCAGATGATGTATCTGACAGCAAACAACAGGAAACAATAGTGATGTATGTTGCAATTTGTAAGATTCGAGGGGTTAAAAAGGGATTCAAGACTTTGTTACACAGGCTGACTGATTTTCATTAATTCCCTCAGTCTGTCATTGTTAATCTACCTTCATTCAGTGTTGTCAGTGGGGAAGTTTTACATTTTTGCGTTGTCACTACACAAATATCCGTTTGTTGTGCAACATCAAACATTTCTAATCCCAAAAGCCCATCCAAGACCGGATAGTACAAGTCTTGACTAGTTTACAGTAGGTGTGTCACTGTAAGAGGTCAGACTGACTTTCACTCACTGTATCTGAGTCACTTCCCTGCTGAGTAAGGATTCAAATGTGATGCATTGGATTTGATTTTACAGGTCAGTTCATTCACACTTATACCTGTCAATAAAGAATATTTTCCTAAATACCTTGATAGCAGCACTAATGTATGGAAAACCACATTCCAGCTTTATGTTACGTCCGTCAATCAACGTAATTTATCCAGCATTAATTAGATGCACTCTACCACACAAGACTTCAAAAATGCATACTGCATACTGATCTTTATATATTTAAAGCAGTATCAATCATTATTTTTAGCCATGCTAGCGTCGTGGCTCTAGGGATGGCTCGGTCCACCACTTTATAGATAGACTTATCTCGACATTGTTGGATGATAGTGAAATCACCTGTGAACCTCTTCTTACAATAAATTATATTTGATAGAACTGCCTTTGAAATATAGCTTAATGGATTTGAGGTAATGTTATTTTTCCTCATTGATGATACAATATTGATTGATACAAAATGGCATTTTGGATTTAATCCCGGTATTTGTCCCCTGTAGGTGATTAAAGAAGCCATCAAGGACTGCATCGTGTCCCGGAAGGAGAATCCCTCGTGCCGCTCCCTTCCCTTCTCCCTCAGTGAGATCCCGAAAAAGAAGTTTCTCAAAAGAGATCCTCTGGGAAATCCCTGGAATCACCTGGGAAATGATAACCAGTAGCCTGATCTGAGACTTTGGATAAAGCAGACTTTAGGATTTAGGGAAGTACAGCATTTTCTTTTTGGAAAATGCTATCGTGTTGATCTCTTTTCTGTATACTTTTAATCATACTTTTGATTTTGTAAAGAACCTTAACATTTACTGGTAAAAGCCTTATGATTGCATTCATATACAACACATTGAGAATTTTCATCCGACTTTATTTGCACAAATGTGGTGCTGGGAATACTGTTGGTCTTTATTGACCACAAACAACTGATGTCCGCTTTTCCCTGCCAGCTGTGAGAAAGATTGGATGATGAAAATCAACACTTACCTAACACTGCGGTGTGACTGGATTGTTACAGCTAATATCTGGCTCCATCACAAACAACAGGAGATTTGTTTGTGAGTCATTTCTTTTGTTTTTGATATTTACTGAGAATCCCAAACTATATCTCTTAGTTCAAAAGAAATGTCCACTTCAAATCCCTGTGCTCATTCACTTTACTTCCATGCATTATGTGAATTTTCTACTCCAGTTGCAACATTCCCAATGCACGTGGACACCTCTTGGCTCCAGTTCATGCTGCCTAGAGCAAAGCTGCATTTGCATATTTCCTATGACTTTTTCTGCAGCCATGCTGTGTCTACATTTTGCATTGAGCTGTGTGAATGCACTGTAAGAAGCCTCACCTCTACTGTTTGTCAGCTGAACTCTTTCCATATTGAACGTGCGACTACAGAGCATGCAAATTGCCATGTTTTACCGGATGGCTCGTCTAAACATGTAATCCTGTTTTAAAACATGGAAAAGGAGCTCGTAACCATTGGTTTTGTTTGATGACAACTCCTAGTGCACCTCCTCTGGATACCTCAAACATCTCAATGATGCTTACCCACCAACAGGGAAGGAGCACTCCCTGCTCCCCTGTAGGGAGTGTCTCATATTAAAGCCACCATTTTGCAAAAACAAAACTTGATACCATAGAAACAGCTCCACTTCTTCTCTCCCTCTCTCTTTCTCTCTCTCTTTTCATCGGGATAAAGGTGTGTTTATTTTCCTGACCATGTTGTTTCAGGCTGCCTTTTTGATACAAATCCAACTAGCTGCAGGACTCCTCGAATGCCCTCGTATGATGAAATGGAGCTTAGGTCAGAGCGAGGGAAGGCTGGGTGGAGTGATGAGTGCGATCACAAGACCTGCTTGCACCTGGAAATGGTGGCTCTCTGTGCCACTAAGTGGAATTTTACACACTACACCTACACCTGCAGCAGTGGAAGCCTGGAATCTGACAAACTACACCTATACCTGCAGGGGCACAAAGGCTGCACACAGAGCAGTGGAATTTTACACTGAAGCACTTATATACCCCTATATGCTCATGTTTCAGCCCCGCTGGTTTGGAAGAAACAGAAAACAAGTGTTCTCTGTAGTCATGACTTTTGCATCTTGTCTTTACGTTGATTTTTTAGCACATCATTTATGTTTTTGCATGTTCATGTTTTTTGTAGTTAACAGCATTCTCTTATGTGTTCTTTAAAGAAATTGTTTGGGGAATACATTTATTCACTACCACTCTCATATCTTGTGTCTTTTACATTTAGAGAGCCAAAGTCATGACGTCACATCCAGGCTAGCCTCTGTTCTACAAGCTCCTGTAACTCAGTGCAATTTACAAGCGTGGCAGCGCGGGTACTTTCACCAAATTCACCAGAACTCTCTTCTAAAGTTATTGTTTCCAAACAGTTATTAGTTGTAATTTAACTGTAATCTCTGTTGTCTAAAAACTTTTACAGCGTTCGCTCCTCTCTGTCCTGCTGTTATTACAGACATGTCTGAACTAACCGCGGCACCTCAACTCGCCCATGGACTTGCCTCTTTTGTCGAGGCATGACGTTGAACACGCAAATGTCTAGAGCTTATGGAAGAAGTTGTTCGTTAAAGGCCACTAAAAAACAGAAATATTATCCTTATCTAAACATATGAACATACTGTTAAGAAAGGTTCTGTTCCAAGGCTGGATATTTCCCCTTGTTTTCAGTCTTTAAACTAAGCAAAGCTAACCGGCTTCTGGCTGTAGCTTTATATGTAAGGGACAGATATGAGAGTGGTATCAATCTTTCCGTTTAGGTTAAGTCGCAAAAAAACATATAAGCATATTTCCCAAAATGTTGAATTACTCCTTTAAGACAAAGTTTATACTCAAAGCTATGTGCAACAAAACAAGCATTGATCATTTTGTGAGGACATCTTATTGAAAGCATACATGAGCTGTAGCTATTTTATTTTTTAATATTTTCTTGTCATATTACATTTTATGATCTTTGACAAAGTTTACAAATGCGTAAGATGCTAAATGGTCAGTTCTAGGGAATCGAGACGTGTACATAAATACTCCTGTGATCATTAACTGTTCGTATTATAACTGGCAAAGCACGGCATACATAATGTTTATGTGTATCGTAAAAGGATAATAAAAGAAAGAATTTATCTTGTGTGTAATGTTTTCTCTTAAAATATTTGACACCCTTCCTTCATCTGTGAGATCCCTCCTGAAATAACAGCTGAGGAAAACACAGTTCCAGCACGGTTCTTCCTTTTGTTTGGCTTTCCTATTTAAAAAATGTTGGGGGACAGGATTGGTCTGTGTAGATATTCCAACCAGTTTTTAATCAGATCTTTTAACCATATCAAATGTAGGTTTTAGTGTGGGTGGGACTGTAACTCAAGGCAGAATCCACAGCAGAAATGTCTGACTAACATATCACCATATTACTTTCTTGGGATTAATTTTGCCCTCATCTCATAACATCCACAAATGTATACCCTAAAGGGTCAGTTCACCTTAAAGTTACAATACCTGTTAAGAGCATGTTGACATTATTTTAACTTTGATGCACATACACAAACCTTTCAAATGAAGTGACTTTCATATTATCATTTTACACATAAAGATCAGTTTACTAGAACTGAGGAGTACTACTCAGCCTTTGAAAATAGTTGTTTAATGTCTTCTCTGGCTCTGGAGGGAGCTTTCTAAAGTCTGAGAAAATAACGCTGATAATGTCTTAAAGGTTATCGTGGTTTGGCCTCGGAGACAAAATTTGTAACAAGAAGCCTGTGTTAGAAATAGGGACTATGAAGTTAGAAAGACGTAGGTGTTTAACAGGCAGGCAGGGTCTAACAAAAAGATGCAACTGAATATCTCGCTCTCTGTTGCTTCGATTTTCACCATCCTTTTTTTAATCTCTCTTGTGACTCTCCCAACTTTAAAGGAAGTGCAGTACTAAATCACTGGAGTACCCCCTTTAAGACTACTGAATGAATATGTGGCAAGCAAGAATTGTTTTTATAGTATAAATTGCACTCTAATGTGCATTTAAAGGGTTGTTCTCTTTTCTACTGAAGAAATAGTCCCCATAAAATGATTACCCAGAGTGACTGGGACATTGATTCTGATAAGAGAATAAAAAAGGAGATGTTTCTGTAAAAAAAAAAAATTAATCAAATTTTTCAAACCTGTGAGCCACCAGCATCTGTTTCCCATGCCAATAAAGCCCCATTGAACTGAATTGAGAGAAATGCTATTTCTTGTCATGCAGGAAACCCCTGAAATTACAGAGCGGACATGGCGGCCTATGGGGACTATTTCATCAGTAGAAAAAAGGAAGTACGAAATACACAAGGAAGTAGTCCCTATGAAAACTGATGACAGCGGCCACAAACAAAATGGGAACCAGATGAATCTGCAAGCTCATTTTTGCATTAGTATTTACCCAAATTTTAAGTAACCATTAAAAAAACATTTTCACAGTCCTGTGAGCAATTCCATTTACCCCGTGTAACCTGTGTGGGGGAGGTGACAGAAATCTCAGATAGTATCCATACCTGGACAAATAAAACCAAAACTGTCTCCATGACTGCAAACCAGTAGTAAGTGAGACAATGGGTTTTTTGTGATGTGGGTGCACTGAACTTTTAAATGCACATTAAATGGTGCATTTTATGTGCTATAAAGAATTTTTTCACATGTGCATCACAGGCAGAAATCTCAAAATTACATATCTCAAAACCTGAGCAAATAAAACCAGAACTATCTGCATGGATAGATAAATATATATTTCTTCCATATGGTCATATGGTGTATTTCATACACTAGAAAGAATATTTTCTTGCATTTTTGGTCAGTGATTGTGTCCAAAATCATTTTAGCTTGCCTCATATTCATTCAGGAGTTTCATGATGACTGATAATATGTTATTTAATAAATCTCAAAGTCCCAAAATATGTGCATAACTGTTATAACATGCTCTAAATGTTACAAAACAACACACCAGAGCCACTTTCACCTCCAGAAAGGAGGAAGCCACCCACAGTCTCTCCCAGCCTGAAGACCTGCTCCAACGCAGCACCCACTAATTCATTACATTCCCCAATTAAATCATCATCCAAGAGCAATATTCCCCTCATGTGAAAATACTAATTATGTGCTTAGGATACTTTACCATGGTGTCAGTCCTTTTCTCTGGCACGGAAGCGCCTGGCCCAGCGCCCTGCAGATTTGCTCTGACATTGAAAGCTGGAGTGCACAGACAGCTTCTTTTCAAGTTTAATTTCCTCTGCAGTGGCTGTCTGTCCCAGTGTGCACTGTACAGTAGGAGGGGAAATGGCCTCTATATTGAAAATTTCCAGGGGTTGTTAATTTGCACATTCACGTGAAGGTCAAGTATGTGCCTGTATCCTTGCCTTTTGATGTGGTGAGTCATTCACATAGCACAGACGGGTTGGGGCGCACCACAAAGCCCGCAATGAGGACACTCATGACCAATGCACGCAAGGCTGTGTGAGTGTGTGTGTGTGTGTGGTCTGACTTAGGCTACCTTCGGGGACACATTTCAGACTAAAGACCAGTTAATTATGGGACGACTTTTGGGGACAAAAGCTGTGTCCCCAATTGTGAAAAAGCTGATTTTTGGGTCAGTGGTTAAGTGGGTAGGGTTAGGGTTAGGCAAGTAGTGGTTATGGTATATTAAGTCTATGTAATGTCCCCAAAAGTTAAATCAGGAAACGTGTGTGTGTGTGTATTTGTTGAAAGAAATGGGAGGTTTGCAGTGGGAAATACATTAGCTGTTGTTATGCTTTCCCCTCCTGAGGCAAAGGGCCAGCAGTCTAGACAGGGCAGACAAGGAAATTAAAAATTCCACTTCCACTTGACTTCCCAGAAGAGGCCTGTGTGTTTTTGGTCAGGAAAAAATATGCCTGTTACCCATGGCAACATCACAGGACTCCCAGCCAGAATTTAATATGAGGTCATATGAGAAGTTTGGAAGACGCCAAAACTTTCACCCATTTGTCTTGCAGCTTGACAAGCGGATATGTCTGTTTGTGTTTATTCCAAAAACAGGTGAGTGTGTGAATTAGCGACAATGGAAAGTGTGTCTTACTTTCTACAAAGAGAAAAATGCACTTTCATGTAACACAGGAAAACCCTGACATTGTGGAGCTGATGTTGTGGTCTGTGGAATCACCAGCCAAATACTTGCGCAACAGCAGTAAAATGGTCAGTAGATGCCATGACTCAACACACACACACACACACACACAACCTTGTACTTCTATCTTTGTGAGGACCGTCATTGTCATCAGAATCAGAATCAGAAATACTTTATTGATTCCCGCGGGGAAACTCTTTTGTTACAGCAGCTCACTATCACGTCAGTGCACACAAGTGGGTATAAATATAAAATAAGCATGAAGTACAAAGTGGGTTTACCGGTTGATGATAATAATACAGTATAAGGTAATAGTGCATGAACTGTCAAGTTAAGTGTAGCTTATTAAGATTATAATGAGACATAATGCATTACCTAGCCCCTTACCCTAACCTTAACCATAACAACTAAATGCCTAACCCTAACCATTACCTAACTCTAACCTAACCCTTAAAACCAACTTTTAACCTTCAACCAAGGTAAAAAAGTGTTTCAGTCCTCACTATGTAGCAAGTACACACACACTCTCACACAAACCACTGCTGGTGGTGAAGATCATCTGTTTGGATTCCAGCAGATGAAACACAAATTTAATCACAGCAGCAGTTGTATCTGGGTCCTATCAGACAAAATTTCCATGTAATCATAGGGGTGAGTGTTTATGAGTGCAGGGGTTTTACACACGTATAGTGTGTGAGTGTGTGCATTGTTTAGTCTATGACAAAAACCTTATTCCATGTTATACTCTGGCTGAATGACACCATGTTGAGCTTATCTGCACACAACTTTTACAGCAATTTATTGTATACGTTTGTATTATTTTTTGGCAAGTTGCACTATCTTGGAATGATAAGACTATGTTTCACTGTATGCAAGTAACATGACAATAAAGTTAATGTGTATGTAGTTAAGTGAAATTAATTATTCTGATTCATGTTTGTATTTTTATCAATACATTTTTGTTTTATTTTATTTCAAATTAATTTAATTTTTTAAATGATTTAGTTTTTGTTGTATTTGTTTGTTCGTCTACACTAGATGGGCCATTAGACATGTTTATGCTTCGTTTAGTGTTTGTGTATGAATTTCATGAAAAACGTTTGTTGAACATGTTACAACAACAAACACAATGTGGGGTTCATAGACAGAAATATAATATCACAAAGAACCAGAAGAATAAATAAAAGTTTTAAATAAATTTTGTGTTTTACTGGCTTTTTTTGTTCTCATAGTACAAAATGTTTTGAATGTCCTGTTTGGAATCGTTTTAAAAGACTAAGAAATATGGCCATTTATGAGTAATTACATCATATTAATAATATTGTGAGTTAAAAAACACAAACAAATTAAGAATATAGTCAGTCACAATTGCCAGATGTACAAACACAGTAACACTTGACAGATACAAAACATAAATGCACTGGGACACTTCAAATACACAAATAACCATGACAACGTGAAAAATAATGATTACAGAAAAATAGAGATAAACACGTGAATAATAAAACTGAGGATACCAAGGTCATGGAAATATTTCTGGGATTTTGGGGGGATTAATGAGGAGAAGTGTATACCTTCTACAATCGCACACATATTGACTAAACATATAAAAATAAGACTATTTTTATGCAAAAACTAGATACATTGGAATAAAAGGGATTCCGTTTTTTTTTTACATACCTGGCAGTGTAGAGAAGGCTCTAAAACAATATTTAGACCATGATGAATGGTGATTAAAATGTACAAAAAGTATAATGTCAAATACATTAATAAATGGGAAATCTTGTGAGCTTTTTTATACATAGATAAATGTACAGAACATTTTTAGTGCTTTGTCAAAAATATGATGACTCGTGACAAAATAGATATGTTTGTCAGTGCGCTGTGTCTGTGTTTCACAGACTGTGGTTTACTTTTTATGTTTGAATGCCCTCTAGCGGACAAAAATGAGAATACAGACCTGCAGTTTCACATTCTGGCCACTGGGGGTCGATGTCGTGTACGCGGAAGCAAAAAAAAAAAACCACACGGAAGAAAGGAGAGGAAGCTGCCTGCTAGACAGCCGTATCAAAGAAAAGCACCGTAAAAATAAAAAGGTCGGACTTGAGCTTCAACTCTTGTCCTTTTCGGTTAAGAATAAAACGCCCAAACCGCCACCGACATGTCGAAGAACACCGCCACAGCCCGCTTCAGGCGAGTGGACGTGGACGAGTACGACGAGAACAAATTTGTGGACGAGGAGGACGGAGGAGAAAACCAGCTCGGTCCTGACGAGGCAGAGGTGGACTCCCTCATCAGACAATATCCTTTACATGATTAGCTAGCTTGTCTGTTAGCATACACGATCTGCAAAGGAAACCAGCCACAGTCGACACGTTTGTGTGTATTTAGGGCTACGATGTATCTGCATATTTCCTCTGTAGATGCGTTTGCTGTTGATGCTTGAATCAATGGGCGTTTTGCAAGTAGGCCAGTTACTGTCCAGACTTGCCTGGCAGTCAGATTCCAGGGATTTCTGCCCCAGGACAGAACAGGCTGTCTGTGTATACTAACTGCAAGCTAGTGTGCATTTGTATAACTACAAGTTCACCATTTAATCTTATAAAGCCTTTATTAATTGCAGTGTGTTTAAATACTCGTGCAACTTTATTGTGTTTCAGCAAGTTAGCTTAGTACGGTGAGTGTAGCAGAAGCAGAGGTTTGGCTCATGAGCTAAAAAATCTGTTTTCTCTTTGATACAGCAGTTAAATTTTGGGTATAAGTGTTTATGAAGAGGCTTTTATTGTGTTGGAAGTGTTGCTGTTAAGTTGAGCCTTTGGTTTCAGTCGTATAAGCCTTATAAGGCATGAAAGTGCTCCACTTCCTCATTGAACAAGACAGTTACCTCCCACCTCATGTTACAGTGCAGGAGAATTAAAGGATTCACATTTTTTCAAGTCTGACAATTACAATATTCAAAATATGAACATAAAAATAACACTGACATGCCCTTATGTAATGTAATTCCTCCTGCCTATGCTTTGAAGAGGACACAATTGAGTCTTTGTGCTACTAGCCCTCCACTGTAGCTCAGCAAAGAAAGAGTGTAAAGAGGGAATTTTGTACTAAAAGCGATAAACAATACTCATATTAGCTCCTGCTGAACTTTTAGCATGCATTTTTGCCAGAACGAGGACTGTGGATTTTGTTGAATTACATTTTAGTTGCACTAAGAAGTGATCTCTTCACAGCCAGTATGGACAGGAGGAATGATATAGCGGTTATCACTCAAGGTACTTATATATGGACATGTGAGTATTGTTTCAACACAGACTTGGTAAAAATGTGAACCTATCCTTCAAGGTAGTTATTTGTATGCTTGTATAAAAGCAAAGCAATGGTATTTATATTGCACACTTCATTACAAGTAACTCAGTGTGCTTTACATTAAAATGCATTTGCAAACGCCCACTCAAAGACAGTGATAAACCTACAGCCACCTGCACAGACACACACCTACAGTAACTAACTCGGTCTGAGAAAACTCAAACATTTTCAGTTTTCATTTGAACGTGGAGACAGTTGTGACAGATCTCAGGTCATAAGGCAGTTGTTTTTTTCAGAATCAGAAATACTTTATTGATCCCCGAGGGGAAACTCTTTCATTACAGCTGCTCACTATCATGTAGATGCACTCTTGAGAATAGAAGTACTAAGCAAATCAAAATATAATACGCTATAATACAGGTAAAATAAATTAAGTACAAAGTAGATATAAAGTATAAAAGCTAAAATAAGTTTAAGTACCAAAGTGGATTTAGAGGTTAAGTATGTACGGTATAATACAATGTAATAATATAAGTAATATATATAATTAATAAAATAATATAAGTAATAGTGCAATAATGAGTACTGTCATGTTAAGTGTTTTGCACAGCAGTAATAGAAGTATGAATAAATATCAATAAATAGGGAATTTTAAACTGAAAACAGAGTATATTGCACAGGAGTATTAAACAGAGAATATTGCACAATTATTTCAAGTATTGCAGTGATGTAAATGTTTGCAGAGACCAAAGTAACAAAAGCAGCCTCACCAGATTTGAATTTTTTTCTAAGTACAGTTAGAAAACCACCAACTGATGACCTGAGAGGTCTGACTTCGTTGTAGTCAGAAGCTAATAGTCCTTAAAACACAGAAATGTGATGGCTTGATGCTGGGCTTATGTGTCATTTTTGGGCTTGAAGCCACTATTGTGATTTGGAGGTGGGACCCTGCTGTGCTGCATCCTTAACCGTCCCTGCACAGGAAATCTCATGGAGGCTTTACAAGCAGTTCTGAAGAACCCGCCAATCAACACAAAGAACCAGAACGTCAAGGTGGGTTTGGTTTCCTTGGTTAATAATGGTTCGAGCGTTTGCCACATTCTTGTTTTACTAACAAATCACTTTTTACACTCTTGAATGATGACATTTGTGAGAAGAGGTTCCTTGGACATATACAGTAGAGATATTGATCTGTCTTGATATACTCATTGTAGCAGATCTTTTGTAATTGTAGACCCATGGCCATTTCAACTATGGCGAAGTCTGCTAATGTAAACACATCATTTTGAAATGCAGCTAAAATCTTGTGGCTATTTAGGTCAGGAATATGTTTTGCATAAACTGCCAGTTTGTTTTATTTTTCATATGTATTATATATCAATCTATCCAAATAGCTTAACAAATGGGCAGTGGGAGATGTGGGCAGTGATTCAGAAGCTAGTAATTAATTGAACTCCGTAGCATCTTCACGTCTTCTCTTTTCTTTTCAGGATCGTGCAGAGGGTTTGGTGCTGAAGGTGCTTAGCGCCTTTAAGAGCAGTGACATTGAGAAAGGGGTGCAGTCCCTCGATAAGAACGGCGTGGACCTGCTGATGAAATACATCTACAAAGGCTTCGAGAGGCCGTCAGAAAACAGCAGCGCAGTCCTACTGCAGTGGCATGAAAGGGTAAATATTTACATTTCATTGTCGGACATAATCATAAAGTGACAGGAGGAGAGAGACGGGGAATATTTCCTAAAAACCCTCTAGACAAAATATTGGTTTTACGGATGCACCAAGAGTACCGATCTGATACTAGTGCTCTCTTTTCCCCAAATTTAAAATCGGTATACCTCTCTGTGTGGAACTTATTGGGATAAGTCTTATGTACAGTAACATTACGCATCACATGTAACTTCGCATCACATGTAACTTCGCATCACTTCTTAACTATAAATGGGGCTGTTTACACACCATTTTTCTTTTTCGGCTTGTGAAATTTTTAATTACATTCTCAACATTTTATAAAGTTGTGTCATTATAATGCAATGAGTTCAACTTGAGCAAAGAATTTTATAATGTAATTGACAAAAAAACCCCAACAGTATTTAACGTGGATTGGTGACTGATCCGCTTAATAAGGTCAGTATTGGCCCTGATAGCAATCGGATTGGTGCACCCGTTATTGATTTTGGGCTTTAGAAATAATTTTACTCTAACATGTCAAAGAAAAGTGATAACAGTTTAGAAATGTTGACAAATTAATGATGGTCATCAGCAGCTATCACTGAAATAACATGAATATTTCTTAAAAGCATCTGCCATGGTGTGGCTGTAAAGGTCAGTTTGAGATAGACTAAATGTAAATAAAAGAAATAGCCTGACTGTATTTTTCTTCCTGTGTCTCCAGGCTCTGGCAGCTGGAGGAGTGGGCAGCATCGTCAGGGTACTAACAGCGAGGAAGACGGTCTAAAAGAGGAGTGGAGGATCAGTTCACTCTACATTACTGACAGATACAGGGGGGTGCATCTGTACTGAACTGTTCATGTAATCTAACAAATGGCATAGGGACTAACAGGAAAAACTGACTTTTAACCTGACGTGATCCTGCTGCGTTCAAGGCTAGACTAAAAAAGACTGAATAGCTGGGTCACATTATGTTAAAAATAGGTTTTCTTCTTTCTTCCCATGCGTGATCACAGCCTACTAAATCGTATTCCTCACAGGGTGCTACAGATAACTTCATACCCCATGTGTCTGTGCTGCTTCCCTGATGCTTCCTATTTACAGTATCCCCCTCCTCTCTCCATGTCATTCCTATACAGTGGTTCCCAACCTAGGTGAGATAAATCTTGCTGAATCCAGAAAACACATAGTCTTGCTACACAAAATTACTTTTATTTTTTGAGACTTTCCTCTAATCTATTTTGGATCAAAAAATAGCTCCATGTTTGAACCGGTCAAAACCCGTAGACATATGTAACTGTGACAAGGAGTCACAAGTTACACCCCCTTCGTTTTAAGCGGTCACAAGCCTAAAGGGTTGGGAGCCACTGCTATAAACAGTACCTACACCCTCATATGAACAAACATAATGACTCCTAGCAATGTATCCTCCATTGACTTCCACACAAACACACAGAAGGTTTCAGCTTTGTTTCTCTTGAGAAAACTCTGTGTTTGTTTTCCATCATTCTCTTGTTTTATCTCTGCAGTAGAGACTTCCTGATGGAATAAAAGCCTGATTATCTGTCACTAAATCCTCTCATTGCCTCTCCCTATAACACTTAAGCAGCAGGAGTCTCCTAAAAGCACAGTCACAGATGGAGGGTGGTGGATTTGCTCGGGGGGGTCGCCATGTACCCTGATGGAGCTTATCTATCCATCCTTTCACGCTTCCTGCTGCCGCAGTTAAGGATTATTACCCACGATGCATCTCCACCACCACTGTTATTAATCCCATATTACCGTTCCTCACATCCTGTGTATGTCTGACTTTCTCATGCACCCTCTGCTACTGTACAGGGCATTATGTGGTTCTGCTGGTACTGTTTATAGGAGCTGCATTTTTTCTTTACTGTCAGGAAAATGACCCTGAGAATCCTTTCTGAGATTGGGGTGTTTTTTTTTTTTGGTATTTAACAGAAATATAATCTAGGATTAAACATTTTCCTTGGTTTTGTTATTGTTTTATGGTAATGATTGTTGCTTCAAGGCCAAATCCCTACTTAATCGAAATTAAAAACACAGCTTAAAAGTGTTGACAATATCAGAGAGACTAAAATAAGATAATGAATATTTTGTCTTTCTCAAAATAGAGAGGGAATTTTATACGATTAAAAAAAATATATATATATATATCGTTTGCATGATCCCACTTTTGAGATTGAGTAATTTCTCAAGCATTTCATACCTGTCTTTTGTACATGTTATGTCTCTGTTCTGGAAGAATTCAGTGATTTTTGTATTGAATCTGAGTTTAAATTTATGCTTGTTCATTCAAACAAATCCTCCACTCGTGGTATTGTCTGGCAGTAGAAAGTCATAAAGTTAATATCACACATACTTATAATTTCCATATGTTTTAAAAAAAAAGGAAAACTGGAAATATAAAAGTTTTACCTGCCTTATTGGGTAGATTACGTCTGTTGCCAAATTATTTATTTTGCTTTCATGGAGATAATATAGCTTACACTGACGATTTAGTTGCCATTGTGTGTTAGAGAAGAATTTTTAAAGACAAAGTGATGGCGGGATAACTAAACGCTATACGTGAACATAAAAACAAAGTGTGTTACGGTTCAAAAAGTTGCTGTTGAAAATAAGCAACCTTATGTAAACCTAGTGATGAGGGGAATTCAATTTCAGCATAATGTTTTTTTTCTGCTCAATTCTATTCAAACACTGAGTGGAATTTCTCAATGGATGTTACTTTTTCTAAAACACAATAGTATCATCACAGTTGTGTTTTACTCACGAGTTATCACCAGTTGATATTTAGACATGGATTTTCATGTTTGAATACTGTCATCAGTGATGATGCATCCAGACATTAGATTCCTTTTCTAATGCAGTAATGTCTAGTTTTACATAAAAACTAAAAGGAGAACGACCTCGTTTCTTCTTCTGTTTCATGTATTCTAGGCAGAGATGCTCTTCAAGCCGAGGGCGAGAAGACAAGGGAACATACCAAACTGATGTACAAACTGCCTTACTCGATGTTCCTTTTTTATGTTTGTGCTTTTTTGACAAAAAAAAATAAAAGGTATGAATGCTGATCATAACTCTGTCACGACTTTTGATGATGTTTTACATTCACACACTTAGTATGGTGAGTACAAGTCAGGACCTGTATATATCACAGCTAAAAGTGAAATTTTAGACTTATATGATATGAAAGATATGTTAAAATCCTTAAAAAAGTTAAGATAAATAGATCCTAAATGGCTGCTGTAGAGAGACAGAGGTGAGCACACACTGTCTGAGACATGTTTTGGAGCCTATAATTATTTGTATTTGATTTAAAGATTTGATAGGATGTTAAACCACTTTTCTTTCATTTACCACAGGTGCAAACAACAAACGAATAACGAATAGAGTTTATATTCATTTTGTTTACAGTCACTTCCCATGCATCTTTGTATTCTGAATTTCTGTTATACATATTATATCTAATTTCTTTGATGCGTCTTGTCTACCAGCAGCAGAATTTCTATACTGATCCATTTTGTTTTCTTTTTGTTTCCATTTCAGCCAATTTCCCATTATTGAATCCCTATTTACATATTTATACACTATAAATATATTAGATTGTTGTTAATTTGTTAATTTAACATGTTAATTGCTACTGGAGATACTAATATTTTCACACAAATAAAATTGACTCTTCTAAAAATTCCAATTAGAAATGTTATTTTTGCTGAAAAATTTGTAAAATGTAAGGATTGAAAAAGACACAAGGTAAATCCTTGTCTGACTGGCTATTCCAGAGCATAGATGTGATTATATGACCACTTGAGAGTTACTCTTACACTTTGCTGTAAGTAGATTGATAAATTTGTCTTATTCCTCACACCCATAAAATAACAATTTTTTACACCTAAATTGTCTCAATCAAGAGCATTCTTGATTGTAATTCTTAAAAGTTTGATAAATTCAGGCCCAGATGTAACATGCTTAATATGCAGTAGTGCTGCAGACATACATTATGCTTAATTTCAGTGTATATTCATTTATTACATTTTTATTACAAAATGGATACAATAAGTACAGTATACATTATGAAAAAAAACATATGTACAAGTCATAAAAATAAAATACATCTTGGTATCAACTATTGGATGGAGCAGTATGGCACATGATGATGTAATCAGTGTAATGATTGGATAGGGTTTCTATTTGATGCACTTGTGTGTATGACAGACCACTCACTACCTGAGGATATAGAATATGTGACAGTCAAGTCTTTTATTGCCAAAATGAGCACCATATCGGAACAGTCACAACTACACTTTGGTGACTGATGACACAAGGGCTAAACAAAGGTGGGAACTGCCCATTTTTCTCATTCAAGCACTTCCCAATAAGTTAATAATAGTTAGATGTAAATAAAAGGCTAGTTAAGATTTCTTGAGTAGGGTTTTTGAGCCAGTGGTGGAAGCTTTGGCTTTGAGGAGCAAAATCTTTTTGATCTTATAAATAAATCTGAAAAGGTCAGGGGAAAATAACAAGGCAAAATATCAAACATGTCTGAAAAAGTCCTGACAGACTGAGATGAGGATCCCAGGGATTAGAGCCAATAAACAGCCAGTTTCATCCAAGCTTCCTGTTAACCTCCAGTTTCTTGTATTGTATCAACTTTAAATCTACTTCCTTCTACGTCTTCAGGGCTGTATGGACTCACTGGCCTCTCTCACACTGAACACAAAGTCTTTTTTTCTTAGTTGGTTTACCGATGTGGCAAGTTTTTCCAAAACCACACCCACTCACTCATTTATTTCAGTGGTGCTGCATGTGGAGGACGCAATTCATAACCGCACCTTTGTCCCGCGTCATTTAAAGTGCTCTCAGTAGGGGTAGGCAGAGACGGCGATGTAGACGATGAAGGTCGTCTGGTACTCGATCCCGCCGTCTTCGCTGTAGGAGAGGGCTCGGACCTTCATGCGGTACGTGTGGGGCTCTCGTAGCGCCTGTGTGGTAAACAGCACTCCCTTCAGGTTCTCGTCTCGCAGGGCAAAAGGTAACGTGACGTCCTCATCCACCACTAGGAAGGTGGTTCTGGGGTGCATCACTCCGTCCTGTGTGTAGGCCACCAGTCTGATGAGGTCCTGGTTGGCTGCAATGCCAAAGGGGAGAGACAGCAGCTTGTACTCCAGGGCATAAGGGCTCAGTGCACACTCCAGGTCATTTGGTGGGCAGTTCTTCAGGCAAAACCTATAACATAGACAGCAGATTTCAGTTGAATATAGTATGGGGAAGCAGAAAAATAACAAATATTGTCAAAGATAGATAGAGTACCAAAGGGAAAGTGCACAAATCAAAAGTTCAGTTTTTATATATTCTTTGGCAAAGTCATTATGTATGGACACACTGCACAATGTAATTTAAGTGAACCATGTCATTTATAGGGTCAGTTCAATGAAATCCCAAAAAACTAATTTTCCCACTTGGTTCAAGTGGTACAGTATATAGACATGGATTTTATTTTTGCCAAAGTTTTAAGATATTATCTGCTGGTGTTTCCGCCATGACCCCATTACAGTGTAGGTGAATGGCATTCAGTTTGTTGGGGCTCACAGCATTGAAAAAATTACATTTGAAAAATTCAACAACGTGTCAACACCAGGTAAACCACAGACCTGTTTGTAAACTGTATTCATTGGAACTTTTTCCTACCGAGAAAAGAGCTCCATTTTCCATTCTGCTGGGGTGGCGACAAAAGTCGAACGGTCAAACGGTTTTCTTTTTTGATGAACTGATCCTTTAAAGTTTAAAATGATCCAAAAATACAAACTGTTCCATAATTGTAAATTCCCCAGATTTAACAAATATTTTGTAATGTTGTTTGTGGTCACGTTTGATCTCTAATGGGTTCATCCTAACTGAGTGTATTTCTGTGAAGGTTTACCCTGTGGCTGGATCCCTCTGGAAGTTTGGTGGACAGGGTGTGTCAATACATTGGTAACTTCCTCTCATGTTAAAGCACATCTGGTTCGCTCCACATTGTATGTTCTGTTCCAGGCACTCGTCTATATCTGTAGATACCGCAAACAGCTTATCATTATTACAGTACATGCTATAATGAAATGACGACGATGGAAGGAAACAGGGAGTAGATGACGGTTCTCACCTTGACACGTCTTGCCATTGGTCATGAGGCGATAACCAGCAGGACAGAGACACCTGTGGCTACCTGGTGTGTTCATACACTCATGCTGACAGACATCCCTCACCTCACACTCATTGATGTCTGTTGGTGTCACACACATGCACAAACACACAAACAGCCACAGAATGATACAGAGAAAATCAGAGCACATACATGATATATTAAAACATGTTTTTAAAGCTTACACTCCCATATTTACAGCAAACCCACAAGCAGAAGAGAAGCAAAGAGGCAGTTTCTCTATTAACTTTCATCCTCTCCCTCATCTCAACCCTGCCTGTCCGCCATAGTTACCTAAGCAGCGGCCACCCCTGGACTCAAACCCCTGCTGACAAGCGAGGAAGCCCTGTGGTGAGGAATGTACAGGAGTATCTCTGCGACTCTGACTCCTGTAGTGCCCCCTTGTGGTGGCTACATGGGAGTGGTAGCTCTGAGAAGCCAAGTTGTGGTACAGTCGCTGGTAGGAGCTGTGCTCAGGAGAGGATTGTGACGCTCGGTAGCTGTATGAGTAACTTTCATAGCTGGGCAGACGCTCCAGACCAGCACAGGATTTGCCATCCCCCAGCAGGTGGCGTCCCGGCGGGCAGGTGCACTTGAAGCTGCCTGGCGTGTTGATGCACTGGTGGGCACAGGGCTGTGGCAGCCGCTCACACTCATTTATGTCTGCCCTCAGCACAAAGAAAGACCAGCACCAGTAAAAGACAAGAGGACAGAGTGAGAGAAAAGAAGGATGGAAAGAGAAAAAGGTGCAAAAATAATGCAGAAGTACCAGAAAAAGATGATGGATGGAATAAACAAATGAGGTGGTGCAGGCCATGAAAATAGAGGAGGGAGATGAGGATGAAGGGGAAAAAAGGGTATATGTCAATTACCCCACTGTACATCAATACATTTTCATGTCCCTACAGACAGAAATGTATTGAGACTATAAATACATACACTGAATGAGAGACTGACATTATATCCTCTCATATCATAAAAGTAATGCTTTGAAGATAATAACTTCAATTCTGAATCTAGTTAAGATTTTATCTGAGGAAATGATATCAAATATAATTCACATTTGATATCAGGTACAAAATCCAATTAATGCCAGATAAATATGTCACAAAGACAGACATCAGCGTACAATGTTAATGATGTCACGAGGGGAACATTGAAGGTATGCCATTACAAAGCAAGTCCAGGAAATAGCCAGATCCAAACACAAAGGGTAACAGTTTGAAAAGTTAGAAATGGAAGAGAGTGAAAGGAAACAGAGTGACAGACAGAGCTGTGAGGTCATGGTGTTGGTCTTTTCATGGTTGATGTGTCACATCAGAAAGACATCTATTATTTCCAGTTTCCCTTCCTCTGTAGTCCTTTCCTACTCTTTCTCTGACTCCTTAGTAGACATAGCATCAACCTAGAGCTTTAGAGGACCTGATACCATGCACTGAATCTTTGCAGGGTCTTCACATTTAATGTTATGAGTTAGTCAATTGTTTTAATTGCAGCATTTTAGAGAACTAAGCAAGCACTGGCAGAATATAATGTCCAAACTACGTTGCAGATGACAGCAGAGTTATTTTAGACTTTCGACAGGAGCGAGTCACTGACACAAAGAGAGAAGTATGCTGACAGAAGCAAGCAAGCTGATGGCAAGTGTAAGGGAAGAGCAGTGCAAAAATGTTTCACACTTTTTAATTGCTTAACATGCTGTATGCTTTGGCAAATATCCTCAGCTAAACATAATTACGCACTAGCAAGTGGAAGTATCACCTGCCTGATCACTGCAAATAAAGCCCTTTGAATGTCATAAAATATTAGATTCTGTTTCACTTATGTTTTTATGTGATGAGGGGTTGACAGGATATAAGAGACATAAAGGGTGTACATACCGACACAGGGCCGTCCTACTCCCTGAGATCTGTAGCCACGTGGGCAGGTGCAGTGGTAGCTGCCTCTGGTATTCTCACAGATCTGATTGTATCGGCATTGATGAGTGCCATCTCTGCACTCATCGATGTCTACAACAGGCCACAAAGGGTACAGAAGTAAATCATGGTGCAAAACTAAAATCTCTCCCAGTCTGTACTTTTAAATTTTTTTTTACTTCAGCGAATGCCCTTTGGCTTAACAAGAAATACTGTTGTTTTGAAGTTGTTGGTGAATACTCACCTATACATGTCCCATTGGCACCTTTGGTCATACCATTGGGGCACAGGTCAATACAGGTGTAACCACCCCGTGTGTTTTTACACTGCTGATCTGATCGACAAACCCTCTGTCTGCACTCGTTTATATCTGAGGTGATGAGAGAGAGAAGAGGTTTCTTCAAAGAAATTATTTTAGGTGAGGGCATGTGACTGTGTTGTTTCAAGCAATGGAATTATATAAGTAAAAGTAAAAAACAGTAACCTTTTATTACGAAAAATACAGCATTATATGGAGAGGTGTAGCTATCTCACCTATACAGCGTCGGTTCTTGAGTTGAAAGCCCGGCTCGCAGGCACATCGATAGCTACCAATTGTGTTCAGACAGTGTTGATTGCACGGATTGGACTCCTGGCACTCATTCACATCTGAGCAACAAAGAAGACAATTGTAAAAAGTTGCATGTCAGCAACACTCAACAAATGCTCAGTTGATCAATAAAGCTTGTTGGTGTACCTGTGCAGCTGAGACCATCAGCTGTTCTCCTGAAGCCACGCCCACAGCGCATGACACATCGGTAAGAGCCAATTGTGTTCTCACAGTCCTGTCCATCATGGCACACGTTCCCACCCAGTGAACACTCATCAATGTCTGTGAGAATGAAGAGCATTGAATTATTTAAACAATGACCTATTTGTGTATTAATAATGCTGACAGCACTGATTCAGAACAGCTGGGTGTATGTTTGTGAGTTGTATACCCTGACAGGTCCTGCCATCAGCTGAGATGGTGAGGCCTTGTGGACAAGAGCAGTAGTAGGTGCCCATGGCGTTGTGGCAGGCATGAGAACAGGGGCTCCTGACCTTACACTCGTTCTCATCTGCAGCACATAAATGATACATAAACAACAATATTGCAACAATCAGAACAGATTTATGCTGTGGATATGAATGAGCTGTCTGATCATTTATAGGTGCTTTGAAATTCCTTTATGTGTTAAGTTAAAAGCAACTTTTAAATAGATTTTTAACTGTACATATCACTGTTATTAACTAGCCGTAGACCACAATGTTGTTTAACTGAACTCTCTGAGTTAGGAACAGCATCATATGTTGTGATAAACATTACCTGCACAGTAGGCCCCAGCAGACACTAAAGTGAATCCCTGAGGACACTGGTTACTGCGATCTCCTGGAATCATTAAATTCATTATTCTTCATTTAATTCAGATTACATTTGAGACAAAAAAATGCAGGGAAAAAGAAAGAACAGTGAGTGGATGACTCAGCAACAAGAAAAAATACAGAAACTAATATTAAGTTAGCAGCATTGTTCTTTCCATCTCTCACCC
The DNA here is from genome assembly GCF_020085105.1 of Siniperca chuatsi. NCBI lineage: Eukaryota > Metazoa > Chordata > Actinopteri > Centrarchiformes > Sinipercidae > Siniperca > Siniperca chuatsi. The sequence continues at coordinate 9,414,520 of NC_058047.1, read as the reverse complement.
ATAGTCAAAATATTATTCCTACATTCAGTCCTTTTACAGAACAGTATTCTCACCCTTGGTGATACTAGCTTGAATGCTATACTCCAACATCTCCTCCAGGGGGTGGTAGTGAGCGCTAATGGCTGTGGCATGCAGCATCTCTACGAGGTAGGGCATCTTTCCCTTGGACAGGTCGTATGAGATGGTGTGGTTCCAGGAGTAGGGCACACTCTCCCTGTCGATGCTGAACATGCGGGTGGACAGAGCATACAGCTGGCCTGGGCCTGTCTGGATGTAATCCTCTGTGTAGTCCTGAGTGGAACAAAGGGTACATGTGAGGCATCTTTAAAGTATTTTGACATGTTTTAGCTAATTTACTAGAAATCGTGTATACTGTAATGGGTATGTGATTTGTAGTATACTGGCTAAAATAATGAAAATATATGAAAATCACTGGTATGATCCCCTAAATTTGACACACTGCAACAGACAACATGCTGCATTTGTTAAGGTCATAATGTTTGGTTTTTACTGCTTTTGCCCAGATTTTACACAAGATGCAATCTGGTTTAAACTAAGTAATAAATATACCTACCCATAATAATCTGCACATCTTATTTATTTACCTTGATGCTGATGTCAGCATGTGAGGGCAGCTGCAGGATGTGTCCGTTCACTACGATATCTAGTAACAATGCTCCATCTGAGTCCAGGCCTCTGGCAATGTGGGTCATCCTCAGGATCTCACCTACCAAGAACCAATTACACCACAGACGTTTGTCAACCTACTAATATCATTCACATCCAAAATCATCAGTCAACATTTTCACAATTTTATTAACAGCCCACAAGCACCAGATTGAACCCACTATGTGTATTTATATAAATAGCTCACATTGTAGTAATCATACAGATACACCAAGGCCTGTCCATTCTTACCTGTGGCAAACTCCACCTGTGTCTCTCGCCTAAAGATGCCTCCTGTTAGCGTGTAGCCATTGACAGCCTCTCCTACTTCCTGTGCAGTGGTCCAGTAGACAGGGTTCAGGATTGAGATGAGCTTTCTCATTGCAGGACCTTGAAATTAAAGGCAGAAGAGTGTAATAGGTATTATTTGGTGGACATCAAATCTAAAAGGAGAAGATGTAAACATATAACTGTTGAAAAACTGACCTAATGTCCTTGGTACATTAGTAATAGTGGCCTTGATGATTCGGACACCAGTCTTGCTGTCTGTGATGGTGGCATTGAGGATGGCGATGCCAAACTCAATATCATTGATGTTCCCTATGATGCTTCCTCGTGCCTTCTGGGGCCCACCTGACAAAAAGAGAAGGTATTTAAGAATGCTTTGAGTGCTGCGCTCAATTGCACACATGCAATATATATCTACAAAAATGCCTTACCTGGGCAGGCCTGAGTGTTACACCTGGACAGCTGAGAGGAGTCTCCCGGACACGGCCGACCACTGTTGCTAGGAAATGGACTATTACAGAGACGGACACGTGTCCTCTCTCCGCCCCCACAGGAAGCAGAGCATTCTCCCCATGGCTGCCATGAACCCCAGTTACCATCAACTGCAATGATATACCCCCAAAACATACAATAAGTTCACACATTAACACACCAATAATCAAACACTAGGCATACAGCAGGGCATTGTTAATTGCCTCATAATCTGAGTTTTAGAGGCAATCTAGTTATTTTTGGGATACCTTAAAATGTTATGAAATACACAGTTTACAGCAATGAGGTTCTCTTTTTAATTGAAAAATAAATACACATTCCACATATGTTTCCCCTATGCTTCAACACACGGAAGAGAAGACACTGCCATGTTTCGGTCTCAAAAGTGGTTTGTGCAAGGGTTTTTCTTGTCCCATGCTACTCACCCTAAACACTCAGTGAATTCAATATGAAATGCAGAAACAGGTTGGTTCTATTTATTCAGGGCATTTACAGCCACTTCATTTTTCATTTCAGGAGCCTCTCTACCCCTTAGCCTGGTTGACCCTTACACAGTCTTTAACATGGTGACTCACCAGGACAGTTGGCTGTGCTGCATCTCTGTATCTGTGTATCTGCACCTGCACATGCTCTCCCACCATTGGCAGGTCTGGGGTTGTCACATGTCCTGTACCGCCTCATTTGACCTCCGTTACATGTCTTGCTGCAGCTGCCCCAGCTAGTCCATGGACCCCAGTTACCGCTGACTGACATAAAGAAAGTCAAAATGTCAAAGACAGAAAAGGAAAAGAGACAAGCCAAAAGAGCAGGTACGTTACTAGGAAGAAACCAAGACCCAATATACAAGACAGACATTTTTACAGATAGATATACAGATAAAGGTAAAGATATAGAGGATATATGTTTTTTTCATGTAAAGTAAAAGATGCTGCATTTGTAAAATCAGTACAAGCCAGTATGAGCAAATAAAAGTTAATTCTCACTGGGGCAGGGGTCGCTATTACAGAAGTCAATGTGCACGTCGTTGCCTTCACACTGCCTGCCACCATGCTGAGGGGTGGGGCTTGCACAAAGGCGTGTCCTCTGTCTGGTTCCACCTCCACATGAAACACTGCAGGCTCCCCAGCTCACCCAGGATGACCACTTCCCATCCACTGGAGGGCACAAGAAAATAAGAAGCAGGAGCATCAGTCACTTAATATTTGAAACCTGATTTTAGCAACGACTAAAATACTACATCCATAGACATAGACATATGGATATGGACTAAAATGGACTAAAAAACTAAAAATTATATCGTAAAGTACAATCCCTGAGCCCTCACCAGGACAAGGTCTCTCCTTGCACACTTGTGTTTGGGTGTCTGAGCCCTCACACTGCAGCCCATCAAATGCTGGAGGAGGGTTGTTGCACAGCCGGATTCTGGACTCCATACCCTTACCACAGGTCTCACTGCATGGGCTCCATGGTAGCCAAGACCCCCAGTTGCCCGCCACTGCAGGAGTATAAACAGATAGTCAATACATACAGGCCTTCAGTCACATATTTAGGCCCAGTGGTAGAAAGAAACTAGTACATTTCCTCAAGTACTGTACTTTTTTGGAGGTACTTGTACTTGACTTGAGTATTTCTATTTGATGCCACTTTATACTTCTACTCCACTACATTTCTTGACTTTTTTACTTGAGTAAAATATGTGAATATTCCTTCCACCACTGTTTAGGATCATAATCCTGCATAATGGAAGCTTGTTTATTGAGATCCTGTGAAAATTGAGACAAATAAAATCTGGAATAAAGCCTGTTCATGGTGAATGTGCAATGTATTATAGGCAGCACACTTGAGATAAATAGCATTGAAAAATTATTTATGTAAAGCGCTGACTTGATTTTTAGATAACCGTTTGTACTGTATGGGACATCCAACTGAGATTAGACACATATACCTGCCAGTTGCACCTCCTCATACCACCTATTCATACAGATGAATGTCTTCTGCTGCATTTACAGAAAATGTATTTGGTTACTCACCTGGACAAGGTCTGACACTGCACATGATGACCTCCACTGCCTTTCCCTCGCAAGGCCTGCCTCCATGCTGAGCTGGAGGGTTACTGCAGGTCCGGACCCTGGTTCTGTTGCCCTGACCACAGGTACGAGAACACTCCTCCCAGAGAGACCACTCTGACCAGTTACCATTCACTGTAGAGGTACAGATTGTGTTACCACATATGCCATTTGCACAGAGTCTCCTTTAAAAGTAGTTAGAGAACAGGTTGAATACTATGCATCTCATTTTTCAAAGCACTCTCACCTGGACAAGGCTTTCCCTGACAACTACGTGTCTCTGTGTCTGATCCTGCACAGTGACGCCCTCCATTGGCAGGTAAAGGATTGTTACACTGTCTCAGCCTTTTCTGGGACCCAACACCACAGGACACACTGCAAGGACCCCACTCTGCCCACTCTGAGTAGCCCCCATGAACTGGAAAAAAAAGAATGTACATTAACACAACATGTCTTTAGCCATTTGGACAATTTAGATAATTGGTAGTTTTTGCTTCCTTCTATATTCTCCTCAGTGAAGAAAGAAGAGGATGAATACTTTTTTATCTGTGATAGTGAGAAAGTTCCATTTGCAGAGGAAGAAACAATGCAATCGTGAACATTTTAACTATATTTGTTAAAGGTTAAAATGGAAGTTGACTCAAAAATATGTCCAGCTCACCTCGTACAGTAAGAGTGACCCTGACCAGCACTGATCCTAGTAAGTTTCTGGCCACACATTCATATTCAGCTGTGTCCTCCTTCTGGGCACTGCTGATCCTGAGGGAACTGTTGGACAGAGCGGAGAAGCGGTCGTTGCCCAGCAGGGGGCGCCCCTGGCGGGACCACTGTATCATGGGGGTAGGCTCACCCTCCGCTTGACAGTTGAGCACAACTGTGGTGCCAGCATCCACCACAGTCTCCACTGGCTCCACTATGATGGTGGGTGCACCTGGAAGAAGGGGAGATCCATGTGATCTAACCTTTAAAGGAGAATTCCACTGATTTCACACATCGAAATGAGTTTGCTAGACATGGGGAGCACTAAGAAAATAACCTGTGATAATGTCACTGTTTAAGGTGCAATACTAAATTACATGAGTACTCTTTCAGGTTATAATAACTTTCACATTTTGTTCTTGTAGCAAATGCCAGATTTTATGCCAAATACATGTAGGATGGACACAGAGAAGATAAACACTTACTCTGTAGCGTAAGTGTGACACTCCTTTCCACCACACCAGCATCATTTGTTGCCACACACATGTAGTTGCCAGCATCTTCACTCTGTATAAAATTTAATGAAAATACAGTTCATTATCATAATCACAAATAAGTTCCAAAATATATATCTAAACTTTATAAATGCCTGTCTGAAAGCTGCACATAAAATACTTCCTACTTAAAAGATATACAGATAAGGATATTGAAAAAGGAAATTGTGTTTACATAATATCTATCTTAGACCATTGAGCCACCAGAGCACTCATACTTTAACCTTTTATCATCATTATGTACAGAGTATTACACACAAGAGGTCTCAATCTCATGTGTTTTCCTACCACTGTGCCATAGATAGCCAGAGAGCCGTTGTCCAGCTGACGGATGCGGTTGCTGATATGTATGTTTATTCCGTTTTTGCTCCACCGGATGGTAGGCAGGGGGTCTCCCCGAACCTCACAGTTCAGGATGGCATTACCACCCAGAGGTTCAATACGGTTGGAGTGAAGGTCCCCATCAATGATAGGAGGCTCTGGAGACAGACAGAACTTGCTTAGACATTATGGACACATCACTTGATTAGGTTTGGGTTGTGAATCACCCCCTACTTAGCATTTATAAGCAGTAAACAAACATTTGCAGGGCTTATAACACACTATAACGTAGGTGTCTGCAGCTATAATGCATTAAGTTTACTAATGTACAGTATTTGTCAACAATTATAACTTCTCCTATTAAGACATATTTCATATGATTACAACTGTGTTTTACTATGTTGTCATTCATTATCTGTTTATGAACCAGCTGCTTCCACTTATGGGTGCCCACAGGAGGGGTTAAAGTTGTTAACAAATACGTTAACATTTATATCTGCTTACAACTACATTATAATATGTTGTAAACCATTTATTAAATGTTTATATACTAAAATGAAGTTGAGTCAAATAGTTTCACGTGGTTTTACCTTTGACATAGACAAAGCCCAGTGACGTGATGGTTCCTACGTTGTTTTCTGCCACGCATGTGTAGGTGCCAGAGTTGTCTTTGCTCACTCGCTCTATAACCAGTTCACTGTGGCCGTTTATATGATCGTAGTGAACTAAAGCATTAACAAAGGGCAGAAAAAACAATAAAAAGAAAAAACAGTTAAAAGTCTTTATTCTAATATTTGACACAGCTACATAAAAATGATGGTGCTCTGATGGATTTTGGGGGATATTTGATTTTTCATTAAATACTCTTTGATATAAAACATTTTCCTAATCCTTGGAGATCTTGCTATATACCTGGGATGATGTTGTTGTTGTTGAAGGCCCATGTGATTTTGGGTAGGGGGATCCCACTGACTCCACAGGCCAGCAGGAGGCGCTCTCCCTTGTTGAGGGCCACGTCTCCGAGCAGCTCAGTAAAGACAGGGTGAGTATGAACAGCGAGGGTCGTAGACCGACTGTCCTGTCCGACTGCATTTGTGGCAACACAGGTATAACTGCCTGCATCGTCAGGCTGGTACAGAGGGAGGGGAGATGAGGAAAGTGGGCTCATGCAGAAAAAAAATCTTTGAATGCATCTTTTTGACACAACACAAGCTTAGCACATGTCACACAGCATGCATTACTGGTAGCAGAGCTCTAAACAATCTGGATGTAACCATACCCACCTAAGCTAAATTTAATACAAGTCAATTTCACTTTCCAGCAATCTACAGACATTAACAAACAGAAAGATTTGTTGTTTTCCCTGTGTTTTTCTTTGTTTCCCTTACCTGAGCGATGTCTATTACCAGCTCTCCAGAGGGCAGGATTGTGTACTCCCCTGTGCTTTCAATGAGAGGATTACCGTCCTTCTCCCAGGACAGGCTGGGCTGAGGGACCCCCTCCGCCACACACACCAGCAGAGCCTGACTGTTTTCCACCACTGCTACCTCCTGCTCTCCACCATGAATGGAAGGCGGGACTGCAAAGGTAAGGGGTATCATTTTTCATTATCACATTAATTAACATTCGTCTAGTTTTGGTTATATAAAATATACAATCACAGAGGGGATTGGAAGCACTTAATGCCCTGTACACAAAATTTTACATTTTGAGGAAAATTAGGTAGATCACTTTATGGCAAAGGCATTGTTCTTTCAGCTTTCTCACAATCACAGATGGTGTAACTAATGAGGTGTTGATGGAAAAATTTAAAACAAATGCCCTCAACGCTGGGTTAGGCCAAGTAGCAACCTTATCTTTGCAATGAGAAATGGTACTTTAGATTTTATGTGAAATGTGATTTTAAAATATTTAATATCAATTCAATTAGATCAGTTTATGCAACCTTCAACATCAATATATTGTTAGAGTGGCATACTTATCTAATGTACAACAGAGGCACAACATAAAGGGCAACCAAACGTTCATTTATGCAGATGTTATGTGATGACGTTTGGGCTCCCATCCGGAAGTCATTCTCAATTGTGAAATTTTTTTTTCAGTCATTCAGTCAATTGAGAAGTCATTCTCAATTGTGAAATTTTTTTTTCACAATTGAGAATGACTTCCGGATGGGAGCCCAAACGTCTTGATTCTGAAAACAGTGTCCAGATGACTACGACTGAAACCTTTTCTACGATAGAACACTCCTGGACGAATGAGGGACTACACCGTCTTAAAAAATCTGTATTGACTGAAACTTACTCTGTACAGTGAGGCTCATCTCAAGGCTGACAGTGCCTGCTGCATTGGCAGCAGTGCAAGTGTATCGTCCAGTATCACTTGGCTGGATGAAGGAGATCTGCAGGGATCCTGAACTGAGCACCCGCTGGCGTACAGATTCACTCAGCGGCTGACCGTCTTTATGCCACGTGACAGAGGGGGGAGGGGAGCCTTCTGCTAGGCACTGTAGCGTCACAGAGGAGTCCACAGGTGCCAGGTACTTTTGAGTCTCTGAGCTGATCACTGGAGGGACTGCAGGACACAGCAAATAGAAATACCACATGCAGTTAAAACATTTAATACTTATTGACATCATTGGCAAAATAAGTAATTAGGTTGACTGAAGGGGTTGCAGGTTGGAACTTGGAAGACACATAAATGTTACCTATCAGGATAAAGGGAATATAGCTCTGTCAGAGATTTGTGTATTAAGTTTGATGTTGTAACACAAAATTGTATTTATTTATTTATTTTTTACAAAAGTAGCATACAAGGCTATTGTAACAGAATATATTAGATTGTACAGTGTTTTTCTTTCATCCCTGTATGTAACTGCTGTATATTCTGTTAATCAAGTTACCATTACTTGAGTGTGTGCCCACCTTGTACTCTGAGTTTGGTCTTGCCCAGGGCAGTGCCTGCAGGATTTTGAGCAACACATATGTATGTTCCAGAGTCTGACACAGAGGCCTTAGAGATCTGTAGACTTCCATTAGGCAGCACTGTGAAACTTCCACCTGGCATGAAGCAAGAGACATGATGTTATGACTAATTACTTATGATTACTGACACACAAACATCAGTAGAAGTAATTACCTGTGGTAGGTATATTGATGCCCTCCTTCTGCCAGGTGATGGTAGGTCTGGGCGAGCCTGTGGCCCTGCAGGGCAGAGTGACGGGGTTATTCAGGATCACATCCAGGGTGGATGGATGAGACTGGATCACTGGGAGCTCTGAGGAGAGGGATGAGAAAAGAGTGATGTTCAGAAAGATCTCAAGAGAAAAAGAAAAAAGTGGTAAAGTAAGTCAGAGTCATACAGCAGTTATAGCCTAATGTCAAATTCATGCACTGAATGATTTTTTTTATCACTGAACATGTATCACTAATGTACACTTGTCAACAAAAGGGAACTGCTTTATTTTGATCTTTATAGATCTTTTAAAATTGATCTTTCACCCATAACCATGAAATAATTGGTCATTTTACATGTAAGCCTTATATGTAGGAAAAGCTGGTGTAAATAATAATATTAATGATGGCTGTATTTCATTTAGCTGCTTCAGTTTCAGGGATTGTGTTATTGCGTGCCGGCTCACTGTCACACTGTCGTGACTTACTGCAACACTTGAATAGAACAGAGCCATGGTTAATGTTATTAGTAACACCCGTGGTCTTCCTCCTATGACAAGTGAAAACGTCTGCTGTGGAAAAGGCCAATGACAAACGATTAACAGGTGCAACAAAACTAGTCTGTATACACCCACACAATCCTCAAATGAGATCTACTCAGGAAAAATAAGTGAAAACACCTGTTTAAGTGGACCATGGCTGTGTAGGGCCTTTAATAAAGATGTTCAATGTTGATGCAAATATTTAAGTCCCTTTCCCACATGCAAATTAATCCATAAATGTTCTATAATTTTTCTGTGCTGGTGTCATGTGAGAACAGGAAACAGAGTCAATTTATTTTATCTAAGATACTGGCATTTTGCCAATTTTAGATCTAATTGGCAAAACTGTCAAAATCTGATTTTTTGGAAATTTCTTATTATAGCTTCAGTGGGAACAAAAGTAACAACATTCCTGGGTATAGCAAGCAAAAAGTAATTGTACACATTACACACAAGAGACTAACATTTAGCTCATCCCAGTCTCTCTAGTCTGATTGCCTAATCTATCTGGAACAGGACCAGGCATGTTCATCTGTATAAGAGACCTATGTGTGAATGACTATAACCTAACCTGCATGATTGAACTCAGCAATACTGCAGGCTACACTTGTCAAACATATTTTATTGTAGTCAAAGATCTTGTTTTAATTAAATGCCAAGCCAAATGAATGGACATAAATCTGTTAATCAGAATCCACAACTATGATATAAAAAGCAATTAAGATCTGAGCAATGAATATTTTTGGCTTGTTGCACTCTGCACAGCCTCCAAACAGCAGTGCGTGTCTTGATATATTGTTTCTCAAAATGTTCTTACCCTGCACTGTGAGCTGCACGTGGCGGTGGGTGGAACCTGCAGCATTCTTGGCCGTGCATGAGTAGCGTCCTGCATGACTGAGCTCAGCTGAGGTGATTTCTACTGGACCTAAGCACAGATCATCACACACCAAATCAACATATTTAATAAATCTTACCAGTGATGGCAATTATTAATTAAAAAACATGTTCTCTATATTTACATATAAAGTAACCTACCATATTCATCACTTAGTATAATCTTAAGTGCAGTATTGGATGACTCACAGTGGTAGTGTTTCTTTAAATTTAGCAGGACCAGTTGAAGAATTAACTGAATATAATAACATTATTACTACTAATAAAAGAGTGTGTGATTAATGTAATTTGCTAGCAATTTAAGTATTTTTGGTGGTAGTTTGGAAAGTTGTACCAAATTAAAGTTGTGTACTTCTGGATACCATTTGCATTAATATGATTCTGACCTGTGGGCACGATGCTGTAGCCCTGTCCCTCTTTGGGAAGCTTCATGCCATCTTTGCTCCAGAGGATTGTGGGCTCTGGGACGCCAGATACAGTACAGGCAATGACCACTGGGGACATTCTGGTTACGACTAGCTCTGTGGGTTCATCTGCTATAGATGGAGGAACTAGAGGGACATAAGTTAGAACATGTAAGGAAAAAATTAGATCTGTTTAGAAAATGTTTACAACAGAAAGATCAATTCAATCCCATCGTAATACAATATCAATGAAGATACTGTAATAACAATTATCAGTTTGTCAATGAATGCTATGTTACTCACCGTGGACAGTGAGGTTGATGGACCTGGAGTCTTTCCCTGCCTCATTAGAGACCACACATTCATACACTGCTGTGTCCTCCACTGTGGGTGCTATAACTACCAGGGAGCCTGATGACAGTAATCTAGAAATAACAAAAAAGTTAGTATCTGAGAGCAGTTTCACTATGATGACCACCCTATAAAAATTGAGTAATTATAAAATGTCTCTTAAGTTCCAGTTATGTCTTTTCTTTTAATCTTGAATTAGAAAACAGAGAGGGAGAAAACCTGGATCAACCTGTACATATTCTGGTTCTGGTCAGTATTGATGGCTCGACCATTTTTCATCCAACTGACGGTGGGTTTGGGTATACCGGTGGCCTCGCAAGACAGGGTGGTCTGAATGTTGACTGTAACTGTCACATTGGTGCGGCTGTAAGCGATGGAAGGAGGGACTGAAAGATGAGAACCGAGGATCATAAAATTACTGGGTGCCTGTAACAGTGTTTGTGGGTGATTGAGACAATTAGACAGTATTCATATGTTTTGTATGCACATATCTACCACCCACCATACACTTGCAGATCCACTCTCTTGCGTTGCGTCCCAGCCTGATTTGTTGCCATACACAGGTAGCGGCCAGTGTCGGTCACCTGAGCAGAGTCGATGTGTAATGACCCATCCTCTGCAAATGTGTACCTGCACACGTTTGTACAAACGTAAGGTACAGCTTCAAGGAAATGAGCAATGAACATTTGAGTTGTGCTAAAACATTCAAATCTACTTCTATTGTTTAACGTATGCAGATTTAATATCCTGGAAACCATTAATACATGATATTCACCACAGAGCGCTGTATATGCAATTGCTGTATCAAAATGAAAATAATACTCATTTAAGACAGAATCAGCAAAAACACGTTTATGATGTGGATTTACCTGGGGTTGTTTCCTGCCAATATGGCACCATGTTTCCTCCAGGTTACGCGAGGCAGTGGCACTCCACTTACAATACACTCAAGCACTGCTGGCTTGTTGATGTGCACTGACACTAGCTGGGAGCCTTCCTTAATAGTTGGAGCCACTGGGGGGGACAGGTGACAGATAAATAGTTTTTTACTAATTTGTGGCTGGGTAATGAATTCAGCTTTATAACAAATTACGGAGGGAATTAGCTCTATAAGAAAGGTAATACAGTATCTCTATATGTACATTAGATGTAGATAAAAGATGTAAATGAACTGTACCATTGACCGTCAGGTTAAACTGTCGCGTGGTCTTGCCAGCGATGTTGCTGGCCACACAGGTATACTGAGCTTTGTCGCTGAGCTCAGCCATGTTGATCTGTAAGTAGCGGCCACCGGACAGAATACGCACACGGGCAGAGGCCTACACAAAAATGAAAAGTAATTTGTGAATACATTTTAGGAGAAGTCATAGCACTGTGTGGATAGTTTGTTTAATTTCTGACCTGCATTGGTTGGCCATCTTTGAGCCAGGTCAGAGTTGGAGGTGGAACAGCATCGGACTTGCACTCTAGAGTCACCTGTCTGTTCTGCAGCACTGATACGTCCTGAGGTGTACTCTCCCCCACAATGTTAGGGGGGACTGTTACAGGAAAACCAGAAAGAGACCGGCACTGACATGGATTTTATAGCCCAATCTCATCTCACCTTATTATATATTAGTTATCTAAACAGGCATGACAGAAATATTAGTAAATCCTTTTTTGTGCAAATAGTTATATACAGTGCTCACTGCAATGTGTGTGTTGTGTGTGTTACCCACCATGCACATGAACCAGGAACTCCTTGTCATCATCTCCTGCTGGACTGTTGGCTAAGCAGCTGTATCTGCCTGTGTCCTCCAACTGAGCATTAGTGAAAAAGAAATGTGACTTAGTATGAAAACCTTGTAAAAAGACCCCAAATCGCTGTTATGAAAGTGTGGTTTTAATATTTTTATGGAAAATAGAAAATAATTACATCTAAATTTAATATATGAGATATGTGATTTCACAACTATCTCTGGTCACTGACCTGTGCCGAGGCCGCACGGAGCACCTCTCCTCCCCGGAGGAGGCGCAGGTTGTCTGTCTGTGGGAGCGGGCGTCCATCCTTTAGCCAGGTCAAAGAGGGTGTGGGGATACCTGAGGCCTCACACTGAAGCTCCAGGACATTATTAACCACAACAGATACTTCTGCTGGTACACCAGAGCCTTTGATGCGTGGAGGGTCTGACAAAGAAAACGTAAACCAAACAAAATTTATTTTCTCATCCATGAAATAAAAGCTGGAGAATAAGAGCTATAATCTGCTTTTACTCACCCAGCACTTTCAGGTTGAAGTGGCGGCTAGCTTGACCAGCGGTATTGTTAGCCACGCAGGTGTAGCGTCCTGTATCATTGACCTGGGCCTGGATGATTTGCACAGTGGTATTCAGGTTGAGGAATTTGAGGTGGGGGTCAGGAATTAGAGTCACCCCTTCTTTGAGCCAGGACACAGTAGGGGTCGGGGTCCCATCAGCAATACACAGCAGAGAAGCCAAGTTTCCTCTGACTACAGTCACATCGTCTGTGCTCCCTGATCCATCCAGACCAGGAGGGACTGAGGAGAGTAATAAAAGATACGGTTGATTATTATTTATTGCTGAACAGTGCCCTTAGAATGGTGTTTGGTGATTTATTCATCAGGTTTTACAAGCCAGTAAGGTTTTCAGACTCACCATACACCTGTAGGTTATAATGTCTGTTGTCCACACCTGCTCTGTTTGATGCAACACAGGTATAGGTGCCACTGTCAGAAACCTGGGTTCGTGTAATCCTGACAGATGCAAAAGGTACAACATATAAATATCCTGCTACATCGTAACTCTCACTAAAGGTGTAAAATAACCGTTTTTGGTTTTCCAATGAAAATTGTTTCTTGAGACAGATATAATTTATTAGACTAATTCTTAGACTTGAGTTTTTAACACTTTTTATTGATGGTAGAGTAGTAAAATCTTTGAAACAGCATGTCCTAGACCACGAAACACTTTCAAATGCAACCCATTAACATGAAATTGTTTTAGTCAAGCTGAATTTCCATACTGATTTAATAGTAGGAAAACCTGCAGGATATAGCAGGAGAATTAATTTATGAAAAACACAATTGCACAAGTACATTAATGAGTACTAAACATGTGACACTAAGATTTCTTTGCAAATTTTACAGATAAAGAATTACACCAATATCTTAGTCTTACCCTGATATAACACACTGCTTTGCAATAATTTCATCTTATGTGCACAAGACCGGGATGCACATAAGATGCACAACAAGTTGGTCTTAATGCAGCACCATGTGTTACAAACTCTTCTTGAGCCCTGTCCACTGACCTACCGGAGCATCTGTCCAGCAGAAAGAAGCCGTATGTGGGAGGACACTGGCAGAGGCAGGCCATTTCTCAGCCAGTTGAGCTGGGGCGGAGGAGAGCCTATAGCAACACACTCAATGTTGACAGAACTGTCCAGAACTGTGGTCAACTGCTCAACCGTCTCACTGTTGCCATCTATTACAGGAGGCACTGAAAAAGCAAAGTCAGTGACATGAAAACTCACGCTATTATCAAGGACAAGTGACTCAAATTGTTTGTCCTGGACGATACATGTATTTGAATTTTTTTTTTTTATTAAACCCACCATACACATTCAGATTGAATATCCTGCCCTCTTCTCCCGCAGTGTTGGTGGCCACACAGGTGTACTTGCCACTATCAGTGGTGTGAGCTCCAGTCACAGTGAGTGTGCTGCGATCTGGACTGATCCTGAACACAAAGGCATCATCGTTATCATCATTAAGACATCACGTATCACTGGATTGGCCTGCTGTAAAATCTCCAATTTTCCTATATTTTGTTCTTTTTTTTGTGGCAGGCATTACCTGAGCTCCTTGTTCCTTGTGTTGTTGATGACTTCCCCATCCTTCAACCACTGGATGGTTGGAGTCGGGGTTCCCTGGGCTCGACAGACCAGCTGAATGCTTTCATTTAGCAGGACTCCCATTTCACTGGGCAGCTCTGATCCAGAGATACTGGGAGGGACTAAAAGAAAATTACTGGTCTTAGCACAATCCTATGAATACCATGAGAAACCATAAATTGGTAAATACACATATTTGTAGGATAACATATAAGCTTGATAGCATACTGTTGACACATAAAGCCTGACAAGAACATGTCGTAATATTCTATGGGGCTTCCCTGGAAAAAAACAAGCTTTTTCATTTCATTATCAGAATCAGAATAAGAAATACTTCATTGATCCCAGAGGGGAAACTCTTTCATTACAGCTGCTCACTATCACATCAATGCACAAGGAATAGAAGTACTAAGCAAATCAAAATAGTACTTCTATTCCTTCTATTATTTGAAACTGGTTTCTAGAAATATATATATATATATATATATATATATATATATATATATATATATAGAGTGACTGAGGCTATGCATGTGCATGTACCTTGTATGGTGAGGTGGTAGCTCTTGCATGCCTTGCCCTCCACATTGGAAGCCACACATGTGTAAGTGCCACTGTCAGAAAGCTGAGACCGTGCAATCTGAAGCTTGCTTCCTCCCGAGAAGATGTGCATCTCCAGAGACTCTGAGTTCTCTAAATAAATATGAAGTTCATATGTTTGGTATAAATGAAATGACAATATTTTTGGTTTTTTATCCTGTGTACACTTGTTGAGAAACAACAGGTAATTTTATTTAATGTAAGATACAGATATATAATGATATAATTTCCTTTCCCAGGATGACATTAACAGATGACAAAACAGTTTTTTGTGGCTTGTGTGATTTACAAAAACTTTCAGTACAGCTCACTTAAATCTAAATGCAGGCGTACCTATGGGTTGTCCATTCTTCAACCAAGCAAGGCTGGGAGGAGGGATTCCAGTAGCATCACAGGCAAAGGTGACTGGGTTACTGATGGTTTCCACAACACTCTCCTCTGCTAGGCCATCAATACTCGGAGGTACTTAAGAGAGAGAGAGAAAGAGATTTTTATTTAATATTACATTATAAGCATTGTTTGAAAATACAATATGTATTTTATGAATTTTCAGATTTTTGAATAAATTAATATCTATAATGTGTTACCATAGATATTCAAGTGAAAGTTCTTGTCTACTTGTCCAGCAACATTAGTGGCCTTGCAAACATATTGTCCAGTATCAGACACCTGAAGAACAGAGGAGACATATAAAGACCACAAATTTAAAAACAATAGTCACTTATTTATCATTACACAGTAAAATGTGCCAAATGTTTGGTGAGCATTCCTATGGAAGCCCAGTATTTACGTTAAGTGATGTTTTGACCTATCACTCGGACCTGCAGTGGATATCAGGCTGTGCCATCATAAATCTACTGGGCCTCATGACAGGCGATGCAATTCTTTAGCCCCGACCTAACTTACCTTTAAGCTGCCCTTAAATCCTACACTCACCCAAGCAAAGAGCAGGTATTCGGTGGCTTGACCCGGCCTTATATCTACATTGTATCTGCTCAGGTTAAACTACAGTGGCTGGCCCAACTGGCTGGCTTGATAGGCAACTTCATCTGAATGCCATTATGGCTGAGGTGACAAAGACAAGAGTGGTTCCTACAAAAACTCAAACTTTCATCAAAACAAAACAAAAATTAAGACATCCCAGTACTTTACTTACTTACTTACATTACTTGACATGCGATCGCTGAAATAATAAAAATGACAGAGAAAAAGAACAGACAACATGGCATCCGTTCATCTCTTACCTCCGAGCCTTTGATCTCAAGCATCTGTCCCTCTGCCAGGATGCGCAGGTTGGCTGATTCTGTCACCACTCTGCCGTTCTTGTACCAGGTGATGGTGGGAGGAGGTACAGCGTTGGACTCACACTCCAGAGTTACTGATTTACCAACGAGCACATTCACCACCACAGGAGAGTCCCCACTACTGTCCCGGATACTTGGAGGAACTGCAAGGCCGAGGAGAGAGGAAAACATTTACCATCAGGTTATCATGTTAAACTAGAGGCCAAAGCCAGGTGCTCAGTGTAGTACACACAGTGTGGATGTGGACTGACCGAAAACAGTGAGGTAGATGTGCTTGTAAGCCTCTCCTGCTGCGTTCATGGCCACACAACTGTACTTTCCTCCATCAGATACTTTTGCTTTCAGAATCTGTAGCGTACGACCGCCTAAAGGCACAAATGGACACACAGACACATTCAGAATCTACTGTAAATATGCAGCTTGTTGTTGGTCTTCATCATGTTTATGGCATGCTCATATCCAGGTATTCTAATTATTCTTTTAATGCAAAATGGCTTCAGTTGTCATCCACTGCTAAATGTTCATTCTATTAAATGTGACTCTAGATAATTCCAAGCTCGCAGTACCTGGCATGATGAGTGCATTGGTGTTGGCCTGAATGAGGCCCCTGTCATTTAGCCAGCTCAAGGTGGGAGGGGGGAAGCCAGTAGCTTCACAAGAGAGAGACACAAAGTTGTTCACCACTACAGTCACAGTCTCAGGACTCAGGCCGATAATGGTGGGAGGCACTAAAAGGAAAAAGATAAGAAACATTCAATATAGCAAACAGTATTTTTATCTTAGGGTGCAGAAATAAAAAATTCTACTCATGTAGAAATTACTGCTTTTTTCATCACAAATTGCTAAAATAAGGCAGTTCAGAATGTAAATGTAATTTACCATTTCACATTTCACACGTGACTCACCATGAACATTGAGGTTAAAGGATTTTTCTGCACTTCCAGCCACATTATCAGCCACACACACATAACGCCCTGTGTCAGACACCTGAGCAGTCAACACCTGATGGTTGGGCAAGATAGATGGAAATATAGAATCCAGTAAGAACACAGATCTACTTTGCCATATCAAAGTGATCTACAATGTTCAAGGTTTTCTATTTCTTCTGGTCACTCAGAGTATAGAGCATCAATTAATTAATTCATACATAGACAAGACTTTCTGTGGAATTTACAGGCAACTGGTCTATTAGAGTAACTTTAACCTGGAATGGGTTTGAATGCAAAAATGAGTTATGGCATGCGAAATGTTGTGAACAACTATCTGTGCTTCCTGGCTGTTACCTGAAGTGTTCGACCATTGGACAGGATTCTGTGCGGACCATCAGAGCTGACTGGCTGGCTGTCCTTAAACCAGGTGATCTTGGGGGCGGGGTTTCCATCCACATGACACTCCAATTGGGTAGTTTTGTTGACTAAGACTGTGACCTCATCAGGCAAATCGCTGTCTGTTCCCCGTATGATCGGGGGCACTGTTGCAGGATGGAAATACACAATGAGAAACTGTTCTCTTTGTTAAAGTGATTGCTATTGTACCACAAAGAAAAGTGTTTTTACTCACATAATACTCTGACATCATACTGAATGGAGTCTTCTCCTGCTTCATTGACAGCTACACATGTGTACCTGCCTGAGTCTTCAGCCTGGGTTCTGGGAATCTGTAACACTCGCCCACCTGAAAATAAAACTCATTAGTAGGATAGTAGGAGCTCATTCTCTGTCTTGCTCCCACTCTTTCCTTCTGTTTTCTTTGTCTGTCTCACCTGGCAAAATCAGAACTTTGTCATTGGATGTCAGCAGTTGTCCATCTTTGTACCAGGTGAGTGTTGGAGGGGGGACAGCATTGGTCTCACAGTATAGAGAGATGGGATTGTTGAGTATCACATCTCGAACATCCCCTCCAAAGCCTAGGGAAGATGTGGTATCACCAACTCCACCAGGCCTGTTGAAATTAGGTGGAACTGAATAGGGGAAAATAAAAAAAGGAAAAATGTTTAAACCATTCTTCATTTTTGGAAACTTTATTTTTAAGTGTGGTTGGAAACACAATCAAGGCTATGGCTCTGCATTTACTGTATCTCAAAGGATTTTTACTTTAAAATGAATAGTATTATTCTAAAAGCACAAATTATTTTTTCAGTTTTCATTTTCAATATGCAGTTTTAGTATTACAATAAAAATGCACAAACAACAGCATGAGAATACTCTTTGAGCCCTTGAAATGCACAAATAGTCTCAGTTAACATATTGGCATCAGTCAACCCAGTTCACCTTGTATATTTACATCAAAGTCCTTCTCATCCTCTCCAGCTATATTAGTGGCTACGCAGGTGTAACGGCCAGTGTCTGACACCTGAGCATGCTTGATCTGAACAATACGACCATTGGCTGTTATGGACAAATGGTCATCTGCTCGCAGGATCTGTGGAGAAAAAAAGGCATAAGAGGGGAGAATCAGAGTAGCTTTTTTATTTTCAAACCTATATATTTATTTACTTCTCTATTTTCTCCCATTATCTCCCATGGAATCACATCAGATTTCTACCTGTCCATCCTTGTACCACTGCAGTGCTGGGGTAGGAAAGGCCTGAGCTGCACACTCCAGAGTCAGTGTGCTGTTGACCTTGATCTTGACCTCTTTGGGGGCCAGTCCTTCCCCTGGGATATCATTCTTATTGATCTGAGGGGGAACTGGAGTCAAGAAACTTGTTTTAAATTACATTGACATATGTATATAGGTATGTTTATTTGATCATCATTTGCAATATGCTATGCTAGAACTGAGATTTGCCATGTGAAAAACTTTATACTAAACTCTTCTTTTCTGGTAAAGAAAGATACAGAATGTTTGCCAAGATGCAGGAATCTCACCATAAACCTTGACCTCATAGTGCTTCAGTGTCTCTCCGGCCTCATTAGTGGCCACGCATGTATATCTCCCAGCATCCTCCTCTTTAGCATTGAGAATCTGCAGGGTTCGCCCACCTGTGAAAGCATGGGTGTTGAATGACAAAAGATTTACCATACTACTGTATTTTATTCAGTTTGACTCTGTGATGTACATGATGTACTGTGATCTCAAACCTGGAAGGACTCGGATGTTGCGACTGGACTCAAATGGAGTGCCGTCCTTGAGCCAGGTGATGAGAGCAGGAGGGTAGGATTGGGCTTCACACAACAGAGATGTGGGGCTGCTCAGAGTTACTGTCACCTCCTCTGCAGAACCATCAGGACCTGACCCAGTAATGGTGGGAGAAACTGGCAAAAAAAAGGAGGGAAGTGCGGAGCAAACAAATCAAGAAGATGACTTAAATTCATCTCAAATAGTTTGATTCATTCTAGAAATTATCCTCAATGGATTAAAAAGAGTTGTGTTTGTACCCAGGACATTGAGGTTGAAGTGCCGGCTGCGATCCCCTGCACTGTTAGATGCCAGGCAGCTGTACCTGCCAGTGTCTGCCACTTGGGCCCCAGAGATTTGGAGGAAACGGCCGTGAGACAAAACTTGGTAGCGTCTGTCAGGCTCCAACAGCTGTCCATCCTTCAGCCATTTAATCTCTGGTACAGGGTTACCTGGGAAATTATTAGGTGAGGTTAACAAAGTGGCAATATATAGAGATTACTGTATCTTTGGATAAAGAGAATTTTCATTAGCAAAACATATAATTTAGATATCAATGCAGAGATATTATGTCAATTACCTGACGCCTCACAGGTGAGAGTAATGTTGTGTTTCTCCTTGACTTTAGTATCCCACACAGTTCCCTCGTCCACAATGTTTGGTGGAACTGTCGAATCAGACTGAAAATCAATTACATGGTTCTTGCTGTCTCCCCATTCATTAAAAAGCTTTCACAGTAAGATACATGTTCATCACATCTCTTCAGATTGATGTTAATAAATGTAAACAAATTTTCACTCCTGAAACATACTTTTAAATAGTATTTTAATCTGTACAGTGATCTAGACACTTTCATTCAATAATGCCATCTAACAAAAAACTAAAATACAAGGTGGTAATTATATCTTTACCGAGAATGTCAAGGTCAAAATTCTTCCTTTCCTCTCCAGCGCTGTTAGACACAATACAGGTGTACCTCCCAGCATCCTCTACTGCAGCATGCATTAGACGCAGGCTCCGGCCCCCTAGAGATTAATTGGGCCAATTATTATCATCAGCATTTCAAGCCTGTTGAAAGTAAATCACCCCTTTTTGAAAACTGGGATCAATTAACAGAAAGAATTTAGACTCTGAGGCTCACAGCTGTTAAAACATTTACAAATCACTTGAGATTCAAGACAAATTGCATCTGTCTTTAAAACAAATTTGTCTTAACAGGGTTCATGAGAATCTCCTCAGAAAACAAGTAACAGCAATTGACACAATGTGAATTCTGCAGTGTACTGAATTAACCTACTATATACCTCAACATGAGCCTACCCCTAGCCTATCATCACATCACAAGCACTTTGTTTTGTGAGAGTTATATGGTCAACTAAACAATGGCATTTATTTGGTTCCCAAATAATTCCCATTATCCTGAGCTCATGTACAAAATGTAGATATGTCAAAAACTTGGCAGAGCATAGTACTTTTAGCTGTGCACAAGTGATTTAGGTAACATGCTTAACTTCAGGGGCCACGGTTTAATTTGGAAGCACCCAATACATCTTGTTAAATGTTTAAAAACACAATTCAAAGCAATTGCTCCTGTTTGTTTGCTTTCACAAATCTCTGTCTGTTGAGTTTGGCTCCAGTTGCAATATTCCTATTACATCTTATTACTGATGATGTATTGCAGCTGCTTGGCCTTTGAAACCCAGCTGTGAAGCAAAATAGTTCAAGTTACTCCTTTGAAGACTTAGAATATCATTCATATATTCTTGGTGGCTTGCTTTCCTTGAGTCTGTTCCTTCATGAATGGGATACTAAACTAAGAAAGAATTTTATAGACCTTTGAAGATATCTGACATGACATACAACACGGGAAAACAATTTAAGTTTGAAATACTGCACATTTTTTGAGTTTTGTAACTTTGGTTTATCAAAAGAACACCTTCCCCACAACATCAGAGAAAACCCAGAAAGTCAAACAGGAACTCACCCGAGAGGACGCGCACTGAGCTGGAAGCTTTGATTGGGCGACCATCCTTCATCCATGTGATGGCAGGAAGAGGGATGCCAGAAGCCTCACAGCTCAGAGCAACTGGGTTCTTCACTACAACACTCACATTTTCTGGCAACTTTACCTGACCAATTATACTAGGTGGGACTGAACAAGAGGAGAAGGAATGAGGAAAAGGGACAGAAATAAAATGTAAGACCTTGAAATGGACTGTAACTCTCCAAACTGAAGATTGGTGATTACAATAAATAAGATTAAAGCAATAAACTTAAAAACCAGTTGATAATTCATACCATGTACATTGATGTCATGCTTGCTGTCAGCCTGTCCTGCCACATTAACAGCGATACAGGTGTAGCGTCCCGTGTCTGACACCTTAGCATCTTTAATCTGCAACAGCCTCCCCTCGTTCAGGACCTTGGCACCATGCTGGCCTGTGATAGGCCGCCCATCTTTCAGCCATGTGACCGCTGGTCGCGGCACGCCCTCTGCAGCACACTGTAGGGTCACATCACCTCCTTTTGTCACAACAACGTCATCTGTGTCACCCTCACTGCGTCTGATGGAAGGGCGGACTGAAGTGAGAAAAGCAAGTCAGTTGGACACATCCTCCCGCAAGAGATGCTAAGCACTTATAGCACAGGCAACATACGTTAAGTATATATTGTCAACGGTACCACATTATTTCATATTGTATGGCTTTGAACTATTTGCTGCATAGATATGTACCTTTCTGTCAAACTGTCAGTCACAATGGATGTGGACCCAGTTATCTGCATGAGGTTTTAGTCATTTTAAACATGATACAAACATGGATTTGTAAATTTCATGCTTCTCTTGATTTTCTTTGGTATAAGTAGGCACCCCATCGGTATCTTGCACTCAGTCTAAGCCTTGGTCCAAAATACTATCAATAACAGACACTTTTTGTGGACTTTTGCTTCCTCTTTCACCATCATCAACCAACACACTACTGTTGTCACTCCCCCTTGTCTATTTAAAGCAGGTTTTTAGGGATTTTACCACCCTGTAACTGATTAGATTTCTCTGACAGTGCAATCTCTATTCAGTTTTTTCCCCTTTACAGTCATAAAAGGCAAAATAACGACTGAAATGACTTTGATTACTAGATGTCACAGATATGGTGGCACACACATACCATAAACCTGCAGGCTGTACTCCTTGGAAATGATGCCGGCTGCGCTGGAGGCTGTGCAGGTGTAGGATGCTGTATCTGTCCTCTCAGCACTGGAGATCTGCAGCTGGCGACCCCCTGACAAAACCCTGAGCCGTTGGTCTGACTTGACCTCAGAACCTGGGACACACACAGACCACAGGTTAGGTATGGTGTTCGAACATGTCACCCACACAGTATTCAGTGTATCATACAATGTCCATATAGCATATATATTTTACTTTTGTTGTCACTTTCTATCTCTTACAAACACACATACACTTACCGTCCTTCCTCCAGGTAAGGCTAGGGGGTGGTATGCCACTGGACTCACACACCAGAGTTATGAGACTTCCTTCAATCACAGTCAGAGGAGACACTTCCTCTGAGCCGCGGACACTGGGAGAAACTGTAATAATGACAGGACACCAAAAGGTGGCGCTCACATTTCATTCAAGCTACTTGTGCACTTCACTGAGGTTAAAAGTGAGTCTAGCTAAACCTAACACAGCAAAAACGACGCTGTGACATCTCTGTTTGTGAACATGTGAGAGGAAAATGAAATGTAAATAGGTCCCCAGAGAGAATATTAATGTCATTATTAGTATCACTTAGTAACACTTAACATCAATATAAAAACACACCAACCATGGAACCTAAACACAGAACATTGACTGTAGAACTAAGGCCAAAATTATGCCTGATCATTGCTGTTATCATAAAAAACTGGCTTCAGGTCAGTTCAAACACAGGTAACTATGGTAACAGGCTCATGCAGTCTTTAATAGAGAGTGGGTTCAGCTTCGTCAACGGTCTGCATACAACTAATTTAACAACTTAGCTTAACATTTTACTTAATCTATCAACTTCAGAATTAGCTCCTTAGCAAACACATTCTTATGAACAGAATAACAAACAAATGGAGCCAAAAATGAAGATAAACTCACCCCACACATTAAGGTTATAGTTCTTCTCTGTTTTGCCGGCAACATTGGTGGCTTCACAGGAATACCTGCCTGAATCCTGCATTTGGGCACTATCGACCTGACAATTAGATTCATAGACAAATCGTGAGATATGGTAACAATACACTGACACTTTAAACTATTAAGCCATTAAACAGGATATTGATTTAAAAGCGGTGAATAGTAAAAGTACAAAGGTTTTGATTAGGAGGAACCACAGAAACTTAAGTGGTTCAAGTTGTGTCAAAGCACTGTCACACAAAGATTTACAAAACTGTTTTATAATATCTAACTCTGACTATACCTTGAGCACACTCCCATCCACTGAGACAGTCAGACCAGGCTTCCTGAAGAGTGGGCGGCCATCTTTGCGCCAGGAGAGGGTAGGTGGAGGGATTGCATCGCTTTGGCAGTGCAGCTCCACTGGACGACCAAGCATCACTGTGGCATTCACCTCCTCACCCTTGATGTTAGGTGGCACTGTGGTAGACATGAAGGCAAGCTACTGAAAATGTTTCTCTGACAGATTATATCATCAAACATCTCCTCTGAAAAGAGACTCATGTATACAAAATGATACACTAAATGAGGTACACATACGCACTACTGACATGTTCTTTTACATTAATTGACCTTGAAAGTTAGCCTGCTAAGCCATTCTAAATG
Organism: Siniperca chuatsi; assembly: GCF_020085105.1. Lineage (NCBI taxonomy): Eukaryota > Metazoa > Chordata > Actinopteri > Centrarchiformes > Sinipercidae > Siniperca > Siniperca chuatsi. Next base: position 9,390,345 of record NC_058047.1, on the reverse strand, counting down.
TTGGTCATATTACCTCATAAGAAAACAGAATAATTGCTTCCTGAGATGCACTCAGGCTCTGTTAATTTGGGCATCTGGTGCTCTTTAAGTACTAATTCTATCTTGGGCTATGACAGCACCATTAAACTAGTTCAACATTTGTTTGTGGTATTAACAATCAGAGTACCTTCATTTCCAAGAAGTTCATGAAACCTAATCTCCATGGAAATTGCTAACATGCACTGAGATGCATAATTACTGAGCAAAGGAATTCCCACAACAATGTTTTTGTTCCTCTGTGACTATATAAGTACCATCACAACCAAAGATGGGTTTTGCTGCGACCGGTTAACTAGATTTCCCATAAGTTGACTGAGTGCTGGACATGATGTCTGGGACCAAAACACACACCTCTGAGCCACAGAGAGGTAAACGATGGGAAAAAAGTTAATTTACAACTTTGGTGCAACAACTCAGGTAATGTCTGGAGGTCTCCACCCTATGTATGACATGTCTCTATTCTAACTGCAGACTAGAGTCCTTAAATATAACATCTACTTCAAGTAGCAATTTTGTTCATCTACGCTTTTGTTTATCAGTTTTTCGTTAGACAGTCCGGTCTGGTTTCTGCTGGCCAATTTCCCCTGCATTATGAAAACTGCACAGACAGAGCACGAGTCATTGGGGAAGCACAGAAACAGGCCCTCAGCTCAGTATTTGGCCAGACACAGGAAGCTGCTGAAGAATGGTAGCAATTACCACAACAAATCTGCCTTTATTTCTCTGGACATGCTCTTTTTGATCTTTCTAAGGAAACGCACATCATGTAGATGTTTGTATTCTCCATACATATGTTGAAACAGACATACAGGGACAGACACACACAAGCACAGACTTTACAATCCCATATATGTAAACTACTTGTCTCCTATTACCTCAGTGACATTAGCTTTGATTAGACTTCTATAACAACTGATTTGCCATCAAGCTCAGCTCTGTGTAGGAAAATGACATGGTTCATTGAAATGCTAAACTTCAAATCATGCTTCCTCTACATGCACATGTTTTGCTCAAGGCCTTTTTCAAATATTGTTTCAGTATTTTAATTCATGTTTCATGCTGGATCTGGTGCTCTGTTGAAAGACATACTACAGTCAGCCATAACCATTACTCAGTAAAACAAGAAGGGGAACAAGGAAAAGAATTAAAGTTATGAACACGAAGACTGAGGAGAAGAACTGAACATAAGTACTGTTCTTTCTACAGTGCCTGCCAACAACTTACCTAATGAAGAAAATGTTTTACAATTACTTTAATACTATTTCAAAGCATCCCAATATAAAAAAAAACACTTCTCATCTAAGGCCTGATTTTATTTGTAATATAGTGCAGCACCTTTAGTCTGGGTCATGATGATGATGAAAGTTATGTCAATGTTAGCTGATAAAACCTACTAGGGTTGCAACTTATTTTCATTGTTGATTTATTTCTCAATTAATTGATGAATTGTTTTGTCAGTAAAATGTAAGAGAATAGTGAAAAATCCTTTGCCTGACTTACAGTCTAAAACACAAAGATATTCAGTTTAGTATCATACAAGACAAGGAAAAGCAGAAAACTGTCACTTTTGAAAGGCTGGAACCAGAGAATTTTTGGCATTTTTGCTTGAAAACGAACTAAAAACAATAAATCACTTATCAAAATAGCTACCAATTTCTTTTTTGTCATTCAACTAATTGACTAATTGATTCACTGCTGGAGCTAAAACCTGCTATTATACATTTTTTAATATTTAGACTGATATTTCTCATATTATCTCATATATATATGGTGTGATGGTGTGATCTATGATTGTGTCTTTGGTGTACTAGATACGTGTTGTGCAACTTGCTTTAATCTTAAAGGATGTGCCTTCAGTGCAACCAAATGTCTGCAAATGTCTGCAAAAAAAACATTACTAAAAATTTGACTATTTTTGCACCGTCGCTTCCTAAAAGTACAGTATGTAGTACAAAAAAGTAAAGTACAGAATTACTGCATGTACTGTAGAGCCACATGTATGTAACAACTACTGACAAATGGTGATTTACTCACCATAAACCCTCAGGTCGTACTCTCTATGTTGTTCTCCTCCGGCGTTGACAGCCACACAGGTGTACCTGCCTGTATCACTAACCAGTGCACTGTTCAGAGATAGCACTCTGCCACCAGACAACACCTAAGCACACACACAAGCACAGCCATCAAAAAAACCTACCGAATAATACCATGACTCTGACATATGTTCCATAAAACTCCATAAGACATTATGCCACATTTTGCCACATAACAAACATACATGATGATAGTGATACAAGTTTGGAATAGTGTGTATACATCCACAATCTTGCTTTGGGGCTTAAGCACATCAAAGTTGCATGGCACACAAATATGTCATTACTTCATTTAAACATGAATTGATTAATTCATTTAAATTGAGTTATGAGCACCTGTATGCCATGTGATACACTTGCCACAGGGCTGCCATCTTTGAGCCATGTGAGGCTGGGCAGAGGAACTCCCGTGGCCTCACACTCCAGCCTGGCAGCTTCATTCACCACAACTGTTACCGTACCACCTCGGCTGGAGATGACCGGAGGCACTGCGAAAAAAAAAGAGGAAATGGTCAACAATAACTGCATAAATGCATGACATATAGTCAGATACAGTGGAATTTTACAATTTTATAATTTCATAAAAAGTCACTCACGGTACACCTGCAGGCTGTGGGATATCTCAGCAACTCCAGCCAGATTGACTGCTACACATCTGTATATCCCAGCATCAGACAGTTGAGCCCGTTCAATCTCCAGCACCTGGCCACGCTCAAGCATAGTCACCCCAGCTGCACTTGTCAGCGGTCGGCCATCTTTATACCAAGTGATGGCTGGATAGAGAAGGAAAAATAATAATAACAGATAAAGGAATACAGGTTGGAGTGTAGTTACATTGCAGAAACAACCCTTGATTTAAGAGTTTAGAGTTATATAGAGTTGTTTTAACCCTCAGAAAAGTAAGCAAGGTGACCTTAAAGGTCTGGAGGGTTCGTATGTATTTTGACCTATTTTACCATTTAGTGCTTCATAAACAAGTAAGAGAATTTACTATTTGACTATTTGTGGTTCTTAAACTTGTGAGAACAAAGTAATGACGTGAAGACATAGAGAAATAATTATTTATGTGTATTTTATCATGTTTTTGTTTTAATTATTGAATCATGTAAAGACAGACAAAGCAAAGTAGCTGACAAACAAGATCTATATGTTTTTGATTAGGACAATGGAGCTTGAAATGGATTTCTAATAAAATATTTTCATGTGTAACATGGTTTCACAGATATCAGATTGTTGGAATGAAACACCTGCTGTGAAATGCAGAAACATCCAAAGAAAAGAGTATTCAATTACACAGGAATGCAACTGCTTATCTGTACTGAACTTGTACACTGGAAAGAAAGGCAGTGGGAAGAGAGTGAAGCTGCCTGTAGGGAGTCATCTGAGATCAATTTTCCACTGTTCCATTAATGGTTTAAGATAAGGAAAGCAGCAGTAAAGCCAATTCCAACTCAGCAGTCAGAGGAAACTACACCCTGGAGCCTGTGAGTGAGCACAGCAGGATGGAGGAGGAAGTTTGTGAGCCGTCTTACCAGGTAATGGGCTGCCTGTGGCCTTGCACTCAAGCTCAGTGGGAAAGCCTGACAGGATGGTCTGGTTGATGATCTCTCCAGAGTAGGGGATACTGGGAGGCTCTGAGGGACACACAATGTATTACACACAAGAACAACAATTTATCAGATGATATTCTCCTGTCTCCACCTAATCCCTTGACACAGAAAGTAGAGAGAAATATGACAGAAACCAGGAGAGTGAGTGAGACAAGGGACAGAAACATGCAGGGAGAGTGCTGTGTGTATCTTTAAGTTACCATGGACACTGAGCCATATGTGCTGTTGGGCTTCACCAGCTGCATTGGTGGCCAGGCAGGTGTACCTCCCAGAATCCTCTAGTCTTGCCTCTGTGACCTTTAGCGTTCTGCCTGCCGACTCCAGCTGTGACAGATACAAGCACAAACACACAAGACACAGAGAATTCAGAATGGTAAATACTTTTCATGTTAAAATGTGAGCATAAAAGTAGATTCTACATGTCGGAAGAATTTGTCAGTTTGTGAATCTGGTAGAGAAACATAGGAGGAGGCTGGGGTGGTGGAAGGAGCTGCAGCAGCAATAGTGTTGGCATGTGCTCTGCCTGAACCTGAACGCTATGCATAATTTTTGTGTCTTTAAGCCTAAACCTATGCGCAGACATTTGCTCCTAAAAGCACATCACAGGCCAAAAGTCAAGGAGTCAACTGTAATTGACTTTCATTTAAAATAAAAACAAAACACGCTTGGCACAAAGCTTGCAATGCTCAGCAACTTAAATTAATGTTGCTGCTTGCAGCTTGGTGGAAAATAGAACAGTGCCTCACTTTTTTCTTTTGTGTTGCATTGCAGCAATTCATAGAACTAATCAAGGCCCACCTTGAAACAAAACAGTGTGTGTGTTTTTTTGAATTTATGTGAAATTCGTTGACCATTGAACATTGAACGTTTTTGACTTGCTTACAGTGTTTGGTGCATTTCAACAGCATAAATCCCCAAGTAGGATTTGCCTGAAGCTGTGCCTACTCCAGTGGTATGTCATATCAAAATTAAGTCAATCAGGAAACCAACCTTAAGGTGCCCCTGTGTTGTGTCGACAGGTCGGCCATCTTTAAGCCAGGTAATGCTAGGAGGAGGGATGCCACTGGAGATGCACTCCACACTGATGGGCTTGTGGAGAACCACTGAACGTTCAGCTGACCCGGTGGTACGAATGGATGGAGGAACTGGAGAGATGAAGAGAATAAAATTATTTTCTTAAAAACACTTTATAACAGCAAATTTGGAAAAAAGGAAATTACAAAAAGTCAGAGAGTAGTATTTACCCAAAGTGGGAGCGTCCCTGTGGCTTGCATTTAAAGCATAAATTACATATATTACAATTATAGTGTGTGCAAAACTATCCACCATATTCATTTGTTGTCAGAAAACAATACATTTGACTGCAAATCATATGATAAAGCATTTTAATATTTTACCATGGACTACCACATTGAAGTCCCTCTCTTGGTCTCCTGCTTCATTAGTGGCCACGCACTGAAAACGAGCAGTGTCAGAGACCTGAGCACGGGAAACGACCAGCCGCCGACCGTTGGCTGCCACCCGCAACCCCTCACCCTGTCTGACTGATTTTCCATCTTTATACCACCTGGAAAAGAATAGTTTTTACAGTGAATATGTATGTATTCATGTCTGTTTATCTATATGCATGAGATGGAGATCTTACGTGATGACAGGTGCAGGTGTTCCAGTGGCCTGACACTCCAGCTCCAAAGGGCTGTTGATAATCACTGTGCTGTCTGTCATGTCATCAGCTCCGTCAATGAAAGGAGGAACTAGGAAGGAAAAAAAAATATCTGTGAAGTTTTGAAGTAATATTTTAATGTATTAGACTCTGGAAAACCATAATAAATGCATGTGTAATTTTAAAATTGATATTTCCCTATATTTAAGACTGCAAAAACATTTTATAATGAATTAAAGGCTGTTTTTATTTTTTTAATGAATTACAATCTCACAACTTTTAACCTGTTTTCCATTACTTTTATTTATTCTTTCTATTCTTCCACTATTTATACTGCTGATATGCAAACCCACAGTGAAATGGCAGCTGTCCAATTTCCCATGTGGAATGCACACACGGTGTAGATAGCAACAGCCTCAGCATGAAATGAGCATCAGCTCAAGTTTCACACGAGTTGTCGTGGCCGAGTGGTTAAGGCGATGGACTAGAAATCCATTGGGGTCTCCCCGCGCAGGTTCGAATCCTGCCGACAACGCTACAGTGTTTTTCCAGCTGTCTCAAACTGTAAAAGAATAAACTAAACATGACAGGCTGTTGGTGTGATTAGGTTTACAATGTGGTTGCAGAAGCACTTTGCCAATAAAGGCAAATTTAGACCCAGAAGAAAGCACTGCTATTTCCTCTGGCATTCACTGATAAGCATCGTAAATGAGATAAAGGTGGAAATACAAAAAAACCAAACACACCACTAACATGAGTTATCTTAACAAGTCAGGATAGATTCTGATTTATGACGACAGCTTAAGCCACATCGCTCTATACATTACAGTATGGCTTAGGTAACCTGGACCAAGATAAGTCCTTAACAAACTTCCTGGCTCTTAGCAGCTTTAAAACACTTGTAACTGGGTGGCCACTTATGGTAACAACTTTCTATGAAGTCTTTTCTCTCTGATGTGTTTTTACTTGGCATAGGCTGAATCAAATGTTTGGCTTATATTTCTTTTGAACTTGAAAACTAAACTAAATACTGAACTGCTGTTCATATACTATGCGGGAGACAAATCATTCTTTATTTTCATTAATGAAAACAGTTTGAGTCAAAAACTCCACCAAAGAAATCGACGTGGAAAGAACAGTGAGGTCAAGACAAAGCTTCAGAAAGATTGTATTGCCACAACATGCATGCACACACCAAGCCAACCTCCTAGAAAAGTAATATTTTACAAAAATTTAAAAGGTACTATATGCATTTTTGGATGCATAGAGATAACCCACTTGTTTTCCTATTAGGTCTCATTAGTTTGGGTCTGCCTGATGGTGACAATAAATAAATAAATGTAACAATAAAAACAATGAGGCATGAGTGTGTGTATGTGCTCTGCATATTGGTGTCAGTATACAGTAGTATAAGCTATACCAATTCAAACTGTTATTTTGTGTTTCTATACCTAAAACTCTGACGTCATATTTGACCTCCTTCTCCCCAGCGATGCTCGTAGCCACGCAGATGTAACGTCCCGAGTCTGACACCGTGGCTGAGAAGATTTCTATTTTACTCCCCTGCTCGAGAACACGGACACTTTCACCATCACGCACAGGAACCCCATCCTTCAGCCAGGTGAGGGAGGGGGGAGGGTGTCCCCCAGCCTCACACTCCAGGATCAGAGGTTTACTGAGGACCACTTTCCTCTCAGTTGGCCCGTCATCACCCCCTGCAATGGTAGGAGGCACTGGGGGGGAAAGATGCATAAAAAAGGAACAGAACATAAGGAGGGTTAAAGCTGAGAGAACGTTTTGCTTGACTGATATCTTATTTACATCTCACACTCAAGGCTTTCATCAGCCAACAACATGTAAAATTGCTTTATGCTTCAAGTCCCCCTCTCTGTATCCATTTTTGTTCTCTTCGAGGATCAAGGATTTTTTTAAATTTTTTATTGTTTGCTGACTATCCACAGCTGTTTAAAATTATTCTTGACTGCTACAAATGTCTTTATGCTTTGTGAGGAAAACCAAATGCCTTAAAGCTCTGATTAATACAATAATAAGCTTCAGAGCTCAGCACATATTATGAGAAGGATTGCAAATGTAGCGACAATGGGAGCTCAGAGTTCCTCACTTCTTACATTTTAAATATCTGATTTAGTGTCAAAATGTGCTCTAGATTTTTTAAATCATATTGTTAAGATGAGTTTCTAAAAGCTTTTCTTTCAAGCTGACATAAAACACAGTGAAACAAGGAAATGTGTATGGATTATCAGGTGTCAGATGTCAGGTTCTTACAGTAGACGTCCAGGTCATAGCTCTTATCAGCGCTCCCTGCCACACTGGTCACCTTGCAGGTATACTGGCCAGCATCTGACGCCTGCACCCGAGGGATCTTCAGGTAGTGGCCTCGCTCGACGTACTGAGCCTGTCGGTTGGACAGGATGGCCTCTCTGTTTCGGTACCAGGTGATGGTGGGAAGTGGCACTCCACGTGCCTCACACTCCAGTGTTACCACTGTGTCCAGCAGGGCTGTGACCTCTGTGGTTATGTTACCACCTTTGATGGAAGGGGGCACTGGAACAATGGCACAAAAATGATAAAATCTGAAATTTGTATTTCTGCTGTGCTTGTTCATGTTAGGTGGGTGAACATACTTACACAGTCCTACCGTATAAAGAGTATGCTTTGCATATAGTACCTGACTGTGTGGCATCTGTCAAAATCCACACTCACCATAGACACTGAGGTTGAAGTCCTTGGACTGTTTGCCAGCTGTATTCATGACACTACACTGGTAGCGGGCCTTGTCCCCAAGACGGGCACTTTTTATCCTCAAAACCTGACCCCTGTTGGTGACCTCTAGGTTGGGATCACCAAGAAACACCAGCCTAGAAAAAAAGGTTTAACCCAGTTTTTTCAGTTTGTTTGATCATAATGTACACAGTAAATACTATAATAATAATATAATATTTAAAGGCACTTACTTTCTGTCCTTGTACCACTGGATTGTGGGAAAGGGAACTCCTTGCACCTTGCACTCCAGACTGATCTCCTGTTTGACAATGGCTGAAATGTCTCGAGGAGAGCCTGAACCCACAATTGTTGGTGGGACTGGGACACAGAGCGAGAGTATCATTGTTAGCTGCAATTAGCTGTCTCATCAAGAAACTGAATAAATGAGAAAGCCCAAGAAGTTACAAGTCCTACATATTTGGCTGCTTTTATGTATTAAAAAGATTTAAAGGGTTTTCCATTAATGTGGAATTACTTTCAAGTTCTGTATGTCCACAAGTCTGCACACAGCTCTTTCCCTGTAATTCTGCTCACTGCCCTTACTCACCCAGTACTTCCAGGAAGAAATCTTTTTCTGTGCTGCCAGCGATGTTAATGGCTTTACAGCTGTAGCTGCCTGCGTCTGTTGTGGCTGCCTTCAGTAGTCTCAGGGTTTTTCCCATATCAAGAATCTGGACGCTGTTACTAGCAACTACCTGTCGATCAACATAAATACATGAAATCAAACACAAAAGCAAAAATAACAACATAAGTTACAGTTTAGGAAATACTATCTGACAGTAATTACGGGGCAAATTGTAAGACATCATGATAAAAGGATCTAATCTAAAAAAAAAGCTGCAGCTTACAAGTCAGGCCTAATTGAAAAACAACCGCTGTCTGACAACCAAAGACCTATTCAGATGAGAAATATAATTTAAAAAGTGTACAAAACATGAAAAGTTTTAAATTGTTGCTTAGAGCCAAAAATATTCAGAGAGCAGAGCATCTTGATTCAGATATCTCATAATTAGCAGAATAAAGAAAAGCTCTGATTTTCCCATCTGTGTCTTGCAGGAAAATTAGTAAGACAGCAAAGTGTGTGCTAACTCTATGTTCTCGCATCAATTTATCATAATTATTCTGTCATTACAGCTTTGACCATGCTGCCACCATGGCTGGACTGGCTGGTCTGTTACACACACACATGCATATGCACAGGATCCACAGTGGTTTAAGGTCTGTTCTCTTGGACAGTGAACCCTGTGATCAGAGCTCATTCAATCTTTATGAGCACTTTCATTAATAAATGAAAGGAAAGGTCATTATAATTTTTCATTCCTTGTATGCATGTAAGGTTTTGTGATCCAATCCTTGTATAGGACTTACTAGACCACACCACAGTTTAAGTATAGGTTATGCAAATTAATTGCTTAGTCATTTACCTTTAAAAGAAGTTACATTTGTACAAATGCTAAAAATAGAAAAAAATTGATCTTCTTAGAGTTGTAAACACAAATTACAACTGTCAACATTTTTTGTTAACAGCTTACTCAATGGGATTTCACCTACAAGAGTCCCATCCTTGTACCAGGTGATGACAGGGGTTGGACTTCCTGTGACATCACACACCAAGCTGGTGGACTGGCTCAGGACCAACGACACGTTGCTTGGCGTTTCACTGTCACGGAAGTCTGGGGGCACTGTGGAGGTGTCAAAGGTGATTATTGAGCGAGGTGTTTCAACAGAATCAAATGTATGCAAAATGTAAGATAGAAGGTAATGTTTTAGTGATTTTAGTGTACTAATGTGTCAATAAATGACTTTGAGCTGGTAAACCTATTACAAAGTCACAGACAAACCAACAGAGAAAAGGTTAATCACCATTGACTTTGAGCTGGTACTTCCTCTCAGTGGATCCGGCATCATTGGCAGCAGCACAGACATACTCTCCATTATCCAGTGGTGACACAGAGGCCAGAATCAGCAGCGTACCGTCCTCCAGGATGGACACGCCAGGCTCATTACCCGTCAGTTCCTGGCCGTTACGCAACCACCTAATCACTGGCTTAGGAAGACCTGAAAGAGAGAAGAAGATACGGAAACCATTGGCAATTTAAAAAAAAAGATGTGTTGTACCTGACATAGTCATCATTACTTGCAAAAGTATAGTGTAGACTTTTAGCAGAACGTTTAGAATTATTTTACTAACTTTGTCTTAATAAAATGTCACTTTTGATAGGAGTGTAAGTAAGTTTTGTTATCCTACACAGGGAAACAAAATAGTCAGTCATTTTCTTTTTCATAATGTCAGAGCGGGGGTGTAAATTTTCCTTTACCTTTGGCAGGGCAGGGGAATGCAATACGCTGGTTTGCAACTCTCTCCTGCAGGGGACTATTGAAGGGGGGCTCCAATACCTCGACCACAGGGGGCACTGAAAACACACAAACACATAATCAACAAATACACACTACAAAATACACTTGTACACACTACAAAGCATCTTTAACAGTTTTAGTATGCATTTTAAAAAAAATTGTACTGTATTGAATCAATTGTCATTCAAACAGAATTAGAAACTGAACTGAACATATGGTACAGCATGTGTACAATATTTTGTGCTGCAGATGCCTGATCCATACATAATTCAGAATCAGAGTTGCTTAATAAACACTGCCATGACAAGGAATAAAACGCACTACATATTATTTTATATGTTTTTTTTTCCCAAAAGACAAAGACAGGGACATACTGTATATTTTGGCACTTGGTTTAATCCAACTTAAACAGACATATACAACTATGAAAACATTTCATCACACATAAGTATAATGACCACAGTAAAAATCTGTGGGATTAAGACATTAACTGAAACCAACCTTGCACTAGAAGCTGAACGCGAGCCTCGTCTCTGCCTGCACTGTTGGTGGCTGTGCAGGTGTAGGTTCCTTCGTCATGCATTCCCACATTTCTCAATGTCAGGCTGCCATCAGGTGATACTGAGTATCTCTTACCATCCTTTGTCCAGGTGAGGGTGGGCTCTGGGACCCCTCTCACCATACAGGGCAGCTCCACAGGGTGACCCACCTGTACCTTCATTACCCTGGGGCCAGCCTGTATACTGGGGGGTACTGCAGGTCAGATGACAGAGGACCAGCTTTAGTACCTCGTCTGTACCTGCATGTTATTTGTCACACAGGTACGTCGGCCTGGAAGTTTAGTTTATGGCGGTATGTCTAGACTGCAACTCTCATTTGGGTAATGTATGAGTACTGAATGGGTAGTTTTCACTGTCTGAATTTAAAATGTTGTTCAGCTATATCAGACAGAATCAATTACAAGACAGCTGAGGGATAAAAATCACAAATTGTATGTGTTCAGTCACAAGTCAACAATATCTCAAAATTTTCTTAGACAAACAGGAATTCTTACATTCATGATAGAAAAAAAGCAATACTGCTGATCAGGGTCATGATAACATCATTATTAAAACTGTTTGTATTTGTGATCATTGAACTTACCCAGAACACTCAGCTCAATGAATTGTGTTAGGTTACCAGCAATATTGGAGGCAACACACATATAAAGTCCACTGTCTGACACTCTGGTCTCCAAGATCTTCATAGAGCCTGAGGGAAGCTGAGTGTGCCTGGGAGGAAGACATACACACACAAACAGCAATAAACTAAACTGTAAAGTGAAAGTATGAGTGACAATCATTCTTGGAAAGCTTCCAAATACGAAACAAACACACTCACTCACTGATTTTTTCCACTCGGTAACTTATTCAGTCATTTCTGCAAACAGATACTCCAGTAATTCTTACTAATCCATCATCAACCACAATTACAGCTGCTGTGGCAGGCGCACAGTAGGTAAAATAGATCACAGAGAAGAGTATGATTACTGAGTCATCCTATAAAACCACAAACTATACCCTGAGGCTATGAACGGTCCAGACATTGAGCACAGCAATGTAGACAACATGTAGGTTCTCTTTTAGATCATCTAACTCTTACTTTGAGGCCAGGATAATATGATTTACAAAATGTTTATCTATAGTTAAGGGACAATATTATTCATGGGGGTGTATTTTAAGACAGTGAGGTGTTTTTGTCTGTGTTTGAAAAAATGGGAGTGATTTTAGTGAAAAATGGCTCAAATACTGTACCCGAGCAGTGTACAAGGGGTTGTTGGATTATCAATGAACAACATCAGTATTGTGTGTGGTTCTGTATGTGTTTTACCTGGGAGAGAAAGGGGAGATGAGCTGCCTCTCCTTAGCCCAGCTGATGGTGGGAGGTGGGACGCTGCAGACCTCACATGGCAAAATTATGTCCTCACCCTCAATCACAGACATTCTCATTGGCTCTGCTGAGCCTCCAGCGCCGCCAACATCAGATCTAGGACGGACTGGACATACATACATGGACAGGCAAACAGAAACAGTGATTAAATTCAAAATTGTCAGACATATATGTGACAATTTCAGAAAATGTATAAATAAAGTATAAACCGCCAACACAGAGGCGATTGGAGCAGCTGAGCACTGAACATGGACAGTAACACAAGTACAACTGTGAGGACAGTTGAGAAAATGACTTGCTGAGCACTTTGCGCTCTGCCCATTTTCATGCCTATGCACACACAACGGCAATTATTATCGAAAGTGGGTGTGACTGTGAGTGACTGCGTACTGTAGGTTTTAGAAACATTAAAGTTTAGATGTTTGGCCTTAAGATTGGCTTTAAGACCTAAATAACAGTCATTGAGGACACTGGATCTGCACATGGACAAGGTAAACTACACTAAAATTCAAACCATTAAGCCAAAGTAGTTGATAGTAGATCCCGTTTTTGTAGTGTTAAGCATCTGTCTTTGTGCTGTGAAGTCATTTTCTTGCAAAATCCGACACAGTGACATGACTTGTAATGTAGTTTGCCAGCTGGCAGAGGCTGCTAGACTTCTTGGCAATGGTCATAGTATTTATACTAATGTCTCAGAATGAATTTAGTAATAATTTGTTGACCTTAAATGCTACATATATCTTCTTTATCTTTGTACAGACTTTATCCAGCCTTTAGCTGGTGATGAGGATTACCATAGACTGTTAGCTGGACCTTCCTGGAGGCGTAGCCGGCAGCATTGGTAGCTGTGCAGATGAACTCTCCGGTCTCATTTCCAGCGGGGGAGGGGATGAGGAGGCTGCCGTCAGAATCTAGGGAGAAGGCTGGACCACCCAAGTAAAGCAGCTCCCCACCCTACAAAACAAATCACAGCAGGGAAAGGGCAGGGGCCAGAGTTTGTTTCATTAACTCAGCTTTATTAACACTTGGTGGCCATGGTGTCCAAGAAAGAGGTAGGATGTGTGGTTTGAGCTACTAAGTGTTCTTAAATTTATGATTTGATTTTCTTCCCTGCTGTTAAATAAAAAGGCTGTGAATAAAAAAAGTTATACTTATACAATCAAATGAAGAACCAAAACGCGTTGTGTCACTTTGTGTCACTCATTGTGTTTTCTCTGGATTGTCCTTTTGGATCTGACATAACTAACTTGACTTAACTTGATTGATATTATAGAGCACAGCAAAGGAATCAGAGGTAATCACATCTTAACAGCTGGTGCAAAACTTAGCAGGGTCTAGTTTCATATGCCCCTGTAGCCCTGTTCACTTTAACAGCATCGCTTTTACAACTCAGAGAATCTAGTGTAAAAGATGGAAAACAGGGAGAGACTGTCCACATACACACACTGGCTTATAGTACACACTAACACACAAAAGTGCACATGTAAAGACTGAGCACACTGTACGGGCCGATAGTCACAGGTAGAGCTGATTTTTATGAAGCAGCACAAGAGGCACACACATGTACCCTCACACAGGCATTTTCCTATCATGGGCTATTGTCTTGCCAGTGCACATCAATAGAGTAAGTATTGTACTAAAAATATACAGCATTCCTGACATTTGACACAACCAACACAAGGACCAGTTCCCTTGTAGTTGAAAACAGTCCACATCCACATCTGGACTCTTTCAAGCTGATCTTCTCACTGCCCATAACTGTACAGCCGCACTACATAAATACAAATAGTACACATTTCCAATCCAAATGAGTTGCGTAACAGCATTCAGTTACACATAAAGAGTCAATAGGTTTATATGTGCATGAGTGGGAGTTTGTGAGTCAAGACATCATAAAATTCATTTTGAACTTGTGAAGCTGTCAGTAAGAAGTTATGACTTTGGGATGGCATGACATTACTTACTTTGGCGATAGAGCTTTCCTACATCTCCCTTTTATTATTTTGCCGTTTATGGAGAGAAAATGAAGGTTGTCAGTGGCAGGAAAACAGCACACTGCTGCAAGCAGAGCACTTGGCTCTTACTTCTACTTACTTTATACTTAAAGAGGTAATGCCAATACATACCTTGGCCCAGGTAATGTCAGGGGTGGGTACCCCACTGGCACGGCAGGGCAGAGTGATGGGTGTGCCCTCAATTGTGCTGAACACCTGAGGGCCATGCTGAATGGTAGGAATCACTGGAAACATAAGAAAAAAATAAGACACTTTTAGTCCAATATGTTTTTTGTGCATACATACATTCATCTAAATCTAGTGGTTGTAAAGATGCATTTTGTGCTCTGTATATACTGTGCATTTGGTTGTCTCAGTATATAGTGCCACTACTTTTGTAGTGTGTGTCTCAAAGTCATCTGGAGAAAGCCTGTACCTAATTTAACATACAGCATTCAGTATGGATATTCCACTTTTTTATTCTTCCCTTTCTTGTCCTTTTCCTCCCCCCTTCACTATCTGTCTTAACTTTTGTTGTTTGTTATGGGAATCTGCAGAAAAAATCAGCCCATGGATGCTTAGAACATTTTCTTGGAAATGAAAAATGTGATTGAACTAAACAACAAAATCACACACAGTGTACACAATAGGAGCCAGTATTGCATGGTGGTCTTCTATCTGCACTCTTTGCATGTACTTCGCATTATGTAGGGTCTATGGAAAGTATTTCTCATAGGTTAGGGCAAATTAACTATACACTGACCTACATAGTGTAAATGTCCAGTGCTTTTTGCATGTACATCTGAAAAAGGACTGACCTAATTTCAAGTACTGAGGGTTATGTACATGCTTCGGCCGATTCCTATTTAAGTTGGTAGAATCTGGCAATGACTGACTTTAGTATAAATGGAGAACACATTTTCCCCTCTCACTGTGCTCCAAACTCTGTCATTAACCTCAGCTGCTCCTGGTTTTAATGTAACCTCAAAGATAATCCTATTCATGAGGTTAAGAGCCTTCTGCGGTGTAAAGGAGACATTTAAGAGGGGCAGTGTGACATAGAGGAGGTAACAGAATAAAATAGAAAGGAAAGACAGAGGGGGCATTTCATATCTAATAAAACATTTACAATACAACTTTTTCACAGAAAATGTTTCAACTTGTCATAGTAGAAAAGTGATTAATAACATTAACCATGGCTCAGTTCCATTAGGTGTCCCAGTATGCACAACAACTGGCTCCACTAAGTGCAATGAAGCAATCGTTAGAGTTATTACACCTGTGCTTTCTTACTATGACTGGCTTTTAAATTGTTTTAAACTTAGATTGTTTCAATGTCAACACTTAACTTGCAACTTACAACTGTGTTTTACTATATTTTCATTATCTGTTTATACACCAGCATCCACTTATGGGTGCACCTAGAAGGAGTTATAATTGTTATCACATACATTAATAAACACTTATATCTGCTTGTAAGTACATTGTAGTGTGTTATAAACCATTCATTAAATGTTTATATATATACTGCTTATAAATGCTAAATAGGGGGACTTAAAGTAAAGTGTTGCCATTTCAACAAGAGCATTGACTTTGCATCATCTGCTTCTCCTTTTTAGGCATCTTGCCAACTGCTAGTATGTGGAATTGTGCAAGTCATTGATGCTCTTCTTGCCCCTGTCATCTAATAAACAACTAACTACACATTTGCATTACTGCCCTGTACAGTCAGCAGACATATCACATTTCCAAAATTCTTGTTACATGTACACATTTGTCTTGGTGAGTGTACTTAAGAAGACGCACAATATGGGTCATGAACAATATGGGTACAGCTATTGCACAAAAAATCCACAAGGTACCTTTAAGACTAAACTACTGTGTTTTTCCTAGTTTTTGTGCATATGTATGTCTGTTTATAGTTGGTTTGTATGTATGTTTTTGTACACTACCATAGACGTTGACAGTGGTGGTATGGTTGGTGGCCCCAACAACACTTTCAGCCAAACAGGTGTAGTCACCCGCATCATCCAGCCGAACTCTATCAATATGCAGACTGCCGTCCCTCCTCACTGTCACATACTGGTCTGAGGTCACCTGAAAGATTTGTATATTAAATAGGTTCAAATGAAATCACAGTTATTGAACTCAGATGCAAAATATAGACACGGAAGACATCTAAAAACTGTGAATTTCCTCTCTGCGTCCTCACCAAGCCGTAGTTGTGCAGCCACTGCCTCTCAGGTAATGGATTCCCAGCCAATAGCACACAGGGCAAAGTCACCTGCTGGTCCTCAATCACACTGAGCACAGTCGGACTCATCGCAATCACAGGCGAGACTGCAGATACCATGCAAACAATTATACAGGGCTTATGTCAAAAAATCAAGGAGGCTGAGAGGATGACAGGAAAGTATTTAAGAAAATTATTAAGTAGATTCATAACAGAGAAGCTATTTGATACTGTTGAGTAAAATAAGTGGGTAGCAGACTCTTCTGTGCATAGAGACCAAACACACACACACACACACACACGCGTCAAGTGTCTGAAAGCATACAGCCAAAAGAACCCAACCAATTACTGTAATCCAGTTCATCCTTAAAAAATCTCACATGTCTGAGACAGTCATAAAATGCAGAAAATATGACAAATGTGGTGTGTCAACAGAATGGACAAAAAAGTGTGGTTGTTTTTATTTTAGTAAGTATTTTCATACAAAAAGGTCTTTACCACTAGCAAAATTCAAAGGAAGCACATGTGCAAGTGTTTGTGTGTGTCCTGTATGATGAATAGGGAATGACTGGTTGCAATAAACACATTAATAATACAGCATATACAGTATATATTCTGCATCAAATGCTGCACTTACCCAGTCCAGTCACAGTGATTCTGGCCTGGGCCTGGATCCTGCCAAAGTGGTTGTGAGCCTCACAGACATATACCGCCTCATCCTCTACCCACACATCTGAGAGAAAAAAATATATTTAGGAGTAAACCTAGGGCATTTACATGTGTAATGTGTATGCACATATCCCACAAAAAAACTCACTGGCGATATGTAGACCTCCCCTGCTCTGTGTAATAGTGCCATGTGCACGGGGCCTGTTGGAAAGGGGAAGCCCATCCTCTCTACTCCAGGTGACCTGTGGTTCGGGGTATCCTTGAGCGAGGCACGGCAGGGTCACAGTGGAGCCGATATCCACCGCCACATCTGATGGCTCTCGGGTGAACTTGGGTGCGGCTGGAGTGATCAAGGTTGAAGATGGCAAAGGTCAAAACATTGAGGGGCCACCAATCCATCAGTATTGCATTCTACAAACAATCAAGCTGTAAGCTTGGGTTGTTCACTGCTGATTTTAGGACCATATGTACTGAACTGTATGTTTATGGAGCTAAAACTTGACAAGAAATGTGCTATCAGGAAAAATGCCATAACGAATTTTGAAATAAAATAAATTATATCCAATAAAATTCAGTTGTTGTGAAAATGAATGATGAAATAACATTTCATTACATCAACACATCAGTTTAGCTCACTACAGTGTGTGCATGGTGTAAAGTATGTGTGGAGGTACAAATATTCTAATGACACCTACTACACGCTACTACAGAGAGCTGAAATCCCACTTGTCTCTCAGAGACAAGGTCACTTTTCCTGAGAAGCTAATACATGATACTGGAGGGTTTTTTTGGCCATATTTTAAGATAGACAGGTACAGTATCTAATACTGGACTGGACGGTAAAAACTAAGCAACCCATCATTTAAAACAGTCTTGGGTCATCCTGGTGGGATAGGGGTCTAAGATGCATATCATGAAACAGCTACCTGTTGTAACCTTGCAACACAAGAAACAAGCAATTACTCCATCAATACCAAACTCTTGCCAAATTGAATAATGTTGCAGTCTGCACATTCACAGCTATAGTACGGCTACACAAGTAAAAATCTTTCTATTTATTCTGTTCTTTTTCTGGGTTCATTACACTGAGTAGTGCTTTTACAAGGTTAACTAAACCTGGTGCCACTCTCACCTCCTACATCGAGAGAGATCTTTCCTGATGAGGTGCCAGCTTCATTGACAGCTACACAGGTGTAATCTCCAGCATCAACATCCTGGGTCTCCTTGATTGTCAGTGTACCTCCTAACGTGTCCACGTTCAAGAGGGATGATGAATGCAGCTGGACATCACCTAGTAATTTGAAAAAATGCAACAGTGGAGTGTGGTCAGTTTTGTGACTGTTATATTTGGGCTGTGTGAGCAAATAATGGGAAAAACTAAACTCAGTCCTTTTGTGCTTTTCTGTAATTTGAATGGGGTGTTATTTTCCATACTGAGCTTTAAATATTTTTTCATGGTTTTTGTTTGCTTGTTTTCCACCAGAATGTGCAAATGTTATTTTTTGTTTTACTTCCTTCTGCTTCTAAGGTGTTACCTTTGTACCACCAGATCTCAGGCTGTGGGGTTCCAGACGCAGAACAGGCCATCAGTGTTTTTTCTCCAATGCCAATGAGAATGTCACTCAAAGCCACTGTCACCACAGGAGATTCTAGGGAAGCAGAATTGTTGAACAATAGACAGAACATCAGTATGATAGAGAGCGCAAACGGAAATGCAGTACAAACTGTATGGATGTGAATATTGTAAATGTAAATTTATTTCCATTTGACTGCATGTGCTCTGGGGCGGCCTCGCAGCAAGAAGGTTCTGGGTTCAAATCTGCCGGAACCTTTGTGTGTGGAGTTTGCATGTTCTCCCGGTGCCTGCATGGGTTTCCTCCCACAGTCCAAAGAGCAGGTTAGGTTAACTGAGACATAGAGGTTAGGTCAATTGGTAACTCTACAAGTTGCCCGTAGGTGTGAATGTGAGCGGTAAGTGGTTGTCTATTTCTGTATGTCAGCCCTGTGATTGACTGGCAACTTGTCCATGGTATACCTCACCTCTTGCCCAGTGTCAGTGTCAGCTGGGATTGGCTCCAGCCCCCCGCGAACCTCTAAAGGATAAACAGGTATAGCTAATGGGTGGATGAATGTGCTCTGTGGCACTCACCAATGTAAGTGAGGATGGAGGTCATTGTGTCTGTCCCAGCCTGGTTGCTGGCCAGGCAGCCATACACTCCTCCATCTTTTTTCTGCATGTTCCTTATAATCAGTGTGCCATCAGAAGTCATCCTGTGTCTGAAAATGAACGATACAAAATTCAGTATTTTCATGGAATTTCAGCATGATCAAAAAGTGCTCATGGGAGCGTGACTGAGAGAAGAAGTAAAACTAGTGATTCTGATTGATTGATATCATAAAACCCAAACACCAGCACATTTACATTAGTTTTCAGATTCCAACTTGAAACAGTTTGGATATGTGTGAGGTTTATAGCGCTACAAATCAAATAATAAACATAGCACTCATTATAACCAGCTTAGGAAACCATTATTCAGGTTTATTAAAACTGTCAAATGTCCAAATTGGAAAATTAAGATACACAAATATCCTCAAATCTATTCATGTGAAAAGAGATGAATTCACCTGCTGGTTGCCATGATGAACATGTCATTGTGGGTCCAGACCCGACGGGGTGAAGGGTAACCGCTGGCCGAGCATCTGATCCTCACTTCATCTCCTGTTGTAAAGGTTTGATTCCGAGGCTCTACTGAAACCCTGGGCACCTCTAAAGAAAAGAGAAGTGATTAAAAAATACAAATTCGCCAAATCAATGAATTAATAAATATTCTGTCTAATTCAGTCACTCAATTCACTTAATATATTGTAATGATTGCATCGGCTAAATTCAAACTATCAGTCAATGATCTACCTTTGAAACAGTCAAGGTAAGAAGTTGTGAAAGTGAAAATCCAAGTTACAGTTTAAAATTTATATAAAGTTGATTTGGATCTTCTTTTCTTTGAAAGTGTTTAATTAAATATTATTTCCATCATTTAGGTTATGAGTGTATTTGGCTTTGTCAATAAAAATCTTGATACATATTAGTATACCTAAGGTGATGTTGTTGATGTTTTGGACTTTTACATACAAGTAAGGAACTACTTCCATAACCCTGAATGAATTTAGACTCAGCCACAAGATGTAACAGAGCATAAACTTTTATTGTCACTGTAGCAGGAAGAGTGATGGCTGTTACTACAACTAATAATGTTTCACAGTATATCTTTCACCATCATTTCCTCTTTAGTGGTAAAACAGGGAGGAATATTGAATCCAGACCCAGAGAAGCTGTGGAATCTGAAAAGATTTTCCGATTGATTCATGATGTGTAACTCAACCCTTCAAGGGTGTGTTTTCTCTATTCTATTCCCACTGCTAGGATCATCTCCAGAGTCTCTGACCTTTCCATCATGTAGAAAAAACAGTGTGAGAACTAGTTGTCACAACAGAGTATTTTAAACACTTCCAAAACAACAAAATTCCAATTTGTTTCTACCTAAGATGCCAGAGACGGATCTATTTTGAGGTATTTATTTTTTCCTATGACCAGAAGGAAGACAGTAAGGCGAACTTGTTATTCCTTACATGCCATCTATAAACCAAAATATGTTCAAAAGGTTGACTAGAGATTAAGTACAGTAGGTGTGAAGTAATGTATAGATATTCATATTGATGCTTCAACTTAAATCATTAGTGATACCACGTTTTTAAAAAATACATATATATTAAAACCCTGACTTGAAACCAATTTAAATACCTCTACTTACTATATTGATTTTAATCTTAGTGGCACCTAAGGCTGTACTGTGCTGACTGTATGACCCAGATAAGGTAAAAAGTAAGGGCAACAGAGCAACTGTAGGGCCCCTTTCTGTGTTTACAGCCAAGCCAGGCTCTCTCCTCACTTACTTCTGCCAATTGCGAGGTCATCCTGCCCTGAGGGGGGGCAGGGACACCTCTGAGTTCAAGAACAAGGAGGTTTTAGAGAGGGAAGATGCATTCTTCTACCCTGACTCAGAAGCAGCCTAAATGTGTCAGGAAGAAGCCTGTCTTTAGCACTCCCTTCATCACCTGCTCATCTTTCCCTCTTTCTTCCTCCCTCGCTCATCTGCATTCCCTCCCACTCACAATCCATCCTCCTCCTATTCCAACTTCCCCTCTCCTCTCACTCTTTTCCACTCTTCCTCTCTCCCTTCATCCCTTTATCAGACTACATCCACATTAAGCTGGCTAATGTTGCTGTTTACGTGTGACAACAATGTGCATCCACAATAGGGTTTTCACGTTGTTTTCCTAAAGATTTCCTTCCACACTAAAACAGCAGGAAAATAGATACAACAGCTTATTTTTTAATCACCTTTCATTTGCACTACCTGCAATTCTAAGCACCTTACATTTGCCCTACCCTCATTAGCATATATATCAAAGTGACAGCTCTCTGTAGTAGTTCTGGTGGCTAGACTATTACTTCACTGGTGTGTTTTTATTCTTGTGTTTTTATTCTTATTTCTGTTCTCTGACTACTGAACAAGCAGAAAATAGTGATTTGTTTGCTGCTATAAATGTTTAACCACACACTCAAGCGCTGCTGTGCTGAGACATCAATCAAATCACTATTTTATGATTGCAAAGTTGTCAAAATACACATAAAGCTTAATGACAACACCTGTATTGTGTGATACATTGACATTTAAAATGAATGATTAGTGTGGATTAATTCCAAACTGGAACAAATGTGTTTTAGTTAGATTTAGTTGTCTTAGTGTGGATATTCAATCAGCTCCACTGTGTTCTCTCTCCAAGTGTTGTATGATGTCAGCAGACTTGACTCACTTCAAAGTGAGACTAATAAGTAGGATGGGACTGACCAGGGGGTAATTAGGAAACCCCCAGGGCTTGCTGACAGCTGTTTTAGAGAGAGAAAGAGATAAAGCAAAAAAAAAATTAAGAAGCAGTAAGAAATTGGTTAAAGAAAAGAATAATAAAGGAAGCTGTGACAGGATGATTTGAAAAATGACATACAGATGTAGGAGATGTCAAAGAGAAAAATATCCAGTTAAACCAGGGATAATGTTTTAGGGTCAACTGTGCAACTTATCACTCAGTGAGATGAGCCAAATGGCAGAGTTCCCCTCCAAACCTGTCTGCAGGACTGATATTAATCCTGCAACTTTTGAATCTGTGTCATTGAGGTTTACCTTGCAGAGACAACTGTTCGCTCCAAGTTAACATCACAATTAACTTTTCAAAAATTCAAATTTAGGTCAAGAAAAAAAGTGGAACAATTTCTTTTTTTATTTTAAAAATGTTTTTCTTCAAAGCATCAAGACCTGGCAGGACACACACAAGGAGGAATTTAGGCTACAGTATGCAGCATAAGGCCTTTGAATTAAATTCTTCTGGGGCTGATGGTTGTATAACAAAGTAAATACTGGATGTTCATTTGGACGGATTGGATTCTTTGTTGCTCTCCCTTGCTTTCTTTCAACTCTCTATACCTCCAGAATTCTCCACAATGGGTTCTGGCTGAAATCATCTGCTAATGACATGTTTTAATAGCTGTATTACATCGCCATTTCCTGGCCAGTGCGGGCCAATGCTCTGTGGGGCTGGCCAGATAGCCAGCGATACTCTCTTCCATCTGTACAACAAAGTGTTCCTGATTCAGTGTCAGTGAAGTGTTAGGAACGGGACCATGAGAGCTGTCCAGAGACGGAAAACTCTACTTTAGCACTGCCTGAGAGTGAGGCATAAATAATTTTCACACGTCCTATAAAGCATTAGGGTGAATTATAGGGAGCTGGGGAGGGAAGACAGGCGGAGGCACTTGGGAAGGGGGTTGTGTTTGCCAAGAGTCTTATTCCTCCACGGCATAAATCATGCAGAAGAAACATTCACATATACCAAAGACAAAGTCTCACAAACACATGCAAGCACACACACATGCACCACCAACAAAATTAAAGTTCATCTTTAGCCTGGTAGCCCCAGCTTTTGGAAGCAGATGTATGCTACTATGTATTTGAACACAGGCAACAACTTTCCACTGTCACTTATCACATTTCTGATCTCACACCACAGAATCATATTAAACACAAGCAGGTATAAACACACATTCTTCACCTTGCACAGTGAGGTAAATTCGCTCTGCCATCACCCCTCCTTCGTTTACAGCGATGCACTCATACCAGCCCGAGTGATCTGGGGTCACAGAGGACACCTGAAGCGAGAGGTTGGTCAAGACGTCCACCCGTGGGTCCAGACGGGCATCGTGAGCTCCTCTCAGCCAGGTGAGGTTGAAGTTGACTGTGCTGACAACGTGGCAGGTGAGGACAGCATGGGAGCCAGGAGACACAGTTACATTACCATCGACCGTGATGGCTGGAGGCGGCTCTGCAGGATGAGGGCATAATGTTGTTGGCAGCTGCCAGGTACTTTACATCATTAAGAAAGCTAAATGGGAATTCAGAGCAAGTGTTTACTTTCTTGCCGACACTTACGTATGTAGAGACATGTAGTATTTCACAGTCATGGGGAACAATGTTTCAGACCATACTGATTCTAATTTTTTTTTTATCCTAAATGTATCTGGGTGGAAAAGCCTCTAGCCTCTCAGTTTAGAACAGTTTGCAAGGTATATATTTATTATTATTATTATTTTTATTTTTTAACTTCTCTTTTATTGTACTGTGAACTGCTCACAGTTCATGGACATATTTAACTTGTGACAAGGGGTCACTAGTAGACAATGCTTCACTTTAAAGTGTCAGCATTTTATTTTTTTATTTTTATCTATTATTTTAATGAATGTTATCATTTTAAGCCATATAATACATACTGTAGTATAAATATAATTGCCACTAGACCAAATGCAAACCGGCCTTATCTAAAAGACTCACTGAAACTCTAAAGCGTAGAGATGTTGACCATGGAGCGTTTTCTTGTTTCGACTATAATGCAGTTACCCTGAACAGTCAGCCGCCATTGTTGACAGTAACAATCTAGAGACCACCAAAACTCTGTCTCTCTACTTTTTTGTTTGTGTTTTCTGAATTTCTCACATGCATTCACGCTAAAAAATAATAATCAGACAGATAACAAAGTGAAGGACTTTTTAAATTTCTTAGAATGTAAGGAGTTTAAACAGCATGTTAATGAGCCAACTCATAATCTATGTCACACTTTGGACCTGGTAATTTAACTTAGACTGAACATAAATGCTGCTTCCGTTGTTGACTTGGCTCTCTCAGACCACCACTGTGTATTTTTTAATGCCTTTTATTGTACACTGCCAACTTCTATTGAGAAAGTGATAACAAAAAATGCTGTCTTACTCTTGAAGTGCCATAAAATTTCTTAGCGCATATCACCAAAAACAAGATCACATCTACTCCCTCCTCAACTGGCAGTCTCTTTAATACTTTTAACAATAAGTTGGCTACAGCCCCTGATGCTGTTGCACCACTCAAAATTATAAAAATAATTACAAAGAGGAACATGCCATGGAAGAATCATGAAACCACAAAATTAAAGAGGGACTGCCAGATCGCAGAGCGCAGATGGCGAAAAACTAAGTTCATAAGGAGATTTTATCAGAAAAATTAAAAATTATTAATAAAGCAATTCGGACTGCGAGGCAATTTAATTTTTCTAACCTAATAAATTCTAACATAAGCAACCCCAGAGTGCTTTTTAACACCATTGATCACCTCATTAACCCTGTTACAGACCATAAAGATTTGTGTACATTCAATTAATCAATTTTATTAACATCAGGATGCATCTACTGTAGATGCCAAAAAACCTTCAGTGTTAATTCCATTGAACTTACCCCAAGCCAACAAGCAAAAAACCTCGGTGTGGTCTTTGACTCAGACCTGAACTTTAAAGCTCATGTGGGGTTTGTCACCACTTTTTATCACCTTAAAAATATTACAAAAGTGCGACCATTTCTCTCTCTGAGTGACACAGAGATACTAATGCACACTTTTATATTGAGCAGGCTGGACTACTGTAATGCTCTCCTATCTGGTCTACCCAAAAAACATATAAATCTGCTACAGCTGATTCAGAACTTTGCCCGAGTACTGACCAAGACCAGAAGGAGAGAACACATTCCACCTGTTTTTAAAGTCCTTACTTTGGTTGCCTGTTAGCTTCCGTATTGATTTAAAATGTATTTTACTTGTTTTTAAAGCACTTCCACTCACTTCCTCTGGCATGAGTCTGTTAATTGTTCCAGTGTGCAGGACTACAACTTTTGGTGAGGCAGCTTTTAGCTTTTATACCCCGAGGCACTGGAACAGTCTGCCAGAGGATCTGAGAACAGCTGGAAGTGTTGAAAGTTTTAAACGTAAACTTAAAACCCAACTCTTCAGCCAGGCTTTTAATTAAGACTGGTTTGTAGGCATTATTTACTTTATTTTATTCTCTCATTTTATTTTATTGTATTTATGTAGTAAAAATTTTATTTTATTATTATTTATTGTTTTTATCCCTCTTATCAATTCTATTTGTTTTTATTTTGTTGTGTCTTTTTAAATATTTCATCTAGTTTTCAGTCTAGCTTTTATCTAACTCTATTTTACTATTATTATTATTATTATTATTATTATTATTACTATTATAGCTTTTAATCTTTTTTTCATTGTGATCATTTTTATCTTTGTTTTGTCTTTTAATTTATTTTATTTCACTCTATTACGGTCTACATGTCTGTCTTATTATCGTCTTGTCAGTCATCTGTGAAGCACTTTGAACTGCACTAACCTGTATGAAAGGTGCTGTACGAATAAAGCCAGAAAACTTGGGAACCATTGATTTAGACCATGGGACACTAAAACTCACTTAAAATGATGAAGTTTTCAATAATAGGTAAATCTCACTCATAAAATCTTTAAATGAAGAATCATTAAAGGGGCACTCCTCTGATTTTACGCATAAAGGTTAGTTTACCATCATTAGGAGTACTGCTCTACTTGATAAAACATATTGTTTTGTTTTAGACATTGCATAATGTCTGCTGGAGTATGAGAAATTACCCTCATGATGTCTGATGAGGTAATCTCTGATTCGGCTTGGAGACTACAGACTTATAACAGAAACCCTGTGTTACAAACTGGAGATGTTGAGTTTGAAAGCCGTGGGTGTTTACCAGGCTGAAAGATGCTTTCCAGTTGCATTATGGGAAATGTAGGATCCAGTGATTATGGAGCTGGACCCATACTAGGGGCTAACAGTAAGGATATCTCTGCCTCTGATGCTTCGATTTTGACCATTCTTTATATATCTGTCTCTCATTAGTCAACCAACTTTATGAAAGTGCAATACTAAATTGCTCGAGTAACCCAAAAAAGTGATGAATAAAAATTCACTTTAGAGACTGTATGTATGCAGCTGTCATCTGGGAGGAACCTCCATCATGTGCATCAGCAGTTTAAGACGGTGTAGTCCCTCATTCGTCCAGGAGTGTTCTATCGTAGAAAAGGTTTCAGTCGTAGTCATCTGGACACTGTTTTCAGAATCAAGACGTTTCGGCTCCCATCCGGAAGTCAACTCACCCAATTGAGAATGACTTCCGGATGGGAGCCGAAACGTCTTGATTCTGAAAACAGTGTCCAGATGACTACGACTGAAACCTTTTCTACATCAGCAGTTTAAATAATCCGCGTAATGATGTCTGTCTAACCCTCATATAATGCACTGCTGTCACCTACAGTGTGTGTTTGGATATATGTGTTTCTTAGCTTTGTATAAAGGTATTCCATGTCGCTTATCTTAGCTGTGTGCAAGTGAAATTTAACTTTTGAAACACCCCCTATTAGAATGATGTTCATCATTCGTCCTTTTCCTTTATCTTATTTCTCTCTCTTCTACTATCTCTGTCTTTTCTCTCGTCACCATGTCGAAAACAGTCATCCCTTGAGCCTCAGTGTGTCGTCAATCATTTTTTTCAGGGGTGAGCCAGAGCTAAGCAGGGAAAAGGGGAAGGGAGGAGAAAAAGGAGAGAAAGAGAAGACGAGAGGTAGCAGGTAGCAGAGGCTTTGGCTCTGATAGAAGGAGGATGCTTGGGATTTCAGCACAGATCCTTGGGATTAGGATGACATAAATCTGGCAGCAGAGAGTGTGTGTTATGTGTGTGTTTATGTGTTTAAGTGACCTGTTAAGAATATCACCGGCTAAGTAACAAAGGATGGAGTTGTGGCTGAGGAGGATTAATTTCACCTAATTTTAGAGACGTCATAAGAGGTAAAAGTTGGACAAACAAAGTCCCCTCTGCACCTTTGGACAGTGAACATTGTGGGTGAGTTACAGTAATGACTTAGACTCATACATTATACAGATCCCTGCCTGGCTCCCTCTCTCCTTCTTCTGTTTCACAAAGCGTCTTTCAACTACCTCTCACTCTCTTTTTCTCTGCACTCCACCTTCTTCCTTTCTGCTTGGCATTCATCATGTTGATGAGGCTCCAGTGAATTTCACAAAGCAGGACGTTTTTTGGAAAGCAAAATTTGGACAAGGATACCTTTGCTGACTGCATTGGGACTCAAGTGGTGTCAGCTCTGGTGTCTCATAATGGAAAAGGTTCAGATTGAAAAATAAATGCACTACAGAGGCAAAAATGTATTTTTGTTTTGGCTTAATGACATTAGGTATAAATCATTATTTGTTCCCACTGGTTTTGTCTCTGTTCAAAGCTTTGATGATGATCACAAAATCATCATCCAAGTAATTTATTACTTAGATTATGAATTTCTCTTTGAGATCGTAAATTGTTATACATTTATTATTGTGGCGACCAGTGAGTATTTGTGTTTAAGTTCTGCTGTTGTATTGAAACTGAGTCACAGTATAGCCACCTAAACTATCACTATACTGTTTTTTCTTGGTGCACAGCCTGGAACGTATTTACAACTTTATATGTTTTCTCATCTTACATCATATTTACAGTCCATCGCTTTACAAATCAAGCACACAAACCATACCATAAACCCCATGACATGATCGCTGTGAGAGATTACAACATCATGTAATGGGTCAAATTTTCCATAAAGCAACATTAATTCTGCCTCTGCATGCGACCTTGAACCTTATAAAATTCAACCCACATCAAGTGGTGCTTGGATTCCAACCATATGTCCATAAGCAGTGTAAGAGTGTGAGTTTGTGTATGTAAACCAATTGAGCATGACATAAACTCATCTTGCGTAGGGAACGAGAGGCAAAGTAACAAACCTGTGCTGTAGCTACAAGTCATGGGCAGACAATGTGTGTTAATAGTAGTGAGGAGTAAGGACCGTACCAGCAACTGACCTGACCAAAGTGACATTTGCAGATATGCTGTTTAATGTGCTGCAGCTGAACAGCTAATTAGCTAGCTGGCGTTCCAACTGACATTAGCAGTGCACTTTTCCCCAGTGAATGTTTGTTTGGTGGCTCCTTCAACAAGCAAAGGTGTAGGACAACACGTGTGTTCATGTTTGCAAGTTTAGCAGGAAAGCTAATGTGAGTTGTTGTTCAAACTCCTGTGTTGTGTAGCAGGTTGCTGTCTGGCTCAGTGTGACTGTCTGCTCTGCCTGTGAGAAAACGCTGACATTACTGCTGTATGCAAGATTTGATTGGCTTCATCAAAATAAGATCTCCATCTACGTAGCCAACCAACAAATATAAAATACAAATTTCTCATTTTGGTTTCTGATTTTTTTCTCAAAGGCGAACACAGGACAAGGGATTTACAGAGCAGATATGCATATTGTAGCAGACAAAAAATGCAATTTAATTTCAATTTTCCCTAAATTGCTCACTGCCCTGCAAGTAGATCCACCACACACCAATTACACTTGCTGACAGTCTAATGCCTGCCAGCCCCTAAGCATTCCTGTCTGACAGACCTGGCTCATTACACGTAGTGATGGAGGGTAGCTCACCATACACTGTTAATTAACATAAACTACAGTATTTCAGTCAATTGACAAAAGTCAACACTGCTGCCTGTGTAGCAAGTCTTTCTGACATGTTGTAATAGTGCCTTAATACATAATTTGTCTCATATTCTGCAAATTCCTATTCTTTCAGTAAATTTTTGTTAATAATGTGGTTACTAATGTCATTGTAGTATGCAACAGTGAGTTTAAATTTTTTGAGGACCTTTGCATTTTGTCTGTGCTTGTAATTGTGATTTTAATGGAATTATTGTATTACAAATAAATCACCAAATAAGTTGAATAAGTTGCCTGTTATCATCCTGTGACAGGGTGAATAAGTCTTGGTATGTGTGCTTACCTGATACATCCAGGAAGGTGCGAGCTCTTCCTGTCCCAGTGCTGCTGACAGCAATACACTCGTAGTAGCCCTCATCCTTCAGAGTTACCTGGGCTATTTCCCATGATGCATTGTCTGACTCACTAGAATCAAAAGGAAGAACATTCAATACCTTTATCTGCACTATTTGTTGAGATTAAGGCTGAATCCATTTGATCTGCTACTAACTCATCTCTTGATCTGGTGGAAATCGAATCGGCTTTAGTCACATAGGAGTGTAGAGATGGAAACACAATGTGGGAGTTTTAACCTCCTCCAACAGAGATGGAAGAAGGAGATGGTTTTGATCCATTCTGTTTGTCTGTCTGCCTGCTGGAGAGATATCTCTCAGAAGGTATCAATAGATTTGCATGCAATGTGGAACCATTAGTCATAGCCCAAAGGTATAAATGTTATGGTTTCGCAGCATGTAATGACTGAACAGTGTATCGTATCATCATCAAACTTTGTGTCTATCGGCTGGCATATCATCAATGGCCCAATTCAACAACATAGTGCATCTGAGGAGCTCATTTCCAGTTTGAACATGATTGCATGGCAGGTTTTTCCAAAACCTAAAAACCCCTAAAGCCACTGAACAAATACAGTTCTGATGAACCACATGTTGCTGAAATAAGCTTCTCACATGCTTAAAAGGTGGCTTTAACAGATGTATCCCATGTCACAGTCCAGGTACTGTCATAAAAATGTGTTAATCTGCTAACTTTAAACAGACTGGAATTTGTTGCCTTGTACTTTTACATGTGCAATGACAATAAAGTTGAATCTAATCTAATCTAATCTAATCTAAAAAAAATGGGGCATGGATAAAATGACCTTATGGTGAAAGTACATTATATGGAACTGGCATACATTGACAATTATTACATTTTGGCAGAGGTATGCACTTTACAGCATGTCTTTTCCTCACGATATTTGACTTTTGGTACTTTTCTCTTTCTATATGAAAGAGCAACAGAGGAGGGGTCCCTCTTCTGTCCTGGAAGAGTTTTTCCTTATCTGAATCGAGGGTCTAAGGCAAGAGGGTGTTGTATACTGTACAAACATGTAAACCCCCTTGAGGAAAATTTGTCCCTGAACTGACACACATAGTCCTCCCCAGCCCTGCTCACCTGAAGAGTTGGTCCACCCCAAGTCGCCTCCCATCCCTGCTGAAGCGCAGAGTGAAGGGGATCAGGCTCTCTACCTGGCAGCTGACAGCCCCTCTCTGGAGGTAGTAACCATGAGTTTTAGCTGGCATCAGCACCTTAGGGACATCTAAAAGAGCGATAAAGGAAACCAGCAAACAAAGTTAATCACTCAGGCAGTTAATCAATCAAATTACTAAGCAATCCCTTACATCTTCATCTAAATATGGGTGACAACCTGCAACACTGACCCGGTATAATGCTGGAGAAGGAAACGCTAGACACTCTCTGGAACAGGAAACCGTCCAAGTCATATCCTGTCACCCGCAGGAAGAAGGCCTCGTTGGGTGGAATGAACTCTGTGATGTTCCAGAGGCCGTATGGCTGGCGCTCAGGGTAGTAGCGGATTGGCAAAGTTTTGATCACTTCGCCCGTGATTGACAGAAGCTCTAGCCTGTCAGCCCGAGCAGGCGGTGAAAGCCCGGTGGTGTTCAGAAGGATATGGGTGGGAATACCTGGAAAGTTGGTATAACATATAGTATATTGTATACTTTTCCGTCCCAAAGATAAAGGATGTAAGTGAACTTACAATTTGGTAAGGTTGACCTCACTGACCTTGAACTGGCCTACTGGAGGTCTTTTTGAAGTCCAGGGTGGGCTTTTTGGAAAACCCAGCTCGGAAGTCAATGGTGCTGAGACCTGAGATGCGGACTGAGTGTCTTCCTTCACTGGAGGTCTGTATCAAAGAAAGGGGGCATGTAGATTTACAGAAATGTATGTCCAGGACTCAGGTTGCATGTCTGGTTAATGTGACTCAGAAGTACCGGTTAGTACATCCGTGTTTCTAGCTTTATCTTCATGATAAGGTTTTGTCTTAATGTGCTGTGCAAAACAATATAAAACAAGCACTTTTTTACATTCACATCGTTATTTTTTTTAAAACTGTTTGATAAGCAATATTAGATGATCAAATTGATTAGTTGAAAAACCCTGGCTGACACTTGATGGTGAAAGGTTTTATATAACTCAAGAAAACAAAAGAAAGAAGAGTTGTTGCATCAAAGGCAGTACTGAGTGGTCTAAATGACAGGCACAGCATTGGGACTGTTGTGTAACAGCCTTTTGTATGCCAACCATCCCTGCATGTAGAGACAAGCCACTCTAAGTAAGTCAAGGCTGACTGTTGAATATCTTACACCCAAGCTTATAAAATATCCACAATTCAGAGATGACCAATTCAGTCTGACATTCACACCTTTAATTCAACAAACACGACCACTATAATCAAAGACTTGCTAATGGCTCATGTGGTCTTTATCATGTGGAGGTCTTTTGAAGTTTTTCAAAAATAGAGACAGAGTAATTACAATGAAATATAGGTTGGTAAGAGGTGGAAACTCCTCACCTTAGGTAAAACACCTTGGAGGTGTCACAGACATTGACTCATAATGCAGAGTGAGGCATGCAAACCTAAACTGTCATTTGCAATTGCTTGAAATGAAAGAGAATATGTGGATTTTACAATTACTGAGTTCTACCTGACATAAACTTAAATTCCCTGTGAAAAGACCAAACTACCAACTACCAAACAGGACAGTGCAGTGTATATGGGCAGACAGACAACAAAGCTAGAGGTGAAATTGTTCAAACAATAAGTTAACAACAGGACAAAGGGGATCCAGAACAGCCTTAAATGCCTGCCATCATGAAAAATAATACATGCTGTGGTCATCCATGGAATTATCTGTGAATTATCACTGCAACAATTATCACTAAAGACCCAAAGATGTGATTCTTTAGAACACATGCAAAGAGAAAACCATTTACGTTCTCACTGTTCATGGTTTGATTAGCTAGAAAACTGACCTAGATGCACTATTATGAATCATGAAGTGACATTAACATTATTTGAGCATAGGCTTTGCTCAAAACCTTTTTAACGCTCAAAACTCAGTTGTCTGAGATTATTTAAAGGTAACATTATATTACATTTTATTGAATGTCTACTGTCTACACATCAGGACAGAAGAAAAGAAGAAGAGAGAGGAGCAGACTCAGAAAGAGAAAAGAGCAGACACAAAGAACAACAAACAGCAAAGAGTAAGGCAGGTCACCGGCACAGTTCTTCCTTTGAGCTGTTTGCATGCTTTTAAAATTACAGCCTTTCTGGACTATTATCATCAATGCTGAGGTCACTCAGCTGAGGTCACTCAGCATTGATGGGTCTCACCTGGATGACTGAGAGCACATATTGAAACATGTATGCACACACACACACACACACACACACACACACACACACACACACACACACACACACACACACACACACACAATGTGACAGGTTAGCACTGTAACACAATTATACACAGTTATTCTAACTGTGTTTTGAGAATCTACAATCTAACAATGCCAGCAAGCAAACTAAAATCACTAGATTTTAGAGTGTTTTGTTGACAGACAATATAGTTACAAGTTTTAAAATTTGAAACTGACGACAGGGTCACCGTTTGATCTACAAAACAGAAAATTACATAATTTCTTCTATATTAATCGCCAATACAGTATTTGAAAATGGTTTACACTTAGTAAAAGTAGAAGCATTATACTATGAATTTATTACAAAGTGAATGTAAGGTAGCAAAAACTATGGGCGAAACTGAAGAAGCAGGGGGTGATAGTGGGGTGAGCCCACCTTCTACGCCCCACCACAACATCCAATTAAAGACAGATTAAAAAGGATCAAATTCCTTTTCACACACAATCTATGGCCTGGGCCTTACACTGGGGTGTCACAGGCCATTAGCTTTACTGAAACCCAGCATGGCAGAACAGTGAAATCCCCCTAAAGTATTTATCCACATTTCTTTCTATGTCCTGGGAAACATGGCTAAAGATGAGAGGGAGACATCTTTAGTCTGCAAGCCAGATAAAGTGGTGTGGGGGACTGAGGTTGGAAAAAGCAGTGTCCAAAAGGAGAAATAGGAAAAACAAGATATAATGGGATGTATAAAGTCAGAGAACAGAAGATCCTCCTGTGCTTCTCTGAGGGAGAGAATTAGAGGAGTAATTGTGTTGGGAGGAAGATGCATGAGGAAACAGAAAAGAAGATAAGTGACAGCAAGAGATTAATGAAGAAAGATGAGATGGGGAGCAGCGCGAGAGGCAAACATAGGACAGAAATAAGACAGGATGATGCTATTTCTCTTTTTTATGTCTGTTTGATATCCCTCATCACTTCTATGAGCACTGTCCCTGGAACAGGTCATTGTATTAATTGGCTGAAGTCTGAAAGTAAAGACCTCAATCAAAGCCTTCTGATATGGTGTTTAAGCTGATATTAAACAGAACACACAGTGATGCAGAACTATTCACCTTTGATCATTTAACAAGTACCCCCAATAGAGAAAAATGTGTGTTTTGAAGCCAAAAATCTGACGTAAACAATCAATCAAAATTTTGAAAAAGGTCTGCCAGAGGTAACGCAACATATTGGGGAGTGATTTTTAGTCTCTATCACACAGGAGGAAAAAGACAGCCAGCAATGCTACAGTTAGAGATGTTCAGCTCCTGCCAATTTTTCTGTGTGAACGGGGAAAGGGCTCCTTACACTGGTGTTTAGTGACAGACCACAGCATGAGATTAACCTGTGGGTTAAGTGCAGACACAGCTGGAAAGGCCTTGTTTCATCTTATACAGTAAATCAACCTCAGTCCAAAACAAAAATGCATTACTAGTTGAATGTACATTTGTCCTTTTTGAGATAACTCTACATCTAGATGAATGACTGCATGCGATTTAAACATTGAATATGATGGTTCTCCCATAATGCCCATAATGACCCATAATATAATTATTGCCTAGTGAGATTAGAAACATTAAAAGCCATGACAAGAAGAAGAGAAGAAGAGGCACAAGTTTCATGGATTTGCAAGTGATGAAAACCAAATGCCTTATGTTGTACAAAAATAAAAAGCGTAGAAATGCCAGAACAAATCATGAGAAATCCAATCCTTAAGAGATCCTACAGTAAATATGCAACAAACTCAGCATACATGCATCTCCATCTGCTCATAACTTCCCTTTTCTTTGAGAGGAAACACAGAGATGACACAGTTTTTCATCTAATCTCTTCCCCTGTAAATCAAATGGGCGCTAACACATAACACAGCTATGCAGGGATGAGGGAAAGTGTCCCAGCAGGTGTCTACAGAGAATACAGGGGCCATCGGGGCCCCTTCAACAAATCACTCAGGTAAAAATGTTTGTCATTTCCCAACATCTGGCATTGACAGTGCGGGCAGTAAAATGTGTGACCTTTTTTGGATTACCTCAACAGCAGGGTGCCAACAGTTTCAATTCTGCAAGGGGAACACAACAGCAAGAGTGCCCCAAACAAAATGTAGCAGGTTGTGTTGACAGCAGTGGCCTTGAACATACTTTATCTTCATCTACCAGGACTGTCTTAAAAATCATCTTAGTGCTCAAATGTGTCTTTCTGATCATGTTTTTGTTTGCTCAGAGATGCTTATACCAGGCATCATGCATGTTAAATTGCTAACATATCACTGTATCTCAACATACTGATATATTACTGCAGTAATTCAATTTAAGAACCCTTCCTCAAGGGCACAGCTCCCTCCTGGGGTGTGAGTTGCAACCTCATTCCAAGGTTATACTACTGAACTATTTGCAGTAAGTCTTTTTAAAAGACAGCTCAGCTCTGGGAATTGTTAGGAAAATCCTATAATTTTACACACATTCCCAGGTAAAGAACTAGAAGAGTGCAGATCTCCACCAGGCCTGGTATCACCAAATGGCTTATGAATAACATGCAAATGTCTTAAGTCATTTTGCGTGTTATCACAATGCCTTTTTTGCTTTTTGCGTGTTATTTCACGCAATTTGGTCGGTACTGACTTATATTGTGCAGAGACGGCGTATTATTTTATGCGCAAATGTCAGAGAGAAAAAAATGTCATCAGACGTAGTATAAAGAGCGACAAAGCGACAGGGACACAGTCGGGGTGGATGGATGGGTCAAACAAACACAGGACTTTCACCAAGGAGATCGCTGTTCATGTCCCATGTGAAACCAAAAGTCAGTGGTGACTTAACTTACGTACGTAACTTAAGTGACGTAACTAACGTACTTACCTACCGGCCGGTTAAGAGGAGTGAGGAGTCAGCAGTCAATGGCGGTATAAAACAGAGCAGTCAATAAAATAGGACCACAAGAGATCCTTGAGCATACAGTCATAAATGTGCACAGAAGTTATTAGGCTGATGGGTCCAGTAGTATGCGAGATTAGCTGTGTATCATGATGAATTGTTTACCTTGATAGACCACATCCCAGGCTGTGGGTCCTTGATGTTGACAACTTTGGCAGAGTTGGGAATGTGCAGGAGCTCAGTCAGGCCATCACTCTCCCCCACAAGATTCCCTAGAGGCCAAACACGAACACAGAGACAATTATTCACCTTTTCTGCAGCTTGGACCGATACAAATGAATTCTTAACACTTCTTGATACATGGCTGCAAGTTACATATAAAATATTGACATTAGTTGTCAAAATATAAAGATGCAGGATATGGTCCAGTCCAGTCCCATGATGGTTTGTTTTTTTTGGTGTACTCACTTAACTCTACCTAGTCTGTGTACTGTACATGAGCTTCGACAGTTAGCTTCATTTCCTAAAAAGTAACATTTCTTCCTCTACTTTAAACTCTTCCTATGTAATTGTGGAACCCTGATCCAAAATAGTTGACAAAAGCTTCTGCTCTTTGATTTAGAGAGACTGACATCAAAATCTGAAGTTTACACGTGGTTTTAGATTAGTTAAAAGTGTGTCTGCTTTTAAGATCCAGTAGCTACATTGGAAGTGTCTTGATAATAGACCCAGGAATAACCAGAAATTAATTTTTTGTGTTCTGTATTACAGTATTAATACAGAATATTTACTGTAATTACTGTAATGCTGAGTCAGCAATGTTTGGTGGTCTTTCCTTTCACCTGAGAAAAATGGCCTACAATGACTGGACAAACTAAACTGAAAGGACTACGTCCTTCATGTCAGTTATGTGCCACAGAGTGAGTGTACTTTCTCAATCATACATGTCAAAACATCTAATATTCATAGATAGCTAACATAAATCATACCTAATATTCAAGAAATTAGTAAAAAAAAAAAAATGTACATGTTTTTGGTTAGTTTATATATAGATGAACAACAACTTTAAGGAAAACCCAACATACAACACCCAACCCAAGTGGCTTAGTAAGGTGTTGGGCCACCACAAGCAGCTAGAAAATCTTCCATGCTCCTTGTCATAGACTCTTCAAGTCTGAACTGCTCTACTGGAGCAATGGAATATAATTTTTCCAAAAGATATTTATTCCCTCATTTGGTGTTTTGATGATGTGGTGGAGAGCGCTGTATTACATGTCAGTTTAAAATCTCCCACAGATGTTCAGATGGGTTGAGATCTGGGGACTTTGAAGACCATAACATATGATTCAAATCATTTTCGTACTCATCAAACCATTCAGTGAGCCCAAGTACAGGGTACAGGGTAGCAGAAGCATTGAAGCAGAAGCATCTGCATTTCTTATGTTTCTCCACTCATGTTTTCAGGTTTTTTCTATTTCCGTTGTCACCTATCTGTATATGTGTGCTAATAAATACACTGATTTAAAAAATAAAGAATTTCTGGAATCCCACTGACAATCCTGTTTATGTTTGGCAACACTTATCATACCCTGGGGGTTTTTTATCTCAATGTCAGGTGCTGGTCCACTGAGGGCCACAGTGACTTCCTTGAGGCTGGGGTCAAAGGGCATCTGCCAAGTGTTGCTGACCCCACTGAAGTGATCAGTGGACAGCAGGTGGACCTTGGATGACTGCACCGCCTCCTCCACCCATTTCAGAACCTACAGCGATGGGAAGGAAATGTGAAGAAGGCAGGAATTACACATCATTTATATTGTGGGAAATGTACTCTGTCTCTATGATGGTATAGAAGCTAGATAAGGTACTGTATTTTAAGACCTCACTGTTTAAAAAATGAAAATAACATTGTTAAAGGAATTTATAAATTTTTAAGCATGAATAATCTACCAACTAACACACACACACACACACACACACACACACACACACACACACACACACACACACACACACACTTACCCCCTCAGCTGCATATAAGGTCATCCCCTCAACATGTGCAAAGCTTTCATCAGGAAATTTCTCACATTCCCTCGTGTCCCGCCCCCCTGTTTCCCCTGTGTCCCTATGGAGAACTCAACAGCTACTGTGTGAGACCCAGACCCAGATGCCATTTAACTCATAATATGTTAATTTCAAAAAGTCTCAGGGTAAAGCTGGGTGCACGGAGAAAAAACAATGATTTTACTCAAATGGATGAAATGCAACAAAAAAGTACAATTTCTTGATTTGCATCTTTATCTGTTCCTGAAAGTCACAAGCATTTTTGTACATCAACTGCAAATTCAAATCTGATTCTTTAGAATAAGCACTGCAAACGCAAACCAAACCATGGTTAAGATATTTGATACTTTTGTTTCTCAAAACTAGTTACAAAACTACATTTCTAATTTACTTCCTTGCTTCCTTTGAAAACTGCCCTGGGGGCACAATCTGTCAAAGGAGTGTTGTATGTGATCCTGCAAATGTTTTAGAAAAAATGACGCTGCTGATGAGCAAATGTAACAGAAAGACAAAGTGAGAGAGACAGAGAAGATGAATTAAATGGATAAATCGAGTAATGGGAGTATTAATAAAAAGAGAGACAAAGAGCGAAGGACTCTCATGCAGTCTTAATAGAAAATTGTTCGAAATCGAGAATCCCTTCCTCCCCTAGCAAGGACTCTTATCTTACAGTAATAAAACAGCAATACTATTCAAACTTCAGGTTTTGACTCACTGCCCAGTCTAAGACTGTTGATTTACATTGCTTGGAAAGGTTAAAAAGAGCCACGGTATACATCAATCAATTAAATGTTTCCTGCAAATTTGATCTGGAGTCCAGACATGAACGTGGGCACAGCAAAAGACACGAGAGAAGCTGTAAAACCTTCTAGTGCCATTTAATTTACACAGCATAGGGGTAGAACCCAGGCCAAGCTGAAATGATTTGAATACTGTGACCAAAGCACGTATTTTGAAACCAGAAAGTTTTTCTTCTGACTCTGAAACTTGAAAACTTGCAAAGAAGCAAAGAGAACAGATGTACAGCTCCAAATTTCCATTCAGTGATGCTCTTACCTCATTGACCTGTTTCTTGTCTAGATGGAAGACCTGCCCAGAGCTGGTGGAGGCGATCTCCTCGTAAGCCTTGTAGCCAATGTGAGTCCTATCATCGCAGTCCCCTGTCAGCACAAACACCACCTACACACATACACATGCATATATAAAAATATGATCTCTTTACCACTAAACCTGCATACGAAATACTGTATATTGCAGTAATATCCAAACCTGTGACTGTTTCTGCTGAATGAGCTGCAGGACTTCATGGGTCAGCTTGTAATCTTTGGAACGGGCGTCTGTGAAGACGTAAATAAAGGATCCCGGCAAGGAGATCTCTAAGGCAATCTTAATGGCACCAATGCTCATCTCTGGACAGTCCCCACCTCCCTGAGAAAGAGTAGGATATCGTCAGCAAATGGTGTGCATGTACATATGTAATGTATGTGTGAGTTTGTGAGCCACCAACACAGTTCTCTGATTTGCACATAAAATATATTTTCAGTTATAGTGTGCAGTCTAAGGTAATACATTACTTTATTAGGTACATCTGTACAATCTAATGCAATCCAATACAACAGCCCTGCCATAACATCTATCTTTACGAAGCTCATGATATTCAGTTTTTGGTGATATATGGTTATAGGTTTATATGGTTATCATTGAGGTCACAGTTAAATGTGGTGTTGTACTGGACTACATTATGTTGAGGTATTTCTATTTTTTTGTCCTTGCCATTTACATACATGAGGGGGGCAGAATATTGGAAACACCTCTGAATATAATGCAGTCCAGCACAATACCATCACTAACCATGACCTCAATGCTAAAACATATAATTGAATTAACACTTTTATGAACAAAAATGCAACATTAGAGGCATCAAACAAGTAGATTTAATGGCAGAACAGTTGTATTAGATTGCACTGGATTGCACAGATGTACCTAATACCTGTACCTTTTCAGTGTGTCGATTCAGTGCTTTGATCGCATGGATAAATTAAATACTACAACTAAAAGGCATTTAGTAGAGCACAAACCAACACATAATGATTCTCTTATCTCTGTACTGGTTTGTTCACATTTCTCTTCCACTTTCACTTTTCAATTTTGAATAAAATTGCATTTGAGTGAATGCTTGGTATTTTAGCAGCACCAACATTACGTCTTGAAAAAGATTTAATGTCTAGTGGTAGAAATACCTATCAATATCTATTGAACTTCGTAGCTTTAAAAGATATGCTGCTAAAAATAGACAAAGGGGTGCAAAAACAATCTTGTTCCAACCATAGAGACAGGAATCCTCAGTCTCCCATGAACCCCAACATCTCCCCTCTGGCCAAAAATCTACTCCTCCCATTCCCTGATTGACCCCAACACTAAGTCTGATAACCCCTTAGTGCACTTTTGTTCTTGTGGCTTAAGAATGTGAAGTGTTGCCGAACATCTTCACAATTAAACATAATGTTCATGTCAAAAGAACTCCAATTTTAAGAAAAATGCCAATTCCAAAGACTATCTTTTCCATGCACTCTGGCCAAAACCTCCTCAGGGGTTGTGCAGGTGAAGAGGTGAGGGGAGGAAAAACAGACTCAGGAATGAAGCAGCAAGTGAGGGGAAACTGGATCTCTTCCATGCGACATACAACACGCTTGCCCACCAGATTAACAGTAGCACGTGCCAAGGATACATAGACACTTGCCAAAATCTTTTTCTTCAAAGGACAGACCTCTCTGAATGCTACTTGTCTCTGTCTGTGTCTCTCTGTCATTCTTAGACATGAGCAGTACCAGTTTTGCAGTTTTATTTTTTCTCAAGTAGTACACAGCAGGGTTTCTGCACAAGTGATTACACAAAAATTCTAACTTGGCAGAACTCTGTTTAGCTTTCTAGGCATTGTATGTGTTTGTTTATACATTTGTTTGTAATGGTGCAGGAAGGCAAATAAACATGGGATGAAAAAGGGTTTTTTCAACTGCAACAGTAAGGTCAACATATGACCAAAGTCTTGAGCATTAGAACCCGTATATTACATGAAAGATGAAAATCCACTGAAAATGGGAACAGTACAATTACTGTTCCCATTTTCAGTGGATTTTCTTGTAAAGTCAAGTCTCTTGTAAAAGTAAAGAAAAAAAATACAGTTTGAAACTTTTTCTTCATCCTATGTAGACTGACCGATCAGGCTTAGTCTTAATCAGCTAACAAACGTTCCTACCCAGACGTCTGGTATGACCACAGTCTGCCGCTTTTATCAAGGCCAGATGACCTAATGCTACTGCTATAGCATCCAGGCTACTGCTGCTGTTTCCTTGGTTTGATGAATATGATCTCGGAACCCACCTGAACGTACAGCTCTCTCAGCTCAAACTGGAACTTCTTGGGGTCTGTTGTGATTGTTACAGGTCCAATCTCTGCAAAGAAACAACAGAAAGAGGCTCTGTGATTAACAGTGTGAAAGGCTGAAGTCTGCATCAGCTGAATAACTGAAAGCATTTTTGTTTCCGAAATTCTTCTCTTTAGCTAAATATTAGTTTTGGCAGATGTGTACGGATGTCCAGATTAAAATGTCACAATATGAACTACAGTGAGGAAAAACTTCAGGAAAGGAAATATATTTAACTAACAGAGAAAGGGAAAGAAGGACATGTGAAAAAGATACTTGTAGACTGACAGATGATAAAGGAATAACATAAGCAGTCATTAAAATACAGATTATGTATTAATGTCAGTTTATGAATGATTCGATAAATGTATCCTCCCTGCCATAGTGTATTAACATTGCGAAACATTCATAACTGCAAGCATGTAGGCCTACTTTCTTTATGTCAGCACATCTGATATATAATAATCAGTGAATGACCACATCAAACCTCCACACTGGTATCAAAACCAAACATCACAGTATGATACTATACAGCCAGCTAAAGCAGGGCACAGTAGGCCTATACCCTGCAGAGTGATGTACTATATTCTATTGTTTATCAGCACAAATAAGACACGGATAGGTCAAATAGCAAAACAGCCAATAAACACATGAGCATTAAATCAAAAACAGAGCATGCCAGGCTGCATATAAGGGATTGAGTCCTCCCTTGAGTCCTGAGCACAATAAATCAAATGTAAGGGTCACATATCAACAAACCAGCCTATGAAAACACACATATGCATGAGCATTGTAAATACCAACAAAAATAGGCCAGGCTGCCTAAAAGGGATCCAGTCCTCATCAACACCCATCACATACAATACAGTGCTAACAGTGAATACTACAGTTAATTGGGAATAGCCCTTACCTTAAAACAGAAGGGACCACAGAGGCCTGTTTTTTTTTCTTCTGATCTCTGAGTTAAAGTGAGTGAAGTTTACGATATTGCGCCACCACGCTTCAATGGTGATGGCAAGGACAGCATGCATGCCGGTATCTTTATTAAAGTGAATTAGTGATGAATCACCCTCATATATGAATCATACATAAATAGCCTAATGTTAGGCATTATCCATGATGATGAAGATACAGAAAAATAGAAATGCATGGCAAAAATAGCATATTGTCAATATTTTAGAGACCCCCCAAATTGTGTTTTCAGGGGAGCTCATGTTTTTTTAAGAGGAGCCCAGCTCCCCTTGGCTCCTCTGTAGTTTGCACCCAGCACTGCTGTTCCTTGTGTTATTGCCTCCTTTGTGGTTGCAAACGAAAGATTTTTCAATTCAGTTGCTGTATTGTTCTTGTGTCAATGTCCGTGTGGATTTGAACCAAGTGAAGCCATCTGTCACTGTACCATAAAAGTAGACCACCAACACTACATAGTGACAACATGGCCTGTGCTCTGTACCTCTGCCAGTGTTGATAGTCACTGCTGTTTCTCAGCTTACTTTGTTTTATCCGTTAATGAGCTGCTAAGCCCCTTCTTGAGTCAAACTGTGTGACTTCAGCCACTGCAGCTGTGGTGTGGAATGAGCCTGATGAGGGGCTGCAAAAAGCACAAACATGTAGGCACACACACACACACACACACACACACACACACACACACAAACTGCAGTTTTGCACATGTAAGCAGATTGGAAAACAAGGTTTCCCTTGTTCAAGAGAGGGCAATTTCAAAGGATCTCCGACTTTTGAAAAAGGATACAGTTTGAACTGTTTTACAACAGTCTTCAATTTTATCTAGCGGCCAGGGCCCAAATGAGAAATTTAGCTGTTAAGTGGAGTGTTGAGACTCCTTAAACATGCTTACCATCGCGAACCTTCTATTCTTCTTCTGTCTCGAGTGATTTTTTAAAGTAAAACATTTAAGGTTGTTGAATGTGACATAACGTTACACCGCATGCAATGAGGAATCAGAAGTATTTTTCTTTTCTTTGCAACCAGCATCACCTTACATTTCTTCTTGAAAAAGCACCCCACAAGCACTTTCAGTTTCTATAATAACATACACAAAGAAGCAAGAAGTCTTTTTCCAAATGACCCAGATTTTGGC
This sequence comes from Siniperca chuatsi, assembly GCF_020085105.1. Lineage (NCBI taxonomy): Eukaryota > Metazoa > Chordata > Actinopteri > Centrarchiformes > Sinipercidae > Siniperca > Siniperca chuatsi. The sequence goes on along the minus strand of NC_058047.1, from coordinate 9,346,728 downwards.
ATCCTTGCAAATCCTCAAGGTAGAGCAAAGGAACATTTGCAGCGATCAGAGACACTTTTTAAAACTAACATGGAAATGTGTCTGGCTGCTCTGAACGGAACATGGATCTCGAGCCAAACTTTTCAGAGATGGAAAAGCTGACATCTCTTTCCTTATGGGAGAAGTTCCCATGGCTGTTGTAAGTATTCTTTAGACTATTTTGGCTACGGTGCCCCTAACCACAGCCACCTTCGTTGCACCAGCACTGTGGAAAACCATAGCTAATACACATGACCTCTAAACAATACGACATGACATAAACCATAACTCTTCAAACTCTACTTGTGCAATGAGCTTTGACGTTTCAACATAAAGATAGTACTGCTGTTCATCGTTCTAAATGTGCATTTATTCACATTTAGAAATCAGAGCATGAGTGATCTTTTTCAGGGCCAGTACCAAAATTTAACAGTTTCAAACATTCATGCCTGGGAGCTTCCCAGTTCAAGCAGTGCACTAGAACTGTTGGGGATTAAGTGCTTTGCTCAAGAGCACCTCATGAATTGTGGTTACAGGACGGGAAATCATTACTGCTTCATATACAAAAACACATTTTCCCTGCAGGTCTGGAGAGTCAAACTAGTGGTTCCTTGCACAAAATATAGTACCTTTTTAGGCAAATATACAAATTATTTTTGGATAAGTCATTGGACTTTAAGGAACAAAGCTATTTCCCTCATTTACCACTTGAATGTTATAAATAAAACACGTTTGAGGACATAGGATGCTAACTCACCTTACATGACTACATATATATACATATATCTTAATGCAGTCTTCTGGCTGCCACACAGGAAACAGTTTTAATGTTTTTTCTTTGATGACAAAGAACACATAAGGGGCATGAACATGGCCAAGTGAATGAACTCAGAATGAAAGAATGCTCAAAAGTCTGACAAGAAGGAACAACAAAAGAGAGAGAAAATGACCAAAACAAACAAATCAAAATGAAGATCTGCATCTCATCCTGTTTTTTTAATCTGTTGTGTAAGCTGCTGCCACAAGTGGACTTGAAATAAATGAGTTACTCCAGCCTCCACCTTGATATACTTACAGCATTCATCCGTAATGGCGGCTGTAAAAGTATGCATCTGCAAATCACGTGCAAGCTTAAACACTCGCAGAAAGTCTAATGGGATGGAACAAACTGGGCAACTGTCCAATGGCAAACTAAGTTTCACCTCCACTGACATTCGGGCTTAAAGTAATTTGCTGGGAATCACTCACGCATTCACTGTGGAGTGAGTTTCTCTTTCCTTACAACATGAGCAGCAAAGAATTCCAAGGCCAATGCATTGAAAGGTCACAGCCGTTAACGTCTTCCAACCAAATAAATTCTGAATTTTGGCAGGAATACATAAGACATGAGAGCTTCACAAGCTGTTATATGATAGACAATTGAAAGAGACATTATATGATGTACTACTGACATTTCTTCAAAGTTGTGATTATGATATGATGTGGCAGTTTGGGAAAGTTATGCTCTTTATATGCTTTGTGTTTGTTGTCTCCAAAACCTTCTGCTAGACTGGAGACAGTTTATATAGCAGTGGCAGCAATCACATTTACTGTCTACATTTGTTTTCATTTTTTCATTCCTGAAGGCAAAGACCAGGATGTTCCTAACTCACAATTACTCTGGTTTATAAAAGCATTCAGACCAACCGACTTGAGGAACCCCTAAACTGAACATTCTGTTGTTGTTCTGTTCATCAATACCAGCAGCAACACAATTACAAAGGGCTGTATTCTTTTTACAGGCACTCATTCATAGTTCAAGATTTTTATTAACAAAATGTGTCCAATGTGGCCAGTATTTCAAACTGATTTAATAACCCACTGTATGTTACTAGAATAAGTTATTCACTGAAATAATGGTCAGGTAAAAGAGGATCTATGGCTTTCCCCGTCCAACAAAATCCAACAGGTTACACAGCACGTAGCTGTTACAGCACTTAACAGCAACAGAGGCTGTAAATACACACTGCTTTTTGTCTTTCTGCTGATTCAGGGTAAAATGTGCCAAAATGAGAGTGGCTGTCATCCTGACCGTCAGCAAGGGGGCATAATTCACTTAATCAGCCCCACTGAGAAAACACATGTGAAACAGCACACAGTGCAATTAGCGTGCCTCAGTGAGGAAAGAGTCCAGCACTATACATACTGCACACAAAGGAGCAAACATGTTTGCAGACATATATGTGAGGTAAAGCACACAAGTCCATTTACACTCTTGACATATAAATGCACACACAAGCACAAACAAATATATTGTGGATAATGGGTCACCAACATAGTGCTCTGTAATTACCTCAGTATAAGCAGCCATCACTCTCAATAGAGTGTACACATATGCCATGTCTCTCTTGGGAATAGGCAACAAAACTAAATAGGTCTGAGTACACTGCATACAAAAAATGCAACAATCGTGCAGTACTTAACTGTTAACATTCTTTCTATGTTTCTTAATTGCTAACTCTCCTTTTCTCTTTTTCTTCAATTACTTTTCAACTACTAACTTTTTATTTATTGTTATCTTTTTATTCCTTAATTTTCATTTTAATTGTTCTTCTTCTTTTTTTTTTTTGCTTGTCTTTATGATAGAGATCTAAATCCATAATTAAATTAGCTCAAATTGGCCAGCTTTACTCAGACACCGGTAGTGAAATCAGCCTGAAAGATTTTCCCAAACAGGAAATTGCAGCCTAGTGAAAGATTAATTCCTGCTTTTTATCACGTTCATATGTGTTGCCTATTTAAAATGGGAAAGCGTAGTGGAAAGGAAGTGGTTAGAACCTCTTACAGGATAATAATCTCCATTTATTTCAAATGAAGTCTCATTAACTGTCAACATAAAAAGATCATATTTTGGCTTGATGTAAACTGACTGTATTCAAAATCTCTGCTTTTTCACTACTTAATATTCATTGTACTACTGTTCTGCCCAGTCCAATTCATTATTGTACATATCCATCAGTATGCTTCTGTTTATAGTAATGCCATCTGTATATAATATTATATATAATATTTTCATAATATTGCTCTAGCCTGCAGTTATGCACATACTTTATATCCTGCACTTGCTTATTGTACTTCTGGTTAGACCTAAACTGTATTTCGTTGCCTTGTACTTATACATGTACGTGTAATGACAATAAAGTTGAATCTAAATCTAATCTTTTACTTTTTCCTCTGGATTGGATTCAAAGCTTATCAGTCATCAGGCTGCAAAATCCATGCTCAATATTTCTTCTTTCTCTTTTCTTCCTTACCCTTGCTCTTTTAAACTGCATCTTTTACCCTGTCTGACTTCACCAGCTGCCATCTAATCACTGAGGTTTAGCTCGCAGCGACAGAGCTGACAACAGGCCTGATTTCAAATAACCGCCACAAACTGAACTTGTCATGGAAACTTCTCCCCACAACCAACAGAGAGAGAGAGCAGGACCACCAGGCAGCTAAACTCCGCTAGTTGTGGTGCTGCGTCTCTTGTTTCACTTCATTGGATGTGTCTTGGAACGATGGGCCACAAACCCACAGATCTCTATTAATGGCACTCATGAGTTCAAATGATCACACACACACACACACACACACACACACACACACACACACACACACACACACACACACACACACACACACACACACACACACGTAATTCTTCCTGGATGCATGGCCTGATGGGAAGCATGTTCCAGAGACAGCTGACTGCTCTGAACCCTCTACCAGTCATGCATCTGACTTCATAACTGGTGTCGGAGACAGAACACAGAAGAGGATGCAATAGGTCTTAGTGTGTGTGTGTGTGTGTGTGTGTGTGTGTGTGTGTGTGTGTGTGTGCAAATTTATGATTGTCATTTATGGGGATGTGTGGTTCTGTGGTGTGGCCATTCATGCAACCAAAGAAACATGGTAACCTTGCAGCAGATGGAAATCTCCTGCCTGTGTATGTATATGTTTAAGTACTTGTATATGTTTATGTACTTGTGCATATTAATCTGTGGGTGTGTTAAAAGTAATAAGACAATGAAATGCTAAAGAAAGAAATGCTGCTGTGGGTATCAACAGTACCTCTGCTATCTTTCCTATCACTATACTCATTCCAGGAAATTAAATTAAACTAATTGTGTAAAACCATCTGAGTTAATGATTTCAATGATTTTTTAAATTTAATTAGACTAAAGTGGATCCCTTGAAAGGCGCCATATAAATCTAAGTTATTATTAAATTCAACATGATACTGTTCATTTTATATGCCAAATAGAGGTGTGCTCCACTTGTTAAAGTTTAAACTAACATTATATTACTTCATAAAATTATACTCTTCTGTAACTGAACAGTCTTGTCATATGCATAGATGTAAAACTCCACCATCCCTTTTAATGTCCTTGACAGCAGTAACTCACTAAAATGATCTGAGGAAATAAGTGTTGTGATCGACCAAAGATTTAAAAGGATGCAAAATATCTGTCAACACCGGCCATCTGTGTGCTATTATCGCTCATGGTCTTCATAAACATTATCTAGAAGTCATAAATGCACAATAGGCAGTAAAGTTAAGGAAATTAATGATGATTTCAGCTGCATACTTTTTGATGCTCCATTTATGTACATCTGGTCTGGGAAAGAGTGGGGTCAGAGGCAATGATCATAGTGGACCCAAAAAAGTCTTTTTGAGGATTCATATAAACATTATCACATGTTGGCAGTCAAAGCCTTTAGTCTAATTCTCACCACAAACTCTATATGACTGAATGTGCATTTCTGGATTTCTATAGAAAAACATAAAAGAGAGAGTTGAATGTAATCTGTCTGTGTGGTTGGATGACCGCCTAGACTTTGTGTCTGAATACCAGCCACAAAAGCAGAACACAGACAAATGGAAGGAAGTAGAGGGCAAAAGATAGTGATTAATCTATTGCTGAAAACAAAATAGAGTACTATTTGGCAGTAAGTATGAGTATCACTGTCTACTTTACTGTCTTCATGAAGATGATGTTCCATCTTTGTCATATATACATTATGTCTGCATGCAACAAGAGAGATGTTGAGAAAGATTTTTGCATGTCGGAGCATAAAATTCATACATTATTTGTCCAGTTTGCAAGTATAGAGTTTGCACTGTGTAAGAAATAAATGGCATGTATTAAAAACAAATGTCAAACAAAAGTATACAGTGGGTCTGTACAGATTGTAAAGCCCTTTGTGGCAAATTTGTGATTTTAGTCTGCATAAATAAAACTGACTTGGTGACTTGGGTCGAAGCGAGATGTATGTGCTCTTGTACAGGATTCAAAGAAAAGGAGGAATGAGTTATCATTTTCTGAGACCCTGTCTGACCTTGTCTTCAAGGCTGACTTTTGACCTTTACAGGTTATCAATCGTGCTCTTCAACTCTGAACTCTTAAACTATTGAGTATTCATTTATTTTTCCTGACTTATTTTGCAAATTTCTATTTTTGAGAGCTGTTTAAGTTGAGTTTTAGTTTTAGCTCACTGTACTGTACTATGTACTGTTTGAGCCAAGTATGCCACAGCACTTTTTGAAAGCAGATGTTTCACATAACAGACATCCCCAATTCAACAAATAATGTTACCGCCTCTCTACACTCTGCTGACTTTTCTGACCATAGAAGCTTTATTGAAGCACGACACTCCAGTCTGTTGTGTTCACAATGTTATAAAACTGCTAGGTCAGGTATTGTTGGTTATCTTTTCAGGTTATCTCTCCTTGACATCTTTGAATACAACTTATGTAGGCAATCAAGGTGTATTTTGAGATTACTTGGAATTTAGATTTTCCCTACTTAGTTAATGTCGAGAAACAAACTGCCAGAATCTGGTTTGTATTAAGATTATCCCACACAGTCCTCACTTATTTGCAACCACCAATTTGGTAGGTGATGTCCAGTTTTTCAAACATGAACTCTTGCAAGGGGCATCGATTCGCGTCGCAAAAATCTAAAAGGAAAGGAAGGAAAATTTAATGGAATGTGACTGAGTGAAAGAGTTCTGTTCTGATAATGATTTATGATCATTGTTGTCAGAGCTGTCTTATCATTTTTCAGTTTCTATCAATATTGATTGATAGTGGGATTTCTGGTTCAAGCTGTCATAAATCTTCCTAACCTCTTCATCTTCTTCACCTGTGAAAGTTCTGGTGACACCTTTGCATGGCTATAACCATAGCAGTTTGATCTTATAACATCAAACTGATTACAAAACTGACCCCACCCCTGATGGGTTTGACTGTGCAACATCTCCCTTACCCATAATGCATCACAGCAATGAGGTAAGACAGATGCTCATTTCTTTGCCATGACAACATATTAAGGATGATAGGGAGGGCTGGAGAAGAGGATGAAAAAGACAAAGCTGTGGCTTAGAGAGGCATCAGGTAGGGTTGTCTCTGTTAAGTTTCTAATGCCTCTCACTGAAAGGGCAAAAACTGACACAGGCAGCAAACACACAGAAAACGTTGTGACGTTTCAACATATGGTATCCATTGTAGAAATAAAGGCAAAACCCCTGAGACTTGGCTGAGGCTGATTCTATGATTCACTCTCAGAAAAAATGAACTTTACGATTAAATGTGGCCTTTTAATTGCATTAATTTGCCTAAAAAATTAAGTAGAGGGCTTGAAAATAAATGGTAAAAACCTCAACATTACAACCACAAATTGCAAAGCTCATGACCAACAATTTTATGAGTGATGGTGTAATCCCAAGTGAGCGAGTGCTCGAAAGTGACTGGGTGGTGGTTTCTTTTTAGTGTGCCTCTTTTGTTTTACTGAGGAAATTCTAATTGTGCGTGCTGAAGCACGCGGAGACAGCTCAGATGTAGCAGATCAGCACTGCCGACCACACACAGATGCACACTCAGATGTCTGAAACAGTGATTTCCAACCAGTGTACCACAGCACACAAAGCACCTTCAGACCTGCCCAGGTGGGTTGTGAAAAATTAAAAATTCAAGTTATAAATGGTTATTTGGAAAAGTAGATTATTTTAGCCTTTAGAGGTTTCCAAGACAGTTGACCACGAGCTCAGCATGTGCTTGTCACCAGTTTGATACAGAATACCAGGTTAATCAAAACAAGCTCAGGTTTCACACCGAAGGATACTATATTTGTATATTATTTTGTAAAGTGCTTTATGGTGTGCCCAGGGATTTTTGGAACATGTGCTGTGGCATAAAAAATGTTGGGAAACACGGTGGTCTTCATGATATATGACTTCTACCAAGACATACCCGTCAGAGGCAGGGGCAAGGGGCACTGACAGCCTGACCTTCAGCCTTGCAGCCTGTAATTCAGATTCCATAAACACTTGTCTGGTTTAGACACATTTAAAAACCACAAAGGCTTCCATGTCAATCAAAATTCTTGGATGCCTTGTTGTTTCACCTTGACTTCTATCCCCGGCTTCTATCTTTATGCCCTTTCCTCTGGTGCAGACACATGGACATGTCACCAGTTGTGCAGCCTTTCAGTAAATGCTTCAGCATTACACATCAGGTTTGTCTGCAAGAGGATGGGGCAAGAAGCATCAATGGAGAAAGAGAGAAATAAGAGGATGAGAAGACCTAAAAATAGTGAGGAGGCACAATGCATTAAGCACAACACATTGCACATAGGTGCATGATTACAGAAAGCATCGCAGAGATTCGGCACACTGCTAACACTTCAGCAATTGTCTGCATTAAATAAAAAATCTTTCTGACAGAACAACAGAACTGTTAAAATTGTCCCACTTCCAAATCAGCACATTCGATCCAACATTTCCTCAAGACATATGCCAAAAATAGCTGATGTATGGCAGTTTCGCAACCCCACCACTCTGTTATTCATACTTTTCTTCAGTGCACAACTCCTATTCACGAAAAGATTATTTTTCTGTGGAGACAAGTCTCCTCTCGTCAGTAATATAATGTGATTATGAAACCATAATAGTATCCGATCATAATACTACACAGCTCAGTTACTCTTTTTACATTACATTACATCTGAAATAGAATCTTTTCAAACTCCACAAATGTCTCCATCATCCATGTGGGAAGTCATTTTTATGAACATGGAGAGAAGCCTGGGAAACTCCTAGCCCATCAGCTGCGTCAGAAAACAGCTAATCAGGCTATTCTTGAGATATGTGATGAACAGGGCCTAAAACATACAGACAATGCAGAAATGAATTCAATGAATTTTATCATTCATTGTATTCCTCGAACCAATCTACCAGTCCAGCTTTAGATGATTTCTTAAAAAAACTGAACGTCCCGTCTATAGATCTGAAAATGGTGGCTCACTTGGAAGGGACAATAATAGTTTTGGAGATATGAGCATGCAGAACGGCAGATCTCCAGGCCTGGAGTACACTATGCTCTCCTTTATATACTCATGTATCATGTATGTCTACTAATGTAACTAATTAATGTTTTTTTTACTAGTCTGGATGTTTTTGTTTGTTTTTGCAGGTTGAGGGGTGGGTGGGGTTGCTTTTTTATTGGATCTGTATTAATTTATTGTCACTATGTCCTTTTTCTGCATTATTAATGAAAATACCTTGTTTGAAAAGAACTGTTAAAATTGTTAAACTGCTCCTAAAAAACTGACGAGTCTTCTTCCACAGCAGCCCACCATCTCATCTATTTTTGTAAACATACGTACTGTCACTGAAAACTCCCTGCTAATGTATGGCTATAAACCTGTGGTCCTGTGATAATAAGATCATTAAACTTTTACAAGCAGGTAATGCCCTGCTTGGTCTTTACCAGTATAGTAAAGCTGGCCTTGTAGACAGAATTTAATGAATGCAAAAATAATTGACTTTTTTAGAAGCGACACTGACATATTATCACCTTATAAAGTTGTTGTGGTAAACGTGTTAACGAACGGTTTCCTATTGACAAATCCAGCAGACACGAAACAACATTAGTATTCATTTGGAGTTGTGTCTCTGGCCAACTGACATATGTAAGTCCAATAGTCAATCTCCTTTTACCTCTGTTTTGGTCCCTGCTGAGGGAAATATCTGGCTCTTAGCAGTTAAATGCTTCATTATGTACACCAGCTAACTTTGTTTGTCATCCATTTAGAGATAGGAAAAACGTGTCCTCTACCTATTTGTATGGGAAGAAGCGCATCACATTAATGGTTTGAGAGTAAATGTCACTCTGAACACACCGGCCAAGCTGCTAAAACATATGTTTCAACTGAAATGTACATAAACAGCTTACACAGTAAAGAAAATGAGGTCATGCCATACCGAACCATGGGAATGTTCAACTTGGCACCAGAGCTATATGGACGTAAATCTAATGTGTTCCAAATGATTCCTCCAGACCTCAAAAGTATGATGTAAAACAATGAATGATCAAATTAATCTGTGCTAAAAAGTCCTTTAGAAAAAATGTTTCCTGAATAATAATGTCTAGACATTAATCTGTAGTCTAAATTGACTGTAAAAACGCAAATTTGAGGAAAGCCCTCATTGAAGTGGAAACAGTAAAAGTGCTGAGGTTTCTGCTTATTATTATGAGTAATAAAGCACTAAAAATGCTGACTGGCAAATACTAATATACAACATGGTGTACGTATGTCTGCAGCTGGTATAGCTGGCAATGAGCAGCTGTAAACAATTCACTGGGATTCCAGGGTAGTGATTTTGAAAGAGTGGTTTGGGACCCAAACTTTTGTTGTAGAGGCATAAAAATGGGTCAGTATGTTATTCATAACTATATTTGAAATTTCTGAATGTGTTATGTGGCTCAGTCCATCTCTAGCCACTACACCGTTACAGCGATTGACAAAGCAAACTACAAGAACAGCATTTAAAAGCTGCTCCCCACCAACAAAAGGCAAGCAGTGGCAGTTGTTATCAAAATCACCTGACTTGCCGCGGGTGCTCAGCTCTTTTTGATAAATGGACTTGGAGTGACTGGCTGCCCACTCATGTGGACACATGGTAAGAGTTAGGGAAAGGTCAGGTAAACATGTCTGCCCCAGAACAGGGAAAACTCCATCTTAGACATGCAGCAAACTCAGTGCAAGTTCTATAAATATACAGAGGGTAATGGTCAGATTCCTCTGTGAAGTAAACTGCCTTCAAAAGACAGTTCTTTTTTTTTTACTTCTGTTACATGCTGATCTAAAATAACACTGGTATAACTCTTTTGATGCAGATATCATAAATTTGAATTGCAAATTATAGTCTAAACTTGAAAATTTGAGGTTCATTTGGTAATTATTATTTGGGCATTCTGAAAAAATGCAAGGGGCTGAGTTAGTGGTGGCATGTTGTTTCAGGTTCCGAGATAAGGTGAAACGATTAAATATGATCAGACACCAAAATACTGCACGATGGTTTATATTACTATGAGACAGGATTTTTTACAAGTCTGGGAAGTTATCACGGTAACAATCTTTGATCACAAGGTTAACAGTAGAAATATTCACATTATAATAATGTAATGTTGTAATCAACCCGGAATGTAAGCTTGCACATATTTGATTGGCCAACACAGCACCTACCTGCATGACGTCACATTACATTGTGGCAAAAGTTGAGCGCGGTTTAGCTTTTTAGCTGGGGCCCTCTGTGTTGGCACCGATGTTGTCCTAACAGAGTGGCCTACTTCAAATGAATGCCCAAGGCATTCCCAAGACTTCCATTACTAAATGATCTTGTCACATAATCAAAGTCTGGGGAGATGAAAAGAAAATATTTAGTTTTATTGCATAAACTCTTCCTATTCTTCCCTGTCTGTTTCTCCACTTTTTTCATTACTGCAGTCTGTCTACCGTTCATGCCTCCACGCTCAGACAGTTACCCGAAAGATACTGGAACACAAACAAAAAACAAGCCACAAAAGGTCAAGAGGATATCGATGAGAGCCCAGACAGTGATGTCAAAGAGCCCTGAAGGTCACGACTAGGGCACAGGAACCCTCAGGACCTCAGGATGAGGCTTGGAATTCAACAGAGGTTGGAAAGCAAATCCAAAGCCTAGAGGGAAACTAACCCAACATGGTGGAGTACTAAGTACCAGAAACATTTGACAAATGCCTCTTGAATGGGTCATTCATGTCAAATGGATTCATGTCAACCAGTGCATCCAAAGGTCTACCTGTGACTTTTCTAAACACCAGCAACATCCTTTAGTCATAATAGTATTTGAATCTCTAAAGCTGTCATACATAAATTTGTAAACAAGGGACAAAATGGACCTTTAAAGTGTGCCTGTAACAGCCCTCAGGTGCTGCCTTCCAAAATGAAAGGGGGATAACCTCTGAGCACCGGTTTCAAAGCTAGATAGAGTTAAAACTATTGCGCAAAGAGCACCTTGCAGCACTTCAGAAGGTGCATGTACAGTCCCAAAAATGAAAGGCCATTTTAATATTCCAGTGCAGGTCTATTAGAACATGAAACACACAGACACACATTGTAGTCTGTCACACTCCTCTCTCCTCCTCTAATTCTCCAAAAACCTCCACCTCTCTCTTTTGGCATTCCTGCCTAATAGCATCATTATTGACTCTGTCCAGCTAAACGCAGGCTCCTTGTAATCTCACATGGGCGGGGTGGTTCAGACAAAAAACTGCTGCTCTAGAAAGAAGGAAACAAAGGGAGAAGGAGATGGTGGAAATAGACGCTGAGCACCAACAAAGGGAGCTATGAGATGAGTGCCTTTGATCATGCAGAGGAGGTAGAAGCTATCCCGTCATCTCCTCTCATCATTCCACGCCCAGGGCTTTGGTCCATCTCCTTCTAACGAAAATTGACTGGCTGGAAAAGGGTAGCAAAGCAGGCCATCAACTCAGCGTAACCAATCTACAGAGCACATAGCTGAAACAAACCCTAGATACCAATTAAACAGAAGCAAAACTCCAAGACATCAGTGATTGATTTCATTTTGGAAAGTCAAAATCTGAGTCCGAACTTCTTGATGTGAGCAAGCTGATCTTAGGCAGATATCACTCAGTAAGCCAGTCAATGACTCAGCCTCTTTGTTTGGCTTGTACCATTCCTTGTACCTTTCCTTGAACACATTCAGTGCAGTCAGAAAGTATTAGGACAGAGATTTGTTTCTCTGCTTTGGCTCTGTTCTCCAGCACACTGGATTTAAAATGAAACAATTACTCTTACAATAACTAGTGATGACTTTTAATGACAGTATTGGGGGTTTGCATCTGACAATGTTTGCAATTTTCCAAAATGGACAATCCAGCAGGCTCGCCCACTTCATGCACTGATTGGCCAGGTGTGTGCAGGTCTTTATGATTCTTCACAGTTCACATAACTACTTCTGTCACTTTTGCATTTACAAACATTTGCAACACTATGAATGCCTTCCAGAAAAGACAGTCCAGAAGTGCGCACTGTTATCACCATTTGCACGATTATTGTGTCTTGGCCTTCTCTCTGACAACAGCTATAACCACTTCAGATATCATCAGACAACAGGATTTATGAACTAGCACACCTCTGTCATTAGCTTTAAGGTTTTTGAGCGTTCACATCCACAATGGGAGAACAGTGTGGGACTGTATTGACTGCAAAGACTTTGCAAACAAATATTAAATATAATGACTTTGTTAAAGTTTATGTTAACTTGTCCATTGCTTTCTGACATTTAAAATTGGAGGGCTACACTGCTAAACACTATGAAAAAGGGAAAAAATTGTGACACTTTTGATGTAGATGCAAACACCCTCAAATTAAAGGACTAAGTCAGAACGTTAACCTCACAGTCATTGCTCCATTTAGAAGCCATTATGCTGGAGTGTAGATCTAATACAACAAAAAAGTGTCACTACTTACTTTCTGACTGCACTGAATGTGTACGACTATGGTGAGAGTGCTAGATCCCCCACTGACCCAAGGCACTGGGCTCTGACCCATCTCAACCTCAGCTAATTAAACACGTACACGACACACACAAACACACCCTCTCACAGCAAGGTAGTATTTACAAGGACGAGCATGTGTGTGTATGGACGTCAGCAGAGCCATGAAGAACGTATAATCTCAGAGGACACTGGAAACAAAATTGTGGACACTCATGTCAACTCAATTCGTTTGAGCACATTCTTCACACATTGTAGAGTTTCTTTATATGTGGTTAGTTGGAAAACTGCACAATTTGACATTAATTATGGTAAATGCCATATTCCCTGGCGTGGGAATGGTAGGAGTGTTGTGAAATAAAGTTTATTTGGCTGTAAACTCTCAAATAAATGGTCCATGAGCCCAGAGACTCTGCTTGCAATACACCTATGACAGATTAGTCATTGTTCTCTGGACTACGGAAGAGAGCTGTTCATGTTCACAGCTGTTATTTGAACAGTCCAGGATGGTATTTTAAAGTGGATTCTCTCATTAAGTGACATTTTCAAAAGTAACCAGGGTATGAAAATGATAACACAATGGGGTAGCCAAAATCCAACCCTACCACTGTTTCGTTGGAGTGTTTTCAGACTGCATTTCTAAATACACAACCCCTGTGCCTCAGTAAAATTACTTGTGAAGTATCCCTTTTGCTTTCTTTCTTTCTCTCCCTGCAGGATAGAGGAAAGGGGGGAGGCTTCCTGACTGATCTTCCCACACAAGCCTGACCCCAATATCCAGGCATCCTCCTGACACTCTCGTTTCACACACACAGACCGAGAGAAACACAGATACACAAAAACACACTCTAGTGTTTACAGTGTCAGATTTCAGTGTAAATAAAGGGGGAGCTCCGGCCTCTGATTTAAAAGGAGCCAAATCAAACAGGAGGGACTGCGTTATCGCACTGGGTTGGATGGAAAGCAGAGAAAATGGATCTGTGTCAGAATGAAAGAAACCCTAAATAAAAGTTCTTATGAAAACAAAACTGATTCTCTCAGAGGGTCTGGGATATTGTTGGAGAAGGACAAAAAAGAATTGACCAGAGAGAGAGGGGCAGAACAGCATTTGGGGAAATGTTTGGCTACCCCTGCTTGCAGTGTGCTGTGCTAATCATTCCTCTATTCCCCTGGGGGTTTTGGAGAACACATTCTGACATCCTCGTAAACATTTTAAGAAGCAAACGAACGTCACTTGGTGGCGCGGGACAAACACAAAGACATGGAGTTCGTAAAGAGAAGTCAACACCGAATTTCTGAATCAAGTTGTTGCAGCTTCAGTTTACTGTAAGAGGAGACTCATATAATTACTTCCTAGTGAAGGTAACATTTACTATGAATCAAGGCTAAAAAGTATGATATAGGTTGTAATCACAGTATTCTTTCACTACTGTTGCTTTGGCCAAGATACAATGCATCATCTGCTAACGATCTAAGATTTACTTCCCCCCCGAAGCACACAATAATGAAATCCTCATTTGTTACACTTGTGTATACTGAGCATATTTCTTCCTTGAATATAATTATTATTCTAGGCACAGATCTGCAGCTTGAATCTATGATTGAGGAATTGAGCTTCATAAGAATTTGTGACATGCTGAAGTTTAGCAGAGGAGAACAAACATCTGGAATAGGAATCTGTCTCTTCACCACACAGATCACCTCTGTCATTCATCTTGTTCCTTCTCTCTCAGATCTCTTGGACCGGTTTGTGTGTGCAGTTGCTAAGTGTATTCAAGTTAAACTGAGTACATTTTAAATGTATATATCATGAAGTAGTGAGGGGGAAACACATATAAAAAGTCTGGAGTATGTTGTACCCAAAAATGCTTAATCGCAACTATTAGTACAACAAATACTCTCTCATTTCTGCCGCAACTGGTCTCTGTTGAGCTATATAAGGTCTATCTCCAGTGGAGTTTCTGGAAAGAGTACACATTTCAAGCACTCTCCAGCATGTCCCCTTGCTCTTGCTGTTGTTGGAGCATTTTTGCAGGTGGCCATCTGACACATCTCACCTCCAAATCAGCACAAGCCTTTGATGATGTTTTTGCAAGCAGGTAAGTGACCTTTCCTTCCTCTCAGAAAATAGTAATTATAGGGACTTTAAAATCCTTACAAAAAGTCTCTCCATCACCAAAACTTCAGTTCAAATGTCAACTTCAATAAAAGCAGTGGTTGTGATGTAAAACATGAATTTTACTGTAAGTCACTAAACATGTTGAATGTATGCTCTCTAATAGCTTTGTTTGTATTGCCATACTCCCATACCACTGCCCAGGATGACACAAATTTTAACTAAATGTCAGTCCTGATTATTTGGAACTATTTATTTTTACATGACTGTGCCCCTGCACCTCTGAGCTACAAGCCAGGGTTACTGTTAAATAGCCCAATTATATATTGTCTAGGCATTAGCTGTTCAGAATGAGAGAGCACACACGGGTGATGATAACCATCAGACTGCATTGCAAACCTAAAGCCTCACACTAACCGTGGCGGAATGCTAATGATAGTGACCGCCAGGCTGAACATCTGTATGCGGAGACAGAATCCCCCAGAGTCCCACTTCTGGAGGTGTGAGGAACATTAGGTATTCAAAGGGTGGACTGTGAGCAAACTATCACATTTCTCACTTTTCTGTGTGCTTTTGTTGTCACAGCAGATACTGAACTCCAAATAATCCGTAAAGTGTGCAGAAATGTTAGGCCTACAAAAAAAAGCAAAAATTTCATTCGTGACCACCATAGAACTAGACTTCCACTCCACACATTTAATTACATTACCTGGATCATGGAAGGGAACCAGGGCAAAGTTATACAGAGGTCTCTTCGGTCTGCTCAGGGATGTTTCCAAAATCTTGGACGCGCCCTCGATGACCTGGACCAGGTCGTCGTACATGGAGCCGGTCACATCAAAGACGAATGCTAGGGTGGATGCGCCCTCCGGGATGTCCTCCTTTGTGGCCCCGGTGCCCGTGTCTTGCCCGGCGGAAAACGCCACTGACAGCGCAAGAGACAGCCACACCAATCTGCTGCCCATTTCAAAGCCAAGGTGCTTCTCTACCAAAGTTCTTTGGTATTTTGTTCTCGCCAGTCGGAACCTCAGGGTGAGTCTCGAGATAAAGGTAGAGACATCGGGCTCTCAAAAATGGACTAAAATGTATTTAGAACAGTTTACAAAGGGCAAAACGTAAGTCAAAGAAAACGGAATAAAGGATTCCCTCTACGTGCGCGTCTTTGGTTTCTTCTGGAGTTTCTGTGCGCAGAAGTCGCAGCCTCTCACCTCTCTATGAACTACACTTCTGCGGCCCCAGCAGCTGCAGCAGTGCCTGTTGTCCGTTGTCTGCAGAGTCAGGAGCCCTTGTTCAGCTCTGTCATACAAAGACCACCTCTCAGCTGGGCACCGAGTCTCCAAGGCGCAAACTACCCAATGCAGAATAGCTGTGCTCTGATTGGACAAGATGTTTTGGGTGACTTCGAGGGACCGTGTGCGTAATTTACTTTACTACAGTCACGTTGTGGTGTTACACAAAGAGCTGCAGAGCTATCATGTACCCCACGATCAAATATCTACAGTCATAAATGTAATGTTGATGGATTTACATGTCAGTAACGCACTTGTTGCAGCTCTCATTGATTTTTTTGAGAAACAATGAAGAATCTGAACCGATTAGATGCAAATTATTAGAAGGGCAATTCATGTTGAACTATTGTGAATCATAAAATTTAGACACAGAAAGGAAACAATATTTTGCTGAATTTATGTATAAGACAAGGACAATCAAAAAAACAGCTCTGTATTGCCATCTAGTGATTGCAGTTTGACCTCACAATTAATAGCCTACAATACACTTTGGAATTTTTTTCAGTGTGCAAATGATGATATACTTTAATTTTAATAGGAATAAATGTCTACACCACTGTCGTTAAAAAGTCTTGATAGGAAATATTTTGTATTAGTTTATCAGTTTTCAGTTTGTCATCATTAGCAAACAAATGATTTAGTCAAATTTGGAACCTCTGGATGCAGATGTTTGGGTTAAAAGGTTTGATCAATGCAACATTAGTAGTAGTGGAACAATTTAACCCCATTCAAATAGAGTTTTACTTTCGTAAGGCTCTGTGTACTTTTTGTCCTTGGGACACGGGGTCACTAAAATATATATTATAATATATTTGTGTAATGTCCTTTGAAAGCAGTTGTGGAAAGTAACATTTACTGTTGTACTTAAGTACAGTTTTGAGGTACTTGTGCATCAAAATTAACCACTGCACACTGAAATGCTAAATGGCTTTACTGTGATGTAGCCAGTGAAACGTGTTGTTTGCTCCTAATGAAGTAATAAAGTAAAACAGTAAAGCCATTTCATCGTGCAGTGGTTAATTTTGATTTTCACCTTGTGTTCCTGCAACCGACCGGCACCTGATTGCAAATATTGGCTTTGCATGGGGAGTTCTGTTCACTGTACTTGTACTTTACTTGAGTGTTTCCATTTTCTGCTACTTTCTGTTAATACGCCAGAATATCGTTCTTTTTACTCCACTACATATGATAAGTTTATGAAATAAAGCACATTAAAGAGTAAACCAGGGCTTCACAACCTGATTGGCTTATGGCTTTTTACAATACAGCTCCTTGTCATGTTTCAGATGTCTATGAGTTGTTAGCAGTTCCACCAAAGAGACATTTCCCTTCTAAATTATATTATTATTAAATCATCTAGATTTTTTTGGTGTGAGTTGCTGAATTTTGGAGGTGTCAGCTGTAGAGATGCTGGCTTTATTTTTTAATATAATGGGAATATAAGGAACCCGGCTTGTGGTGCTCAAAGCACCAAAATAAATACATTTGAAAAACTCTTCCAAAAAACTTTCCAGAAATCATGACCCGGTTACTCAAGATAATCCACAGATTTGATTAGTGATAGCAGGAAAAGCACAAGTGTTATTTACAAGATTAATGATAGCTCCATTCCATTTAGGTGGTCCAGGGCCATGCTATTATGCATGCTAACTCAGTGGCATGACTTACTGGGGCACTTAAATGGAATATAGCCACAGTTAATGTTGTTGGTAACACCTGTGCTTTTGCTGCTGTGATAGGTCAAAATGTCTGTTGTGAAACAGGTCTATACCAGCACCCTGAAACCAAAGCAGCTAAATGGAATTTAGTCATAACTCATTTTGTTATTCTTTACATCTGTGTTTTTATATATTGTGACATGTCAAAATGTTAAAATGAAAAAGGCCTCTTTGGCTGGGAAATTGTCTTTGTAATTTAACATCTTACTTCATCAATATCTGTTTGAGCAAAAGTTTAAACAACAAAGAGCAACTGCTGTTGAATATCAGAATTATGATGGTTGTGTTAGAGTTATGATGGATGTTAATTAAATGTTCAACTGTATTCAAGTTGCAGGGTTCTTCTGTGTATGAGAAATTACGTAAGAGAGGACTGAGAGACTATGTTCCTGCACATCTGTAAGGACAAAATAAGTTTGTTGCTTTTATTATACAGTATGTTATTTCCCCAGCTTGTTCTGTTACAACTGTGTACTATATTCTAAATATTTTCAGATGGTTTTGGCATGCTTTGCTTTGCACCAAAGAATAAAAACCTACTGTAAAATTGTTATGATCATCACTGGATAAAATATTTGCTCAACATCTAACCAGTAATGTCACTTCAATGTAGGCCAAATCTCTGATGAACTCTGACTATAAATAGTGAGTAAATGAATAGGAAATAAAGAAGAAGTAGGTAGAAAGTGATGATATAAGGAATTATTTCTTGGTCAGTGAAATAGATTAACATTAGAATATGATGTAAATTAGAATACCATTAGAATAACATGTTGTATGTGAATTCTGAAACGTCTTAAATGTCATTTTATTAATCAAAGTTACGAACTGTGTGAAAAAACAAATCAACATGTTTGTTCTTTACTCCCCTCAGGACAATCAATGTATATTGTAGCAAACAATTAGCATATTTTGGCACTAGGGGGAGCTAGTACACCACTGATGTCTCACATTGCTGTTGTTGAAGGGGTTAAAAATGGAGTAAGTGAGATCAGGGCAATTTAGAATGGATTAGAACATAAGGACCATGATATAAATATTTAAAGATAAAGAGATATAGCATATGAAAATCATTGCCATAGTCTATTTCAAAATACATGGTGTTGTAAAGGGATTGGTACCGGCAAGTGTCTGGCTTTTTTCTAAGGTAATTCCACCATGTTTTTACTAGAGGATGTGAATGGAAAGTTACATGGAAAGATTCAAATAAGAATTCAAACCTCCCTAACCAAGATACACTCAAATGACGTAGGAAGAGAGCATGTGCTGATGAGAATTTTGCATGGCAAACAAATAGGAAGGCTAAAGCTTTTTGAAAATGCACCATGGCAAATCTAGCATGCAGGCAGTGATTACACAAGATGTTTCCCAACATAAATAAATAAATTCTTTTCCAAGATGAAACAACAGCTTGGATGTACATCCTGTTCCTAACAAGTTCATACAGGAAAAAATAATGAAGGGATTGCACACACACTAATTTCCCATCATTTTGTGTCATTCCTTTCTACTATGTGGGCAAGGTAGCAATTGATTCACTCATCCAAAAGCAATCTGCAGAAGTAGAAATGTCAAAATACTGTGAATCCACTCTTCCCTGGAAATGAGGGAGTGTAGGTAGTGTTGATGTAATCTGAGATTAGTGAGCACGTAAGCGTATAAAGAACTGTATGAAAATGTATCTATTGTCAAACGAACATAAGCTGAATATTTCTCTCTGATGCAGATACACACACACACATGCTATAGCTTGTTTTCAAGGTAAACACCAGGTTACATTCTGGTAAAGTGAAGAGATTCATTATCAGGTGTGGGCAAACAGAGTGGAACATTGTTTGAGTTCAGTAGAAGGTGGTACATCTGTTTCCACATCACAGCCTAGTTCAGGCAAACATTTAAATAAACCTTCATGACCTTTTGACACTAAAAGTGTAAATGAATATAGAGATAGTATAATCTATCATTCATCATAAGTAAGGCATTCAGTTTAACTGGTAGCACCATACCCAATTAGAATAGAAAATTCAAATAAATTACATTTTCATTCGGCATCCTTTTCCCTTAATAATCTGTTTAAAAGGAGAAATGGCTGTACTTAATACATTTACTTTATAATTACTACTGTAGAACTTAGGATATTTATATGTATTTGTTCACTGGCACAACACTGTCCCAAGGCAACCACCAAGGCTACCACAGCTCTATCCAACGACAATGAATGTGATTGACTTAGGTGACTAGTAGGTATTATGCTGTCATTGTTCCAGCTGTACATCTTGTCTCACAATGATATCACAGATTAGTCTTGTTTGACTGGTTTTTGATGACATATTCTGGAAATCTGCATATACTTTCCTGTCTTAATATGAATTGTAAGTGCGTCTGCTTAGGTTTTAAGAACTCCAAATTGCTGCTTAAAATAGATACAAATTGCTGCATTACTTTTTTTTTCACTTTTTATTCACAAATGCCACAGGACTGGTTCTGTTTTTTTTAGGTTCTGGCAAGGTTTGGTGGCTTGGCAGGAATACACTCGCCTGAGGCAGTTTCTCCAAAGATTTACCAAACCTGACAAAACCAAATAATCCAGTGGTCTCCACATTAGAGTTGCATAACTACCTTTTCCATTGCACAACTAAACATGTAGTACGTACGTACGTGGAAACGTATTTTGTAAAAATAATAAATATTCCTAAGTAAGAAATAGAGTCCCTTGTCACTTTGCCTCTCAGAAGGAAGAGAGCTGAGGTAATGACAGGAAGGAAAGAGTGAGAAACTCAGGCCACACTGCACTTTCACACCAGTAATTTTCTCCTGTCTGCACCGCTCTCTGCTTCTAGCAGTCAGTCACATCTTCATCTTTCATTCCTTGACCTCTCTCTCTCCCTTGATTGTTCTCAAAAATACCCAGGATGGAAAACAGTGTATTCTTAGTGTGAGCTGCTTTGCATTTGTTTGTGATCATTTTGTGAGATAATCCTTCTGCATATGCCATTTTTACAAACCAGGTGAACCACATTAAGCTGTTTCTTTCCCTGTGTGTGTGTGTATTCCTTCCTATGGTGTAGTTTTCTATAGCTAGTAAAGTGCAAATTACTGGCTGCTGAGTGCAGGCTCACAGGACAGGCAGCCCCCCTGTCTCCCAAACAAGATCCACATGACACACGGGCTCCATCCCTGCAGTAAGCCAACCAGAAAACCCGCCCTGTTGCCCAACAGACCTAATCCCTGGGTTTACTGCCTCTCATCTTGTTAAAGTCCCGCTTTTGTAGTGTGGCCAATGAGGCGCTCTGGTTGTGCACATATCCACCAACATACCCTTTGTAATCCCTCTCCATTCTCTCACTCTCCGCCATTCTGGGTCTCTCCCTTTCAGAAACACACACTGTTCAGTATAGACATGGGTAACCACACGAATACCAGCATTTGTGTGGACAAACAATTGTCATCAGCTACACACAAGCAGTGATGAAAACATTTGCTATTTTCATCAGGACTTTGTTTCTAAATAATGAAAAAAGAAGTGAAATAACAGAGAAGGAGAGAACAGGAGACATGTACATCTAGGAAAAAGTATAAAAAAGTGACAAGTGACATTTAATTCAGTGGAAATATTACACTCCTAAAAGTATGTGTCTTCTACTGTCTGTATCTTTATGACACAAACCACTGCAGACCGTACACAATGAGAATTTAGGACATCTGACTTCTGAAATGTTAAAACAGACTGCAGTCATTCTTCACTCAGTGTAGTCAGGTGATAATAGAAATCACATATGAGGAAGGAAGAAACTTCTCTCTGTCTGTCAGATTCAGATCTAACTGGATCTGGCCAGACTGCTGCCTGGCCATCTCATTTAATTGTCACTTGCACATTTCTCTGTCACTCTCTGTACTCTGGCCTCGGGTGCTATTTGGTTTGCACATTCCTCCCTTCAAAGCTACTGTGAATGCTGATCACATAATTAAGCGTTCATTCAGGCTTTGATTTTCACAAACTGGGAAAACAGACTCTTCGAGAACAGTGTGTGTACGTGTGTGTGCACATGTGAGTGTATGGGCGTGACAGAAAGTGAAAGAGAGATATAGAGAATAAGGGTGAGAGAAGCGTATGGAGTGAGAGAGCCAGAGCAAAATGTAGCTTAGCAAGGACATAACTTGTGAACTATAGCAACCTCTAAAGGCTAATTTACATTTGAAAAGACACCTGTTTGTCTCAATTCACTGAGACTGTCACTGTCTTGGTTGTCATGGTCACAATTACTATTGCAAACAGGCCAAGTAAGGTAATAGCATGATTAAGCTGTTTACTGTACATGATTATACTTTGTATCACACCCGTTAATGTGACGTGGGTTTTCAAGCAGAACCATCGACCACTACACAACTTCAATGGGTGTACAGGTTTTGGTGCGCTTATTAATGCAATTGCAATTGAAATATTCCACATGCTTTATTACTTAGATTGTAAGAACATCATTGCGTACAACATATGTGTGTTTTACATGGTTATTCCCTTACTTGCACGACTCTATTATAGATCTAGCTGATTAACTGATTAGTTGACTAAAATAAAATTAATCTGTAACTATTTTGATAATCGATTCATTTGAGTAATTTTTCAAGCGAAAAAGCAGAACATTTCCATGTTCCAGTTTCTTAATTGTGAGGATTTTCTTCTTTGAAAAACCTTTTGAAAAAATTCACCTGTAAGGTGTTTTACACAGGCTGAGTGTGCCTGCTGAATTTGACTGACAAATACAGTAGATGTTTATGTAAATCATTTTGGTCAAAAACATTAAAACTGGAGATAAGTGTTTTCACATAAGTAACATTTTGCAGAACTAAGGCAACTAATTTCAGTGACTGTTGCTTTCTGGGGACAGTGGATTTGTCAGAAAAATCACACACAAATCCACCAAGTTTAATCAGAAATGAATAAACAGTAATACCAAAGCTGTTTTTAGAATATGATACTGTTGATGTTACATACTACTGTAACATTTACGTCTGTGTAGGGAAATTTGGGTCAGTCTTTTTCTATCTGGGTAATTAAAGCTTCACCTCTTCACTACTCTGGAAAATGGACCAATCGATCAGTGGCAACTGGCTCTAAATGTGTCTGTCAATTTGTCTGCAGCACACAATAGACAAGAGTAGGAGGGGGTGAGAAGAGAAGAAAAGAGAACAGAAAAGTGTGTGTAATAGAGAGTTTCTGTGGAAATCAAGGGACAGAAGAACAGTGGGATATCATGCAAAAATTGGACAACAATGAAGGGATGTGTCATAAATAATAAAATTAAGAATAAAGTAATAGCTTAGCGAAAAGGGAGGAGGAGGGTGGGAGGACATGCACTACAAATGACTGTATTATGCAATAAATACACTGTGTCAGTCTTTCTCAGTCTGGCTGACAATCACTTTGTCACTTTCTCTTTTTACATAAACCCACGCACCTGCATGTAGGCAGCCCCCACTCATTCACACACACACACACACACACACACACACACACACACACACACACACACAATACAAAACAAGAAGTAGATAGACACACATACTAGAGTATTATGGGAAAGCAGACTTTATCTCTTCCCATACAACCATTTTCTCAAAACATTTCCCTGACCTTATCCCTACCATAGGAACTACAATAATCACAGTTTTCTGATAAAAAAGTCTCTCACAGCCCACCTAACTCTTCGTCTGACCGAATTTGTGTGTGTATCAGGCATTCTGCGTACACATTTGTGTGTTTGTGTGTAGGGGAACATAATATCTTCAAAATGACCACCATTAATCAAAAAATAGACGAGTTTCATCAGTAAGTTTTACTCTTCATTCCCATGGCCTTGACAAAGCTGCCTTGTGGATGTTTATCTTACATGAGAGTATAGAAGAAAAAGTATGCATGTTGAACAGAAATGCAATAATAAACAAGCTCCAGCATGGAACATCTGCTCAAGTCAAACCAAGGTTTCTATTACCTGTACAAAATCATGACATTAATTAATTCAATGTTTCAAAAATATTTCTTTTGTTTTTGACTTGGCTTGTGTTGAGCAAGGTCAGGAAGTGTTCTATTACGTGTGCTCTGCTCTCTTCCCCTAGCATGTGAGTTCCCACCACATATTTTCCTACAGCCTCTCTACAGAAGTGTTGCGCTGTGCAAGGCAAAATTTACATGTTCTCTAATTTAATGTGTCTGGCATTTTGTCTGCCTCTTTATTTTTATACTCTACAATGTATTGTGGAATCATACCAAAAATACTTTTTGCCACAGATATGTTTGTAAAACTATGAGTAACATCATACACATTAACAAAGAAAAGAGAAGAAAAGAAAGATGGCTATGCACATTAAAGTAAAAAGTGAAAAACAATTTTGGGGTGCTTGCATTCCTCTTCCAGTAATTAACACATCCACGGTCAAACCTATCATGAGGAGCATGAAGGATACGCCAGTCCTTATGGGATAGGCCTGTAAGTTCAAATGGAACAATTGCAAACCATTTAGAGGCTTCTAAGATACATTACCAGCAACATAGTCCTTCAAATGATTTAAAAAAAGAGAGTGAAATATGTATCCTTGTCAGTCAAAACAATATATATTCACAAAAGTAAAAGACTGGACAGAAAAGTATGCTAGCTAACTAGCTAATCATCATAACAAATCGTCCCACATTTCCCTTACCATATAAGCTAATGTGTAAAATATTTGGAACATTAATGACAACTTATTTAGAATCGAGGACAAATGAGGTCAAGGTCAAAATCACTGTAGAGGCAGTCTTTTACAATCAAATATATTATCTAGCTGCATGTTCGTATTGACAAAACTGCTCCTGTTGAAACTAGGTAACTAGATGTTGTCTGTTACAACTAGGACACTGATGCCAGTTGGTTTGTAAAGACATACAATGTGACATTTGTGTTTTAGACTGCATTTCTATTTGTGTTTTAAAATTAGCTTACCTGCTTGTAATTTTCTATGTTCTGGAAAGCATGTAAGATGGCTAAGTAGCTGATGATCATCACATGCGTTGAACATATGTGTGTAATGTTAATGACAATTATTTACAATCAGTGTGTTGCTGACAAATGAGAAGAGTTGGTGACTAAATTATCCACAAAGGTCAAAATCACAAGCTACTTAGCTACACATAGCTAATCTGTATCAATAGCTAAGCTAACAACAGCTACTTGCAGCTTAAATATATACATATTATAGCCCAACATATTTTATTTCCATATCAACTCAGTCAGATTCATTAACTATCAGCATTAACAATGTTAGTAAATGATATGTGAACTATTAACTATTTCATAATTGTAGATGTTAAATATTTTATCTAGCTGCATATGTTATGCTAAAACTGGACCTGTTGTTGTCACTTACAACTAGGTCACTGATGCCAGTTGACTAGGACCGGAATAAAATGTGATAAACATTGTGTTTTAGGGTAACATTTTACTTGTGTTTTAAAATGAACTTACCTGCTCATGCGGGAAACCATTGACTTGTGCTAGTTAAACATTGCTGCTCTGGGCTGTTTTGTCTACTGTGACAGAAAGATCCATAAAGTTAATAGAAAACTAGTATGGGGCCTTAATAAATCTAGAAAAAACTCTTTGCACTTAAACAGTTTAATATTAACATGCTTGTAGCTATGGTGTCACCTTGTATAGCCTACATCTGACAGTGAAGTCTCTACATGCACTATGAAAAATATAATCTGCATTAGAGCTAAAATTTCTGGTGGAAGCAGAACATGGGTTATGAGATTCATACATATTTTATCTAAATTTGTTTAATTTCTTTGATCTAAATGAATAAATGATGTTTCTCTAATATTTCCTACCACGATTCTCCACAACCACCCCATTAGTCTCTCCTTGGTTTATTCTGGTGTTATAATGTGTGCCTGGCCAATTCCATAAAAATAGGTGTATTTAATCACAGACACAGAAACACATAGAATAATGCTTAAACACTTAAACAAAACAAAACAATGTTGTAAAATATGTGGAAGAAATAGCCTACTTTACATACTGTATTTGTAAGACAAATATATATTCCAACCGTGGGTTTCAGATTAATAATATACTTCACCGTGGTAACACTGTGATGTAGGCTAGTGAGCAGATTTATATGTGGGGAGAGGTGTATCGACAAGGTCACTGCAGATTTTCCTAATCAGACTGGGTGGTGCTGTATGGGAGTGTGTATGTGTGTGTGGGCCAATGTGTGTATTTACTGTAATGTGTGTGTATGCAGGTTGGTGTGACAGATTGAATGCTTCACATCCTGGTGACCTATGATATCTCTTGTTTTGTTGTCATTTTTGTAAATGAAGAAATTCAGACAAAAATGAATCATTACTGAAATAGTACGAAGAACTGACAACACATGCGGGGTGTGCTCCAATAAAAACATTCCTACAGTGATGCCAGCATATTCAGCCTTCCCTTCCAGGTAGAGATGCTGTACTGTATATCAGCTCAGTGACCTTGGTCATCAATGAAAGCCAAGGATTTATTTCTGAACTGGCTGAGCGTGTATGTTGAAGCATGTGCCCTAGGCTGCAAGGCACGTGACAGGAAGCGCACTGAAAAGTAAAGAAACAATATCTATCTATCATGCATGTTTAAATTGTATGCATTTCCCACCATTAACCTTCTCTTCTATGACACAAATTTTTTGCTCATGTCATAAATCTGTCATTTATGGACAATTTAAGAAAACTTACTTCTCTGACTATACATCAATGTCAGTATGTCCTCCATCAATCTCTCTACCTCATTGACTTCACTACCCCTCCTCTTTCTCTTCCCTCTCACCTTCATAACATTCACACACCCACACAGTCTTTCCATAACTTCAGAGGACATTACATTGACTTACATTCATTTCCTGGAGACTTACCCTAACCATAACCACTATTTGCCTAACCTTAACCCTTATCCTAATCTAACCTTACAATAACCTTAAACCAAGTGTTCACCCTAAAAATGAATGATTTATCTTGTGGTGACGTGTGGTGCGTTTTACCCCCAAAAGGAAGGCGAATCCCTACAATGTGACTGTGTAAACAAATTTATGTCCCCACAACATACAATGCTATGTAATACATGCTCACTCACACACACACACACACACACACACACACACACACACACACACACACACACACACACACACACACACACTGGATTCATCTCATAATCTTCACAGGAAGGAATTTTGTGTTGCTAATGCAACTTTCCAAAATGACTGTTGAATTGCCATTGGGCTAAATGTTATGTATTTGACTCTTTTTACTCTTGTGGACTAGTATGTTTACTAGAGTAATTGCTGTGCTGTACTTCTTACGGGGGCATACTGTACTGTAATGTTGATCTGTCAGTGGTGATATTTATTCCTGGAATGAAGCACAATGTAATTTGTAATATGGTGGTGGTAATATTAATTTTAATAAAGTAATAATAATAGGAATGACAGTGATAGGAATAATAATGATAATAATAGTAAAAAGACTAATAATAACAATTGTAGTAGCAGTTGTTGAGCAGGAACACAGGGGCAGCAGGTGGCCCACAACCATAGATCCAGACACTGCAGCTCCAGAGGCAGAAATACCTGCTGAAAGCGACAGAAGTTTCACAGTTTCACAATGGTTTCCAGTAAAAACTTCAAAGGCAATCAGCTGTCTCCAACATTTATTGGAAGTGTGTTTATTTTACTTCATAGCTGTGCAGCTTCATGCATAATGAAGGCAGAAGGCCCCATTACCCAAACCCAACTAGAAATGTATCTATTCCACATAATTTCCACAAATCCATTGTTTGTTTATAAACAATGTTGAGTTGTCTCTCTTAAAGGGAACAAACATTAGAGTGGACAGGATCATTTACTCTGTGGCCTGCAGTCATCAATGCTGCATCTGTTGTGCAGTCAGAGATTAAAAGGTTCCATTTTAGCTCAACAAGGGTTTTTCTTGATTTCTTTTTCTCTAAGCACCAAAATGTATTAGACTGGCTGAGTGGAATGGAAAAACAAAAACCATGACCTGGAAAGCATGATAGTTCCAGCTGACCTCAACTCAAAAACTGCAACCTGTCCTCAGCCTCACAGTGAGCACTGTTTGTCTGTTTTCATTCTATTTAACATGAAAACAGCTTGGTGAGACCTTTAGGAATGCCAAAGAAAGGATTGTAAAAAGTGAGTGATTGTTTTTGGCCAAAACACAGGATTGTGGTCAAAATATCAATACTGCTTGTCACTGCTGTAATGTGACATTGAGAAAAACACAAAGTGGAGCTACAATATGGGATTATTTTTAAAGAAGCCGCTCCATCTGAAGCAGTTGCATTATTAATATGCATACTTAAGAAGCACCTCACGTTGCTGTCTCGCCGCTGCAATTTATCCACTGTCCTCTTCTTTCTGATTACTTTGAATCAAAAATACTCTCCTTTGCTCTCTTTAGCTCTAATTATATTTCACTTGTTCTGAGCACAATTCTTTTACTCTTTTTAATGGTCACAAGCATATAATCAGAAAAACTTCTCTCATACTTGCGTGCTGCTTGTAATGTCAGCTGTGTCTTTCAGGGATTAAAAGTCAAATTATTATTTTTTTGATGTATATATGCATATACACACAGTTATATTTACACATATAATTAAAGTGTTATAATAATTACTTTAAATAGTTTAAGGTACAACATTAAACCATAAAGCCAACTTGATCGGTGACTAAAGAACATTTCTTTAAATCAATAAAATCATAAAAAGTATGACTCTAATAAAACGTTTTATTTATCAAGCTTCTGTCATACTGCCCTCTGACCTTTCCCACAAGCCAGGTTTTGCAATTTTTATAGCCAAGAATGCTAAATAATATAATTATTATGCATTATATAATATATGCAATGCGAATTATATAATATTGTACAGACTGTTATATAATTATTTATAAATACGTTATTTTCCTAAATGCAATGTTATCATTGTTGTGCCATGTTCAATTATGTATTTTCATATAGGATGCTATATAGAGTGAGACTGCATGGATTTGTTATGATCCACTTTTCTGAAGTAAATATTATGATCTGCCACGGCGGAATATGCCTGCTGACATTTGCTGTTGGTGTCGTAACAAAACACATCACAGACAACAATGATAAAATAGAAGCTGCCGGAACAACACACAGCACAGAGGATGGTCTGCAAATTTTCCACAAGATAAGCATATGGTTGCGTCATTATGTACTTGAATGAGCAGAGAGTGCAGCCATATGATCAAGGCCACTGTATCTATTTCTGTTCGGGCTGCTGAATATAAACAGGAAACATCAATGCTAGTTTTTACCTCTGCAGTTTATTGGGTATGGGTCTCAAACAGAATGCTAACCCTCTGTTCACTCACACTAGCTAGATCTGCAAAGAAAACATACTGTGTGTGTGTGTTTTTTGTAATGCATACAGTATGTGAAAGATAGACAGAAAACAATCACATCACCACCAACATGCATTAGCACTCCGGTCCCTCCACAGCTCCTAATTAATTCACACTCTACAGCCTGTACTGTAAATATTGTGGCCTCTCCTGTTACAGAACTGCTCAGTTGGGTTTATAATTCAACATCATCTGCCTGCTCAGTTAATCCTAACAAAAGTTATTTGTTATAACAAACAAAGACACTGAAGTTGAGAAATAAGTAGATTTACTTACTGTAAAAGTCCATTAAACTTCTAAGAGGCAACCTGTCTATGAACATAGGTGAATTTCATCATGCATTCTCTCACTGATGCATTTGAATCCAGAGCAAGCACGAAGCATGTTCAAATATCATTACAGGTATAAAAACAATATTATGAGACATTATTCTGGACTTATTTCCCCGTTCCAATCAAAATTCACCACCCAAATTCACAGATAAGTGGATAAAGAAACCAGATCAACTGCCCTAGAAAAGACATTGATGCAAATGTCCAGACCTGCTTATTCTGCCACTCTATTCTGAAGCTCTCACCATTTAGCTAGAATTGTGACTCTGTGTCCAATCATTTCTCCTGTTAATCAGTAGAAAATCTAAAATGTTCCAGTTTATTGTGGTGCATTAGATTAATGCTGAGTAAAACTCCTCGACTAAGGTTGAATCTCAGGTACAACTTAGATACTAATGCGCCACTACAGCACTTTGATATAACTCTCACCAGTGTTGTGAGGTTGTAAAACAGATTTGGCATTGTCTACAATCAATCTGTGTAAACAATGCTTGAGTTTTTACATTATTGCTGGTAATGGTTTCTGTGTAGAGTAATTGCCTTTCTGGGATTAATAAAGTACTTCTTCCACTGTGACACTGGTGGTGTGATTTGCCAATTACTAAACTATAACTATAACTGGATAAATGTGACTGGGGTCAAAGTGATGTAAGGCTTCCACTCTGGAAGCACACTGGTTAAAAGTTAAACCAATTAAAGAGAATATTACAGATAGCCAACAGCCACTGTGTGTGCGCAGGTTTGTGTGTGTGTGTGTTTGCCCCACAACATGTGCTTGAGTTGTGTGTGCCTGTCTCCACTTATTGAAGTTTGACCTATGATGTAATCTAGGTCACATCTCATTTCCACCTATTTTAGGGATAACCCCCTCAGCAGGTCAAACACAGAAAAATCCTATTGCAACATCAGCAGCTCTGCCTAGTCCTAGTTGTTGGCACTCTGGGGAAACGACTCACTTAAACAGTGGAACATTGCCTTTGAACAATAATGAGTGTGAACGGAATAATGATGGATGTGGATTAACAGTGACAATCCACTTCCTTCACTGCATGTTTACTCTGTCATCATAGTTATTCAAATCATTATTCTAGTGCAGGAAGTGGGCATATCTGTGTACTACTTATAGGCAGTTGACATTCATGTACAAGTTTTTAAGGGAATTAAAATAAGATTGGTAAAGGATGATAAAACCTCATAATCAGTGCTGATTATGAGGTTTTTATGACACAGATGGCTATAATGCAAAAGTGTGATGAAACAGCTGACGTTGATGATGTAGATAAAGCTGTCCATTCACCATGGCCTCAAAAACAGGTTTCTGGCTATCATCATCAGTGCACAACACTAATGTGTATCATTGTACTATTCCTCAAAGGGCTAACTAGCTCATTATGGAAGGCACGGTGTGATGAGCTGGCCGTTGGTACACAACTAATTAGGCATTGCTGGCAGCTTTTCTCAGCACCCCACTGGCGCCATGGGAGAAGTGTGTTAAGAGGAAAGCTAGAAGATACTAAAATTTGCTTTGAGAAAGACACAGAGGAATTAAACAACAAAGGGTATACAGGGTACGGCTATAATGTATATAGTTCAAATCAGAGTGAGGTTCACAGCTTTTAACATAAATCAAAAACCAACAAATAAAGAGATAAACCCTGATTAATTTAAGTAATACTATATTTTGTACCTCAGTGAGGATGGGAACAGAAAGAGAATAGGAATATATGGGTATATATTTACCAAAGCAATGGTAACAAACAGCAGACTAATATAATTGTAAAAGCAGTCTAAGAAAAGAGAGAAAAGACCAAGAGATGATGAGCTAAAGTTGGATTAGAGCTACAGTTTCCCTTTTAAGAAGCAGAGGGGAGCTGTCATGTGTTCCTCTCTATTTTGTTTTTTATGTCCTCTCTCCACCCAGCTACTTGCCCTGGCATAAACACAAAACCCAGTGGAATCTGCTGTGCATGTGGGAATACAGAACACTGTAGTCCTGTGATGTGGATTTTATTATACATAATTTATATTGACAGATTAATTTCTAGTTGTGAACATGTGTTTTTTTATGATATATTGCGTTGCTCCAGTATTGACTTGAAGCTTCCATGTGATGTCTCTGATGCTGATGTTGAGCTTTTTAAATTCAAAGTTATTACTTGTGAAATTCAGAGCAACACTTGCTCCTGGCTCTGTGTAATATGTATGAGGTTTCATGAGTTCAGCTGAGATAATCCTGTGTTAACAGTTGTGAGGAAAAGAGAAGAGAGCTCAGTGAGAGACAGCATCAGATTAAAATACTGGCTATATAAAGAGTAAAAAGGATGACTGATGTTATTTATGTGTTTCAAAGAAATGAGCCTCTAACAAATCGTCAACACTTCAGGCATCAGCATTATTCACAAAAAGACAGAAGGGAAGAATCATAGGCTGAAACAGAAGGATGAAAAGAGAAAGACAGACAGAAAGGAATGCAGGAAGAGATAGGAGCAGCCAGTGATTGGAATTATCTAGGAACAAACACACTGTCACATGGAAGTCTACAGATGTGCCTGTTTTTAAACTGGTGCCATCTAAGGTCACCAGCATGGGTAGTATGAGAGATCATGAGTTGTCTTGATCATTTACGTAACATCCAATCATTTTCACATACACACACACTCCCCCAAACACACACACGCACATACTCACATCTGTACACACATTTTTACTTCAACAGTTGCATCAAACAATCATTAGATGTTAATGATATTCTTTAAAGTCATTGATCATCTGAAGTGACCCAGTTAATGATCCTCCTTGTTTTTTGTTGCTTTTAAATAGCAGTCATGTGTCCGAAAGGCTGCTTGTTGATTGACTTGTTGACATTGTTAACAGAAAAACCTGAACCCTCTTGGAACGAGAAGCATGTGACAAATTAAATGTGATTTATGTGGTGTGCTCCGGTAGCTCACCTGGTGGAGTGCGCACCCCATGTGCAGGGCTGAGTCCTTGCCTCAGCGGCCCAGGTTTGAGTCCAACCCGTGGGCCTTTGCTGCGTGTCATAGCCTCTCTGTTGTTTAAAGGGGATGCTATTGGTTGTTATAATTGGCTTTATTGTCACATTTCACATTTATTGAAATAACTCAAGCTGATGTGGTAAAGCTGGTGCTGTTACATCACTGTTTAAATACAGAGGTCAGAGGGCAAGACATGATGCAAGTGAGGTTCAAGGATCATCACCTTTGAACCTGCCTGTACAGCACAATACTAACATACCACAGTCACATGTGAGTGTATGGGGTGTTATGTAGTCCCTTGGCTGATTTGTTCAACTTCAAAGGTCTGTGCAAGCAAATAAGACTTGAGAGAGAGAGTTGAAATTCAGTGTAAATTTTATACATGTACAACTTTTAATTCCTCACATTTTATTCAATGCAGAAAATACTGCTGTTTGTGTATTGGGTAGAAGTAGAAATACTTCCATGTTAGTGAAGATAATTAGAAATAAGAGAGTGTGGCTAATGCAGTATTTTAATCAAACACACAGACTGTTGTTTCTGAGTTAATTAGCACATTTACAGGAAGGCAGTGTACCCTCCAGGGAGATCTATTCAACAGTAGGTCAAGTTAGCAGCTCAGTGTGCCACTAATCAAGTCTTTTATTCCAACAAAGCTTGTGTGTGCATGTGCGTGTGTGTGTATGCATGTGTTCTATTCTCACTGAACTGACCCACTTCCTAAGAGAGGGACAGACCACAGGAGAGTGTAGGGTTTGAAAAGATTGAGTCTGAGAGGGATTTTGTGTACTTACATGGGACAGAAAGCTAGACTCTTGTGACGTTTCTCCCTGTGGGGACTAGAGGAGAGCCTGGCACAGTTCTGTGGGAAAGACTAGAGAGGTTGTTTGACTACAGTGAGCCTTTGCGGGTCTGTATAGTCACAATTATCAGTTACAGTAGAAGGTGTTAGCTGTAACTTATCATCTAACTGCAACTGATAGCTCACATTGTCGCCTATTTATGCAGAAGCAGTTTTGATAGGTTGCAGATTGTAAAGTGGTGCAGGTTCAAATTAACAGCTCCATTTTGCCACATTTAGTTCTTACTCTATGTACTATGTGCATGGTTCTGTGATTTAATTATTGACTTGGTTGCTTTGATGAGACAATAAGTAAGTGTGTTAGAACTGTATGATGACTTTTTTGGGGATATAAAAATTAGAATCTACACGCACATCCAAACCAAAAGAGGGCAGGTGCTGAGCTGCAAGTAACAAATAAACAGGTAAATAGGCGTTGGACATTGCCTTTTGAGTCTGATGAAGAGCAGTTTGAAACGTCACTGTGGTGCAATAAATAAGTTGACATCAAAGCCCTTCAGTGTGTGAGCTGTTTATTTATATATTAATGACTTTATTGGGGATGCAATGAATTTGAAAAAGGGCACGTGTTGATGTCTAACAGATGTGAATACGAACTCAAACCTCAGTTGGTTGCAAGAAAGCAAAGCCTGTGTCTCAGTCATTGTCTATGAACCAGTATGTCCAGCTGATATCTCAAATTAAAGGGTTAGTTCTTCAATTCTACAAAGAGTACTGCATGTTTACAAGAGATAAGAAAGACTTTATTGTCATCCATCTGCATACAGTGCAGTACAGTACATAGAGGAATGAAATTGTGTTTCTCCTGGTCCCTGATGCAAAACAAAGAGTGAAGCAAACATTCAGACTTCACATAAAGTGCAAGACAACAAAACAAGATATAAAAACAAAGCACAAACATGTAGTGCAATACGCAGGACAACTATACAAGTGTGTTATAAAAAATAGAAAAGTATAAATATAAAGTATTTACTGAACTGTCATGAGGTACACATAGCATATTTGATTTCTACACTGGGTGCCATTCTCCTTTAAGA
This sequence comes from Siniperca chuatsi, assembly GCF_020085105.1. Taxonomy (NCBI): domain Eukaryota; kingdom Metazoa; phylum Chordata; class Actinopteri; order Centrarchiformes; family Sinipercidae; genus Siniperca; species Siniperca chuatsi. The sequence goes on along the minus strand of NC_058047.1, from coordinate 9,312,029 downwards.
GACAGGGTGAAATAAGAGGAGCACAGATCATATCTGTGTTAACAAAACATTACAGGCTGGATTCTTAGGAAACAATCCAGATTCTCTGGAGTTTGGTGCCTCTAACGCATTAGTAGTGTGCTATCTCAGACCTCACAGGCCATAAAATAGAGCACAACTTGGATGCCACTGAACTAAAAAGACTTGACATTCTCTTCACTTTTGAGCTGCCCCCACTGAAAACTCACTGACTCTGTTTCGTCAATGTCATTGGTCTGTCATGAGAAGGTTGAGTTTCACAGTTTATCAGTACCTTATCAGAAGACTATGTAACTACACACTCACGTGACAATGTTCTCATTTTTCAGTGTCCCAGGGTGAGGGGTAGGGAGGCACGTACACTTTTGATGTTCTAACTACTGTATTTACCACACTGACAGAAGAATGAGAGTGCAAAATAAGTGGAAAGATATCAGCAAATGAATTCAATATACTGCAAAATTAAATCCTTTCCACTACATTTAAGAACAAAAAAGCCAAGCTTTATGGCGTCACATTTTACTAAATAGAAAAATCAGTAAAGCGCTGGTAAGGCCATCACTGGCATTTAAGTATTTACTTTAAAAGTAAATAAGCACGTTTTTCATCATTGCAGTGTTACTCTACATTCTTCACAAGACTTAAACCTCCTGCTTGCCACTACTCCATCCACACAGCCACGTGTTATTGCTGGGCCCAGATACCTAAAACATTCAGTGTCCTTGTCAGAACACATTTATGCAACCTCACTGAACAAATCTCTGTAGAATGAAAGAATGAAGGGGGCGCCAGAGTTTACAAGATGATTCAGCAAAATGAAGGCTGTGTCCTTTGTGTTGGAATTAGACTAAAGCAACACACACACCCACACAGTAGCTGATTCAATATTCAGTAATAAGTCAGACATAAAAACATCAGCAAGGCTAATATTTTTCATTAAAGTACCAATGCTGACCATAAGGCACTGGTGTGCCAGCCATGTGTACTGTTGCAGAAGAGAAGCTGGGAATAACATTTGGAGATAGACGGTAGTAGAAACTGATGTGAAAAATGTCACTTTGGCTCCTGCTTTTGTTAGTTTGTGCTTTCACAGTGAGAAGAGGGTTTTTTGGCAGCACTGGTGCAGCAGCTGTATGTGTGCATTTTAGGACAGATGGGGAACTTTAATGTACTCAGGACAGGGGTTTTAGCTAAATACCTAATGGTTTTTGCCACACAACTTGTGTAGTAATTAAGAGTGCCATTTAGATACAATAAGTCGGTGCTGCTGCTTATGGCAATATCTTTCAAACTTTCCCTCTGTTGACAACCTCAAAATGATCTCTCATAACAGATTTTGCAGTCAGGTTTTTACAGATTTTGTAGTAAGCTTTACGAATTCTGTGTTTAGGATATAATACATCCATGGGTGGACACAATAAAATTAACACTTGGGTAGCTGAAGGCAATCTGATTCAACAGCTGTGCGACAAATGATATCTTTTTGTGATGTTTATAATGTTAATTTCATTTTTAAGCTACTTCAGATGTATTCATACATTTTTTTGTTGATGTTGTAGTTGTGGTGTTGCTAGATTGCATTATATTTCAAGGTGTTCATGGTATTTTGTCTGCTTATATAAAAGGAAAACAAGCGGAATACCACAAACTACCACCTCAGAAATTAAATAGAGTTGAAGCCACACCTCTCTGCCACAGTCTCAACAAAAATGGAACATTGTAAACTTCACAAAGGTAGTATTTATCGCAGAGCTATTGTGTCCACTTTCTTTATCTGCCTGTAAAATGAATCCTACTAAAGCTATAAGGCAATATCACTCTGGATTCCAATTTTTCATTTGTCAATTTCTTCACTTTCTTTCCCACTTTTTGATCTTGATCCAATTACTAAAAACACCTCTGTAAGAAACTAATAAGGCAGGCTGGATCAGCTGGCTGCACTCCATCAGCTGTAATCACCACTTCTCTATCTGAGGCTCCAGACACTGTGCTGAGGAGATGGACTGACTGCTTGCCAGCTTTGCAGACAGTCAGGATAATGCTGAAGTCAGACAGCCCAAAGGAGCTTTTGCAAAGACAAAACGTACAGTGATTAGTGAAAGACACCTTAAGATGAAGAAAGCTGTGCTGATTTGGGGTTTGCACTCTGGAATTCATGAATTCAAGCCATTAGTATTATACCAGCTACAGGTTTTTAGATTTAAATTTTCATAAGCATGCGTTTGGCAATCACATGGAAGTTGCATAGTGATGCATCAGTGATGGCATGTACAGTACTGTATCTTACTTCAATTTGTTTTGTTGAAAACATCCTTGTTGATATGACCTTAAAGCTGGTTAGTTTCCTGGCCTGTCTGTATGGAGGTTCCTGCTCTACAGTCCAGGCACACATAGACACAGCTACAAAACAGAAATAAAGGTGAAATATGATGCAGGTGACCATCCTTGGAAACTAGCCATTCATTTCCTTGCCCCTGAGCCTGCAATAACTTCTTTCACCTTGTCAGGAATGTCACACCACATGGATGGAAGCACAACGTGTTGTGGTGATAATACCAGCACAAGAGCTGTTATGAAGAGATTACTTTGTGTTAATAAACCTAATCTGTGTTGACTGGACCCCTGGCTTTGGTTGTTATCACTGTGGTTTTCAACACAATGGTCAGTGTGCTTTTAAGGCTGTGGCCAAATGCTCTTGTGCTGCTGTAACCGAGTTATATTTGGTACCAGGCTTTTACAAACAACTTCCCATGCAGACAAATACAGACATGCACACACACACACACACACACACACACACACACACATACACACACACTCATGCAGATACAAAGGCTGGCTGACACACTGGTACTGAAGCGATTCTTATCCTCTAATCTAATTACTGACGTACTGAAGTAGTGCTAAGCTCTGTTCAGTAAAGGCGGGTGAATGGGTTCTCTTCTTCCTCTTCATGACGTCTGTGTAGTAGTGGAGACGGTTGAGCCTGGATGTTCCTTCTTAATGGACATCAAATGACTTATGGAATGGTGCTCGTCCTGGTGTGCTGCCATGACTCACAGACACATGTAGAGAATATGACAAATGGCAAGTCAATTTGGTACAGGGGCAGTATAAAATTAGTGGCTAATGCATTCAAAACACAGAAGACACAAAATGGAAAAGAGAGAATTCCATACAAACATGACAAGTAAAAGGCAGAGGAGTAATGCTGGCCCCAGGTTAGACCCAGGACCAAGTGGACTTTAGTGGATTTAACTCAGCAAGCTTCTACCCGGCTAAAGTGTCCTACTAGGCAGTAAGGGGCGCTGTTTTGTAGCTCACCTGCTCTTTGACCTCACTCTTGAAGGCAAAGTTGGATGTTTCCTTCTTTCCTTCTTCAACTGATCTGAATGCATGTGAATCCCCAAACTCTACTCTATAGCTTTGACCAAACTATACTCTACTTTGCAATAACTGTTGATACTTTCTATTGATACATTTTACTGCCAACTGGGCTTCTTGTTTAAGGACAAATTTGAATAAAGCACTTTTACTTGCTGCAAACTTTACTATTTCAACTACTACTACTTTTTCCACTACTGGTTGAAGGGAAAGACCCCATTGGCAATCACCATGAGGCAAACAGTTAACAATATAAAGAAAGATTGATTAAGTTTATATTTTCACTAAAGCTTTTTTATATAAAAGAGCTAGATGATCAAAAAAGGAATGGGTGATACTTTCAGATGATATACATTTACTGAAGTACAGTAATTAAGTACAATTTTGTGGAAATTGCACTATACTACATTACTTCCATTTTATGTGACTTTATACCTCTACTTCACTATTTAATTATTTGACAGCTATAGTTACTAGTTAATGAAATTTTACACACAAAACCAATGATGAGCTCATAAAATAGGATACATTGTTATAGTTTAAATTAGTTAAAGAAGGTAAAATCAGCTCCATCGTTACCAACTACAAAATAAAAAATGCTGATTACATATTCTGTAAATCCAGTGATAAACTGTATAAGATAACACTCACAGAGATCATTGAATTATGAATGCTGGACTTTTAATGAAGTATATTTTATAATGTTTTATGGCTACTTACTTGAGTAGCCTACTTCTTCCACCACTGACTGTGTATACCATTACTATGAACTGTATCTAGACATTAGAAAGTTGGTAAACTATAAATCTTGGAAAAGTGAATTTTTGTTTACCATAAATGGCCTATGATCCACTCATACACTGTTTTGCACCCTGGATTTCATCACTTTCAGAGAATGAGTAGGCGTTGAAGGACCGCCCACCTATGATTGCGTCACTGGCGGTTTGGCGGTCGCACAGGTTTTGTCGGGAGCGCGCTTTCCAGTCACCAATCGGCCATTCTGCCAGAACTAGTCAAGACTAGACTGAGAGTGGACGTGCTTATACTACAGAGGGAGGGATCAGACACATACTACTAGCCCAACAAGCCGTGCCTGTAGTCGCGTTGCGTCTTTGCTCTAACCCGAACCAACCAACTCTGAATTCGCATTAAATATGTCTAATATCGTTTGTTGTCAAACGCCTCAGGTAAGATTTTTTTTCTGTCTTTAACAAAAATCATAGAGGAAATTATGCTGTTTGACGTCTTTGTCAAGTTACGTTAGCTAGCTTAAAATGTGGAGAAACCGTTAAACGCTAATGTGACCGTCATTCCTTAGCTACTGCTAGATATTTATTTTGCGCTTAGAATGAATGGTGTCTTTGCTCAGACTTGGGTGGAAACTGCTGGAAATGCCTCTTGTAACGTTACGGGCGCGGACAATGTCGCACAAACCGCCGCTTTGCGCATACAGCTAGCGTTAACTAATGACGCGGATATTTAGCTCATATTGCCAGCTAACGGAATAGTGAAGCTAACGTTAATTCTCGCGTTGAGCTAGGACACGGGCAAACGACCGAATGTAATCGCCATGGTCCAATTTAATTAATTAAGCCGGAACACCGGCGTGGCTGTCTCGTGGCTTCTTATCCTAGCTAGCTTAAGCAGCAGTTTGTCTAGTTAGAAGGCTAACATGCACTAGCTTCCGAGCGTGGCAGACCTCTCCGTGAATGCCTACCTCGCTTGTAATAAAGCATTTGTGTCGTCTGCGTTTGTAATCCGTACAAAAGTCTAATTAATCAGATTCTTGGGAGAGGGGGCTCTCGTTCCTGACCCTGTTTCTGGTGGCGGGATATACTGTATGTGCAGACTAGCTAAATGACTTCTGGCACTTCACCAGACATCATGGCCCTGGTACATTACTCCACCAGAGGACGAGGCAAGCAGATGAATGACATTGCTTTGCAGCGAATAGACAAACACAAGATACTGGGTGGCCAATTGGAAGACTTGGCGGGGGCGGCGGCGGCGGGCGGGTGGGTGGGTAGGTAACGTAGCATGGGTACATCCTGTTCTTCACCCTCCATTTAGTGCCATATTGTCAGATTTTATGGGCTGTGACCAGTCCTTAGATAATATTGACGCGTCACTGTTGCTGTCAAGGTTGAGCATTATTGGTTGTACTGTATCGATTGTCTAGTAAGAGATTGCCTAGCCGATTCTTAACGTTTCAGATTTCCTTAAGGCTTTAGTATATAGTGTCTACCGGCTGCAGGTTGGCTAATGCCATAGTAGTGTTTGACCTACAGTGCTTTTTAATCCGGTTCTTAATTTGGCAGCCACGTGGAAAATTCCCATATTTGTATATGAATGATTATATGAAAAGGAAGAAAACAAATTAGCTGGCTCTTTAAAGGCTTATCTAACAGATGTTAAATAAAATATCCCTACTGTCTGAGTGACCATGCTCAGACATGTTCTCCTTGTTACTTCCTTAAGTGTTATCAAAATGAGTTTTTTGAATGTAGGGGGCTTTCTGATTTCTCAAAACACATTTGACCCTCATTTTCATTGTTTTGTAGAGTGTGTTGTTGCATTTGAGGTAATTCTAGTTTCTCAGTTCTGCTACTGCTTTGATCAAGGGTGTGGGTTTATTTATTTTTATAGACACAAAAGCAATACAATGTTTATTGCCTCCTTCATTTTTTATTGTCACACTCTTATTAGATTCCCTTGTTCAAAATGTGTTCAATTTAAGCGGTAAATTTCCACACCATCCAACTGGATGAAATCTCCAGCAATGCCTCTCTTCACCACTGGAGGGGTGTCTAACAAGCATTGATTGTTCAGCGTCTGACCTGCACTTTTGTGCCTGACTAATCAGATGGAAAAATGGAGAGAGAGAATACATTGAGAGCTACCGCTGTGACAAAGTTGTGAACAATCTCACCTTTTCTCTTTTGTGCATTTGCTTTGTTCTCGCTCTCCTTTTGTCCCCTGGTTTTCAAGTGTGTGCCCATATAGCCACATTTACAGCTCACCAAGTCCGCATGGCTTTTTTTTGTCTATACATATATTCCTATATACGCGGCCACTTAACGTGATCTTGTCAGTTATTTCCCTATTCTCACTCTAGTTTTTTGACATGAATCTTGTGTGCCCATATCCCATAAGTGACCAGAAGGGCAACCATTTCCCCAGAAGACAACAATTTAATACATCGTCAGTGTACCGCAGTTTTCATGTAGTCAGGCATCATTCCTGAATTGCCATTTGCTGATTCCCAGAGCGGCGTAAGATTGTCTTATCAGTTTACAGAAGATGTTTGATCACAGCTGTTATTAAAGTGGCAACTCTGTATTAAAGAATTATCTAGATAGCTAAGGGCGTGGCTTGCCTGGTGGAGTGTTAGTTTAAGTGTTCGGTGGAGAAATGAGAGGGGACCGAGGCATCAGGCAAGCGGGGTGGACCCAACCACGTGGAGGAGTTGAGTTTTTGAGGCTTCAAAAGGAGTCTTCTGCCAGATGTTGCATAACGACTCAAAACTGGGTCAGTGTTTACTCCATCCACACGCAGACATGGTCAATTATAGCTTTCCATGCCAGCCTTGCTGTAAACACTGCTCAGTGCCATACAAAAAGACTATATTCTAGCATGTGCCATTGTGCTTGCGCATTTACCCATTAAAATGTCTGGCAGCAGTCTTAGCTTGGTAGTTTTACACATCCGCCTTTCACACATCTTTGCCAAACCCAAAACGGTAGTGCAGCACAGCAGTGTGTATTTAACTTGCATTCTGAATATGATTAGCATCTTTCTAGTTTGAACACTCAAACAAAACTCAGCTGACGGTGACTGTTGTCAAATATTGCAAGGTACTTTTTCAGAGCTAGGCAATAAATTTTTCATAGTTCCTCTTATTCCCTTCCCCCCCTTCAGACTGACGTAGCCATCATCCTCTCCTTGTACATTTTGTCCTTTTTTTATTTTCCCTTTGCATTGTACTGTGTACATGTTGTCAAAGAGGTAGGAGTTAACTGAGAGAGAAGTAATCTGATCTCAACATAATTCCTCATTTTCTTTTCCTTCTGATACTTGACTTATGATTATTAAATTTACACGGTGCAGTGTGGTTTTGAGTTTAGTAGGTCACTGGTTTTGAGTGTTTTGTTGATCTGGCAAGTACACATGTATCTGTGCTTTGTAGGTGGTTTTTAAACATTGGATAGATGGCAGTTTCCAATGACTGGCGTACAAGTCATAACCTAAATAATTTGTTTAATCAGAAAGTGTAACATGTGTAAAGGTGCCAAGCAGGTGGTTGAACAAGTAAATCACACATGTTGCTGTTATTATAGGGATTATTTAAAGAAAAGGCATAGCTCAGGGCGAATGTATTTCAACAGAAAATAACTGTCGCTGAATTCAAAGTGCACTGATGTCTTACACTGCAAGACTTTTTTTTTTTTTTTTTTTCCTCACCGTAAGACAAATGTCGTGAGAAAAATCTTATTTCATTACAAAAGTGCCTTTCACACATGGCCTTGGGTTTGCAAGAATGTGCTAGTATACCTTCCTTCAAACCATCTGACTGTGGATAAGACAGTAATTATTTTAGCAGCATACAAAGGGCATACTGTTTGTCTGCTCTAATGTCAGTCTGGCTGTGTTTTACATTGTCTGTATCGTGCTAGCAGATAACTCTCTAGGCTGAAGTCTACCCATGGATTGTGCACAATGTAACGAAACATGAAACTTTGTTTTAGTCTTTGTTTATATTTTTGCTGTGTGCCAGACAAGGAGATTGTCAAATGCGTCCTAGAGTCACATGTTTCTTTGAGGAGTAGAGGCCTGCTTTTATTTATTTATTTATTTTTTTATTTATTTAAAGAAAGGGGGGAACAATGCATATTAATGAACATTTACACAAATGTAAATATGCCAGATTATAGCCTATATCTATTCTATATAGATATAGATATATAGATAGAGATAGATATATAGATAGATATATAGAGATATAGATATATCTATTCTGCACACAAACAAGAGGATTTTACTTACAAATTCTTGCACAATGATTCACATGCTGCGACTGAAATGTGTCAATGACAGCAGCTAGAGTCACAAGTACATTATAGGCGCAGCAGATATGTAAATCACAGCTTTTTCTAATGAGATAGAATTGCATGCGAGTTGGATACAGAACACTGTTAGGCTACCCAGGAAAGCCTTGTCACATGGAGTGTGGATACAATTTCAGACTATGGGACAGCTGCTATGGTCTGTCTTGTTCTTTCTCCCCATATGTGCAAAATTGAGATGGTTAGGCATGGAATTACGTCAGCTGTCACATTGGCACAGTTTGAGCTGCCTGAGGCTTGACGGCTAGCGAAACCCAAACTCTTTAATAGCAGTATAAAATATTTTGAGGTTGAGAGATAGGGACGATCTCTATTGGGTGTGACATTTAAGTGTGGGTGGGTGGGGCTTGTGTGAATTCATAGTGCAGCCATGTAGCCTCCTCCTCCTCTTTTTTTTTTTTTTTTTTAAATAAAAAAAAATAAAACAGCCCATCACTGTATCTCACCGATTGAGTGGCTGTGGAAATACTGTCACAAGTTGTTCCCTCCTGCGTTTTCCTTATAGGTCAGTGCTTGAATGAAAGGGTTCCTATAGGGAGGAGCCAGCCAAAAGGGGCTTGTCACATAAAATAGAGTTGGAGTGGCCTTGCTTCAGAGAGTGGAGACAGAGCTGAAGGCAAGAGTTGGATTAAATGGTCTTGTATGGCCTGGTGGAACGTAGCAGCAGGTGTGGAGATTTAAAGCGCTAAATGGAGGGTGTGCTTACCTACCAATGCTGTATGCCTTTTGGTTTACAGCATATTTGGGATAAAATGCTGAATTCCAGTTTTAATCCTGAATTCGATAAGGATAATGTGATCAGATGAAGGGACTGATGTATGCTGAATCAGATCGTCTTTTCTTGAATTTTGTATGCATGTGGGCAACGTGGAAACATTGTGAGCTCTACTGCATGCTTGTGAAAAGGCCGCTGAAAGAGTGGAAGAGAAAGAGGGAGGGCAGTGTTCTCAACTGCCACCCCGTGCCCAAGGTTGCCTTGATTTATCACGTGGAACTGACTTGTGCTAGAATTGCATGCCAAGAACAAGTGGCATTTATTTCAAAATGAGCTATTTGCCCTTTTTCCTCTTTAAAAGAAAAAATTGCTAAACTCATGTCCCCTTTTCCCTTCTCTCACTTTCTTCTAGGTTATAATGTATGACCAACACAGAATAAGTACAACTCTATAGCCAACGGGATCCCGAGGACTTGATTACAGTCGCTTCAAGCCTGATAGTTTGTCCGTGCGGCTGCTCCCCTTCTCCCTTCTGCTCACGCCCGTTTAGTCAACTGGCATTTCTTCTAACAACTTCCCATCCCTCTCCTCGGGTGAAGAAGACTTGGGTTCCACTGTGATCTCAGTCTACTTTGCCTATTGCCTACCTTCGGTTCCTGTTCTACTCTCAGCAGTGGTGCTTCCCTGGATTTGCATTATTCTCTATTAGGTAAGGCCATGACTAATGCATAGGACAGATTATAATTCACAATGCACATTACAGGCACCTAATCCTAAGCCTCTTTCTAGTAATCAATTGATAAAACCAGCTATTACAATGTTGCCCAGCTGAAAGCATGTTGGACAGACTAGCATGCTGGGTATTATTGCTTTACTGGGCAAAATGTATAAAAAAGTATTTTTTTTATTTACCTTTCCTCTGCAGGCATACCATCAAAATTTACCAAGATGATTCCAAACGGTTATTTGATCTTTGAGGATGAGAGTTTTCTGGATTCCACCGTGGCCAAAATGAACGCTCTGAGAAAGAGTGGTCAGTTCTGTGATGTTAGACTGCAGGTACGCTTAATGCAAACACACACACACACACTGTCACACACGGGTCATTGCACTTTCTTCCAGGGAAGCCACTAGGTCATTCTGTGAAACATAAGAGCTGGCAGCGAGGTGCACCATAGGGGATAAAATGACAAACAGGTTTGTTGAGAATACAAAACAGTTGGATATGCACAAGATGTCAATACAACCTGTGTGGCTGAAATGTGTGTATATATGACAAATTAAAGGAAAAACATGAAGTGTCTTAGTATGGAAACAGGCCACCCCTTGCAAGAGAGACCTAAGTACAGCAGATGGAAAGAAAATAGTCAGGCATAACAAAAGGACATATAGCATCAGAGATGGTTACAAACATCACTACATAGATTTGAAGATGAGTTTATATTATATAATTATTAACTGGGTTGAGATCTGGTGACTGTAAAGGCATGGATGTATCTGAAGTTGATCTCTCTCTCGCTCTCTCTCTCAAAAATATCTTAAAGATTTGTGTATTTACTTTAGTGTTTCCTGTTGTTTCTGTTGCTTTCATATCTCAAGAGGGAACCTGTTCCCTCCAGTTGTATAATACAGACCTCTGAGAGACTTGTGTAGCCAATCAGGAATTGACATTTAGATATTGCCATTGAGGCCCCATGGAATCTAATAGCAGCTTTTTTTTTTTTTTTTTTTTTTTAACTATTGATCATGTTGCTTTTCTTATTATAGATATTCTTTATCTCTTTAGTTTCCTTAAATGTTGAAACATTAAAATAATGTTTTGTAGCAGTTGTTTCCCTTTAACAAATACACAGGTATATGTTTTGTAATAGGTTTCCTTTTAACAAACTCCTACACATCCTAATTGTTTATCTTCCTTTTTCTCTTAATTTGTCCAGGTTTGTGGTCATGAGCTGATGGCTCACCGTGCTGTTCTGGCTTGCTGCAGTCCCTACCTGTTTGAGATCTTTAATAGTGACAATGAGCCTCATGGAGTCTCACATGTCACTTTTGAGGATTTGGACCCAGAGGCTGTAGAGATCTTGCTCAACTATGCCTATACTGCCCAGTTAGTAGCACCTTTTGGCCTTAGACCTTTTGCCTCTGATCTTCACAGCAAAATTCACAACTTGACTGACAACCTCTTTCTTTTTGCCTTCTGTGTAACACAGGCTAAAGGCAGACAAGGAACTGGTCAAGGAAGTTTACTCTGCAGCCAAAAGGTTCAAGATGGAGCGAGTCAAACAGGTATTTTTTTTCCCTCATCTGCTTTTTAGTCAAATGTCACACATGATTTTTACATGTTACAAAGAACTTATCTTTTTAATGACTAACATTTTTTTCTCACTCTTCAGATTTGTGGCGACTACCTGCTGTCTAAAATGGATTCCCAGAATGCAATCTCTTTTCGTAACTTTGCCAGCTCTATGGGAGATGCCAGAGTTTTGGCCAAGGTGGACGTCTTCATCCAGGACCATCTACTGGAAGTGTCTGAACAGGAGGACTTCCTCAAACTTCCCCGCCTCAAGGTACTATCTTAAATGAGCACATATGCCATTATGTTTTTAAGAGTTCTGTACAAGTATTTAAGTCAGTTTAAGTTGTACCAGTAAGTTATGGATGATTTGGCAGAGTTGGGGCCATTCTCTGAGCATGAAGCTACAAGGCAGCACAGGATGGAAGTTTTTGTTTTTGTACCTATGGTAAATTGTAAGAGCAGCCAAAAGTCAGAAGTAGCAGCAAAATATACATATACAGCAACTACTGTTGCTAGAAGATGCCTATTCTCGTCCCCCCTTTGCTCCTGTATTTAAACTAGCCAGCGTTGGAGGTTGTTGAATAACATGTACTGGATTAAGCTTTGCATTTTTACCTTTCTGACTTTAACATGAGATTAACAATACTTACAGTATGAAGGTGTGCCTCTTATAGATTTTCCTACCGTTAAATCCTGCTGAGAATGTAATTAGGGCAGGGGACTTAACATATGCAACAGAAAGACCAAGCGTAGGCGGGTTACAGTGTGTAGGTCTTTGCTCAACATGAGGGCTGCGTTAGGTACTTTACGAGTTAACTCTCTGGTTGAGGTCGTGCAAGTCAGATAAATAAAATGAAGTTGGGTTGGAATACAAAAATGCATGCTGTTTAGCCTCCATTGTGCTTTACCCTGATTTAGGATTGTACATTAGCTGGGAGTTGTGCTAAAATTATTAGTTGATTGGTTAGAAAATGAGTCAATAACTATTTCTTTGACAATGAAATACTTTATCTATTAAATACCAAACTTTCGTGAATTACAGCTTCTCAAATGTGAGGATTTTTTATTTATTTCCAGTTCCATGTCATTTGTAAATTTAATACCTTGAGGCTTTTTGACTTAGATAAACACAATAAGCAATTTGAAGATATTACTTTGGATCCAGGAGCTTGTTATCGACACTTGGCATTAAATTTGGCTTGTTGCAACCCCAGATGGAGTTAAAAATGTAATGGGTAATATTTTATTTCTCCTGAAGCGAACCAAAAAATTTACCTGTATTGAGTCACAACAAAGATTGTTTGAGAATTTTCTTAGACAGTACATGAATTTACAAAACCAACTTGAACCTACAAATATTCTGTTCGATACTTAAAATACATTTCACCCAGTGATTAATCCAAACTTAAGTTAAATTTTGCTCCAGGGGCTTACTGGTTTTATGAGTGTGGGTGGTTCCCAGGTAACTTAATATGATACTAAGGTGAATCTTGTCACTATGGCAAAATAAAGCAGTTAGACAGGTAATGACTCACATGTACCTCAGATAAATTAATAATCAGCCAGTTAGATGAAGTTTTCCAGTGAGCAATAAAGGACACCGTATTGATTTCTACAGTTAAGCAAACACTTTATTCCTACTGTGTGTAAATCTAATTCCTGTTTCACCCCCTTTTTGTGTGTTTACAGTTAGAAGTAATGCTAGAAGACAACCTGACCCTGCCCAGCAATGGCAAGCTCTATTCGAAGGTGCTCAACTGGGTGCAGCGTAGCCTTTGGGAGAATGGAGACCAACTGGAACGACTTATGGAGGAGGTCAGTACAAGGGCAAGCAGTCTCAACTTTGAATCTGGCTTCATTCCTACCCTGCCCCTTCCCCTCCCTCTGACTCCTCCTGGTTTTGACATTAAGAAGTCATTAAGGGGGCTGAAATAGAAATGGCATGCCACTGTCATGCTGCTATGTCAGGATTGTTGTTTTTTCCCTCTGATTTGTTGAGGTTTTTGCAGTAAGAAACTCTGTACCCCTGAACCATACTACAAATTAGAGGTGAGCTGAAAAGAGCTGCTGTTTGCTCTGTTTTTTTGTTTCCACTGTTCTCGTTTGGGTATGTGGTTGGTTTAAATACAACCCCATCTGAGTATTACAGTGCTCTTCTCCTCTGAAACACAAAAACACAGGTTCTCAAAGGTCTGACGCTTGATTCTACTGTCTCACTGCCACTTTACTATCTGAACAGGTGCGCGTTTGTTGCTCCAGTACTAACAGGCCCTCCTCCCCATTGATTTATCTCTCCTGTAGGTTTATTAGCAGCAGCAGGAGACCAGACTGAGGAGCCAGGACTGAGCCACCAGGGTAATGAGTCAGAGAAAAGAGAGGGAGGAGAGGAGCACTACTGCCTCTCGGCAGCCTCTCTTTGCAGCCAAGCAACACTGTGCTTCCATCTGTCCATGCCACATATACAGATGCATCCCATTTCTGCATTTACCAGAACACATTGCTAACAAACCTTAAGCCATAAATACATCTAATTGAATGTCCCATAACTGCACATAACAGTATATTTTCATACAGGCCTACTTATTTGCTGGCACATTCAAAACCACTCAAATTAGGCATTGGACAGAAAACAGCATTGCAAATAAGCAGTTATTTGCTCAGTATGAATATTGTATTTCACTGGACTACAAATGAATTATTAACCTTCCCGGTGAAAGTATCATTTTCAGCTTCTCACATCTTTATAAAAAATATTGGAGCCTTTAGCTTTTTTCTCCTTTTCTAAAATTTGCCCTTCGGATGGGCAACTGAGCTGAGATGTTTTCATTGTATTACTTTGTCTGGCCTCAACAGAACATACAAGGTTTCTTTTATTTCTTGTTGGATTTAATCTATTATAGGGTAATAATTAAGATTAGTTTGATAATTTGTACACCAGCACTACTGTATTTAGTCATCTGGATTTGACTGCCTATTGTGGCTGCCATCACAATGACCAACTCCTTCAGCTAGAGGACCGGTTTCCAAGCAGCAGAGGTGAAAAGAGGGTGACATGCAGCCCCTCCTCCTCCTCTTCTTCATTCTTCACAGAAGATCTTTCCAGATGCAGCCTCTCATTCTTCACCAGCTCCCTCTTTTTTTAGATGCAAATTAAGGAGAGCCACTGTCAAATATCTTCTTGAGCTCAAACACTTAACCCACTCTATGCAGTGGCAGCAGCATGTGTGTGTCTTTTAAAGGAAGCTTTTCCATCCAAGTGACTGAAGATCCAGGCTGTCGTCCCTTCCCCCTTTTCCTCTTCACAGCACTGGCCTCCCTCTTCCTCCTCCTCCCTCCCTCCTATCCCCCTATATGCTGGGGCTCTGTGTTGCCATAGAGACAGCCACATGGGTGTTGTTCCTGTTTGTCTTTCAGGTGCAAACGCTGTACTACTCACCTGACCATAAGCTGGTGGATGGAGGGCTGGTGATTGAGGGGCACAGTGAGGTGTTTGGTGGCGAGGAGGACCACCTTCAGTTTGTGCAGGTACTCAACAGCTTGTGCCTGACTTCACTGTAATGAAGTCTCTACCACATTTTGCTTGGCAGTGTGTAGCTTTATTGTACAGATTGTGCCTGGCCATGCATAAAAATACTACACAGCCTGTGCCTGGCTAGAAGTAGATAAGGCTCATTTAATACCACAATTTAGCCACAATGTAAAGACTAATGTCAGTAGATTAGCAAGAAATGAGCTATGATGCCTGCCTGCCTGGCTATGCTGTTGAGGATATATTAAAACCATATTTATATTTTTAAGCTAATCTCAACCTGTTGCGCACGGACAGTGATCGCTCTCAGCTTTTTACCCTCTATTTTGAGTTGAGACAGAACTGTGTGCTGTTAGATCTGATTGTAGTGTGGTCTGAGACTGTAGTTTGCTGTGCTGTGTTGTTGGCTTCAGATGGCGTGAGATTTTTTTTAAACCATACTCGGACAAGATTAATGCCAGGTTCATTATGTCTACATTAGACCAGCTGGATCTAAGCATAGTTTGGAGTGTGATTAGCTGGTGTTGGTCACTGGTGGGCCTGTGGTGCAAGCTTGGCTTCTGTAGCTGCACTGTGCTCTTGCAGAAGAAACCCGTACGGGAGAGCACCCAAAGACAGATGAGCTGCAGCTCCTCAGGAAGCCTGTCGCCCTCCAACCAAGCAGCAAATGCCCCGAAACAGACTGCCAGGAGAGAGTGGAAGTACATCGCCTCTGAGAAGACCACAAGTAAGTGTGTGTATGAACTACATGAGACTTCAAAACTAAGCAACTTTACTTGAAAGGACATAGCATTTGAAATCAGAATTTTTTTTCTTTTTCTCCAGAATTCTGAGTTTAATCTCAATTCCCCCCCCTCCCCTCTGAAGTGGCTTTAACAATCTCCAATTTTACCCCTAGACAACACCTACCTGTGTCTGGCTGTGCTGGACAGTGTGTTGTGTGTGATCTTCTTGCATGGTCGCAGCAGCCCTCAGACATCTCCCTCTGCCACCCCCTGCCTGATGAAGAGCCTCAGCTTCGAGGCCCAGCCCGAGGAGCTGGAGGAGCAACCGCTCTCACCCATGCATTATGCTCGCTCTGGCCTGGGCACCGCAGCCCTGAACGCAAGACTCATCGCAGCAGGTTAGAAATACACACGGATAGATAGATACTTAATTTAGTCATCCAGTAGCTTATACGACACACAAAAAAACACCAATACACACAAGAATATAATAAATGTAGCAGTGAAGTGATTGTCTAGCCACCAGAACTACTACAGATAGCTGTCACTATGAGTATATGCTAACGAAGGTAGTGCATATGTAAGGTGATTTAAAAGTAAAAGCAGTGCAAGAATAATGATTACTGTGGATAAATTGGAGTATTTTATCATGTATGGTGTATATAATTGGAGCTACAAGGTTGGGACACATTGAAAATTAAGCCAAGAGTAAAGCATGTGACTTCCTGTGACAAACTTACTTTGAGGTGCTCAGTTTCTTTATGTAGTGCCATCAGTGCTAATGTCAAACTTTCTTTCTGGGACTTGAACTGCTTTAGTGAGGCTGACCATGGATACATGATGGAATCTGAGCATCAGTGTCTTGTTAAATATGGGGGTTATGCAGAAAAAGTAAGACCTCATAGCTCCACTGTAACCTTGATGCTTCTGCAGGAGGCTACAACAGAGAAGAGTGTCTGAGGACTGTGGAGTGTTATGACCCCAAAGAGGACCGCTGGACCTTCATCGCTCCCATGCGGACTCCAAGGGCTCGATTCCAGATGGCAGTGCTCATGGTACAGTTTACAATTCATCTTTCTCAGATTTATTGACTCTACAATAAAGTGACATGTTTAATATTGGCCTAGGAGTGGACCTGTCCAGTGTTCAATTGTCTTGTGCAAATACTTACATACTTACTACTACTCTCTGTCCAAATAGTTAGGTTTCTAAATTCTGTTAACTTAATGTCAGCAGGTCCTTGTAGTTCCAAGTGTATAAGGCAAACGAAAGTGTTTGTCAGGATGATGAATCATCATCTAATGACTTGTCCATTTACACCTCTCACAGGGTCAGCTGTACGTGATTGGAGGCTCAAATGGACATTCTGACGAGCTGAGCTGCGGGGAGAGATACGATCCACACGCTGATGAATGGGCTCAAGTGCCAGAGCTGAGGACAAACCGCTGCAATGCAGGTCAGCCCCCCTGCAAGGACTTATTAACTGATTGTTGAATTTAATGATTTCTACACTGGAACAAGCTTAAATAAAGTAGCCTCTCTGTTACAGACTTTTAGGTTAGTTTGCCGTTTTAGCTCATTCCTGTCCTCTGTTTAAAGGTGTCTGTTCGTTGAACAACAAACTCTACGTTGTGGGAGGGTCGGACCCCTGTGGGCAGAAGGGCCTGAAGAACTGTGATGCTTTTGACCCTGTGACCAAAACCTGGTTCAACTGTGCCTCCCTTAACATCAGTACGTGTCCACACAGTCCCACATACATTCCAATTATCTTTTGATGCATATAACATGATATAACCTCAAGCATAACACTGAGTAATATCTTTTTTCAGAGGGATAATAAATGTCTGTCTTTTAATGTAAAGTGTCAATTATTCCCTCTGGGAAACTGGATTGTTGGTGCACAGAGTACATTATGTTAAATGAGAAGAAAAGTAGGATAACAATTCTTCAGAGGACAGCTTGAGGTCTTTTAGCAGCCTGAGGGGAAATTAGAAAGTAGTATTCATTAAGCAAATTTGTTTTCAGGGAGGCACCAGGCAGCGGTGTCGGAGTTGGATGGCTTTATGTACGTGATTGGAGGGGCGGAGTCCTGGAACTGCCTGAACACTGTGGAACGCTACAACCCTGAGAACAACACCTGGACCCTGATAGCTCCCATGAATGTGGCTCGCAGGGGGGCCGGCGTTGCTGTCCATGCAGGTAAGCCCACAAACGGGTGAGAATGGTGGAACCATAGATTTTGGTTCAGCAAGTTGCAGTTCTGTGGCAGCTTCTTTAGTGTGTGTATATGTTACAAGAACATCATGTGTGGGAAAACTGACTTAACATGTTTACAAGAAGCAAACTAAGTGTGTTATGAATTTCAATTTGGGTGATTGTTTTTGTGCAGAACACAGTCATGTTGTCATTATACTGATACTAATGTCTCTCACTCTGTCCAGGCAAACTGTTTGTTGTTGGCGGCTTCGATGGCTCCCATGCGCTCCGCTGTGTGGAGATGTACGACCCTGCCCGCAATGAGTGGAGGATGCTGGGTAGCATGACATCTTCACGCAGCAATGCAGGAGTGGCCATGCTGGGCGAAACCATCTACGCAGTGGGCGGCTTCGATGGAAACGAGTTCCTCAACACGATGGAGGTGTACAACCCAGAGACGGACGAGTGGAACGACTGCACCAAGACCCTGTCTCCCCTCTCTGACTGAAGAGGGGGAAGACAGGGAGGTGGGTGGGGAGTTTCACAGTGCTTCACCTTTTTCCAAACTAACAGGCTTAGTGACGTAATCGTGTTTCGTGATGTTGTGTGTGTGTGTGTGTATGAGCGGATATATGTGGGTGGGGATGGGGGGTTGTTGGGATGAGGGGTCTTCAGTGAAGACTGGCTTATATGTGGCGCGTGGGGATAGAGGGGTTGTTGCCCAAAGCAACATGACGCCTTTGCATATTGCATACAATGTTTTTTGTGCTGTATATATTTTGTTTCTTCCTCATTTTTGTCATATGCCAACATTTAATACACATTTAGTGCTTTTCTTTTTCTCTTATGAGTTGAATTTGTCACTTTCATTGAGGGTTTTCAGATGAGCTAGCAGTTATTGGTCACTTAGAAGGTGGCTGTATGGAGTGGTGACAATTGACATTTGAAAGTTCATTTTTATTTAAGAATATTTTTGTTGTGGAAATGTAATTTTGCTCACATTTAAAGGTCAGTGGTTTGAAGCCTTACTCAGAGTGCGAATGATAAACACCTGTCATGGCTTTTAGTGTCATTTTAAACAAGCTGGATTGCTTTTTGAATCTTAAATGATGGCCTTTTTTATATTTTTTATACACTGCTGATTTACCGATAAAATAAAAGTAGTAGCAGACAGCTTAAGTCAATGAATCTAACCAGTGCCAGTTTTATTTTATTTTTTGTGCACACACCACACATGCACAACCATGCTTCTGCTAACCAAACTTTTGTTATTGTGATTTATCTACTTGATGTATGTAGAGATGCAGCTTACTGAAGATCCTTTTTTTCTTTTGTGTTTTAAAGTGTCAGGCATTGGCAGATTCTTCTGGAACGAATGTTAGAGCGAGAAAAATATCACATTTGTAACATTTCTTAATTAATAAATCATTTAAATCTAAATTTGTCTTCTGCCTATTTTCTAAATGTATATCATTAATAAGACGGTGTAGTCCCTCATTCGTCCAGGAGCGTTCTATCGTAGAAAAGGTTTCAGTCGTAGTCATCTGGACACTGTTTTCAGAATCAAGACGTTTCGGCTCCCATCTGGAAGTCATTCTCAATTGAGAGAATTCCCAATTGAGAATGACTTCCGGATGGGAGCCGAAACGTCTTGATTCTGAAAACAGTGTCCAGATGACTACGACTGAAGCCTTTTCTACAATCATTAATTGATGCTGGGCAATAACGTGGCCATACTGTTTGACACTTGATGTTTAGGTTTGTACCTCTTGTCAGGACTGAACTGTTTTTTAACCAAGGAGGGTACTTGAAGAGATGTCTGGTTATGATTGTATTATA
Source organism: Siniperca chuatsi (assembly GCF_020085105.1). NCBI lineage: Eukaryota > Metazoa > Chordata > Actinopteri > Centrarchiformes > Sinipercidae > Siniperca > Siniperca chuatsi. The sequence continues at coordinate 9,292,204 of NC_058047.1, read as the reverse complement.
GGCTTATAGGCTACACTTTTAAAGTCAGATCAGCAGCTGAAGCCAGGTGCTGCAAGCCTTGAATAAAATAGCCAACAGCTAATTTGCTGACCCTAAATTTAGCCTTGACTGCCACCTTGTCTCCCCCTTGTCCTGCTCTTTCCATTGAGTAATTACTGTTTCCTGGTCCCTGCTGTCTAAGCTTCATTGCCACCATTTTCCTCAAGGACTACCACACTAAACCAGGTTTTTTTCCCCCTGCTCCTCTAAGTGTCTTTTAGGGGAGATTATACTAAGCTGGTTAACAGACCTCAGCAGGAAGGGATGACGACAGTCACTCTGGGAGTGTTGAAAGAGGGCCAGCTGAGCTGGCTGCATCTGCATGGCCTCAGACATCAATGACTGTGTTTATTAAATCCCTACCCTGCACTCATTCACAAGTTAGCCTCTAATCATCTCTGCTGACACACCTGACAGTTGCAGCATATGGGCCACATGCTACAGGAAGCAGGGACTAAATACTTTGACACTGAGTGTCCTCTTAGCTTTCTGCCTTGCTACATCTATGTATACTGGTGTCCAGTCACCCTTCTCCCTTACACAGTTAATTGGGAACAAGTTTGCTGGCTTCCTCTTTTTGCTTTGGATTGATAAAACCCTCGAAGGGCAGAGACTGAACCAAAGAAGTGGTAAATTAACAAAAGCAAGGGCATAATCTATTGTAAAAATGTAAATGCATAGTATAAAAATACACATTTTGTGTCTCACTGTTTACATATTTCACAATTTACAACTAGCACAGCAAACCAAATTCAGATTAAAGCATTCTGAAAACAAATGTAGGAGGAGATAAAACTGGTGGTTGTTCCTCTGTGGAAATGAGTAATTTCCATCACATCAATAATCGAGGATAAAAGCTGCTTCACATTAGCCAGGTATTGATTATACAGTATTTGAAGAGAGAAAGGGTCACTTTAGGTCAAGGCGAGCTTTTAAATTACAGAGTTCCATTGGCACAGATTGCTCCAGCATGGAAATGGTTTAAAGAAATGAGTGTATTGAAAATTCACTGCACACTTTTATAAATTATTAGGTGGGTTTTTCTATGACTTCAAAAACTTATGACGTAGGAGATACATCTGGAACATAAAAATCAATGCCAATGTTCAAAAACAGCTGCATCTGTGTAGCGTCCAAATGCAACGATTTAATGAGACAGGAAGTTCAGTGACTTCAGATCATCATTGGCTCAAGTTAACTGTCCACTCCCCCCTACTCCCTACAACTGCTTTACGTCTGATCCTGTAGCCTCTTTGTGTGTCACAGCAGCAGGTGTAATCTCAGCCTATCTGCTGGCATCACCTTCGCTCTAATCCCCTTAGTCACCATACACGTATGCCCTCACACTCAAGCTGTCAATCACAGCACACATACTGTACTATGCAGGTAAGCCTCTCCTTAAAACTGCAGGAAATATCACACGGAAAGAAGTTATACAAGATTACTGAGGATAAATTACTTTGTAAATCACTTCAACTCTAAGATCAATGAAAGGAAATGATGCAGATGAGAAAAAGAAATCTCTAACAAGACAATGCTTCAAAACATTTAATTTCCTGTTGTAAATATTTAACTCCTTCACATAAAATATATTTTCTTCTCAAATTATTTACATTTTTACTTAAAAATCAACCACAACTACGCACACTGAAAACCAGTGAACCTAAGTTTTCAAACTAGACTATTAACATGTTGTTCCTTATCATTTATCGTTGTGCATGACACAACCTCACCAATAGCTTTGCTTTTCAAAAAAATACCCATTCCGTCGCAGCTTCTCACTGGGACACTTGGACAGTCCAACTGGACAATCTGTTGGCTTTCAAAAATCAGGATTTTGAAAACAAGAAGCTCAAAGGATAGTCAGGCAGGTCCGCATGTTCTTCTGATAAAAAAGGCGGGTGTCAAACCATACTCTATCAGGTTTTAACGCTTTGTTTTATTCTCTTAGCTACATTTGCAGTTAGTTGTGGAAAGGCTGAAGCATGGTTTGTGACTATTTTATTTGGTACAACAGGAAGTACACAGTGGAGTTCTATTTTTTTAAAACAATATGTATCAGAATTTTTTTTATCTTGTCTGTAAGCTAAATATGAAGACAGATTTTGTTACCTTTGGACAGAGCCAGGCTAGCTGTTTCCCCCTACTTCCAGTCTTTATGCTAAGCTAAGCTAATCATCACCTAGCTCTAGCTTCATATTAATGAACGGATATGAGAGTGGTATCGTTCTTCTCATCTAACTCTCAGCAAGAAAGTGAATAAGCGTATTTACCAAAATGTCGTACTATTCCTTTAAGCCCAGTGAGAAACTGCAGGAAGCTTTTCTAAACTGAAGCTTTCGGTTAAGTTGAACAATCATAAATAATGGGAAACAACTGTTTAATAGGGTCTGGGTTGAAAAATAGACTTGAAAAACAGACTTTAAAATATAGTTAACTATACTCATTAAAAAAAAGCGGTCTCTCAGTTGTCACAGTGGGCCCGGGGTTGCACATTACACATTCATAAGGTCCAAAAATATCACTAAATAAATATCCCAAATTGTGTTTCCACACTGTAACAAACAGTTTCAAAAGCAGATATACAATTTTAAACAATAATGAAGAAAACCAGCACTGTGATTTAACTTATCACTTTTAACAAAATAGTGAAATATTTTATGTGCGTAAATGTTTATAGACTCACTGAACTGAAATTTAAAAAGCCCTGTGAAGAGTGAAATAAAAGAAATCCCTGCTCATCTGTGATTTGGCAGAAGTTGTGAGAACCAGGTGTAAAATAGCTGAAGGAATATTGGAGAACACTGAAAGCAGTACCTGATGCAGATGAATTCTACATACTGGAAAACAGCCAGATACAGAAAATACAAGCCCTGTTTAACAAATGTATTACATTTTAGAATGATGGAGAACATCCACAGACACCCATTCATTCAGGAAAACAGAACAACAATGTGCCAATCACGAAAACATTTCTATAAATGGAAATTAAAAAAGGTAATCAGGTCCAGTCACTAGAGACACAGTATGAGCAGACATCCCTTTAACTTACAGTTTTTACTTCAAGTAAAGGATATCAGTTTATTCAGTGCATCTGTTTGACCTGATTCCGGTCCACTCAGGGCTACGTGGTAAAGGTGATGTGTTGACCCGTGGTCCCAACACAACAATCCAGGGCCTCTTTTAGCTCCATTAACTGGTTCCCTCCAGCTCTCAGCTTCTCCCTGCGAACACGAGTAAAGAGATAAATTAGATACAAACACAGACAAAAACCTAGTTTCTCAATCATCATGTTACTATAGGTGACGAGGTCCTACATGAACACAAACATTTCTGCCAAAGTTGGAACAGTTTTGGTTATTTCACATGAGAAATGCATGTATCTGGGTCTGTTGCTGTGTTCTTGCTACAGATTTAAAGTTGGTGGGGCTCGGGTGGAAAAAGGTGATGTCACGTGCTTTCATGCACCAATCTGAATTAAGCAATATTTGAATCTAAATCTCGTGACAGTTGTGGGGTGGTTTGTTACCCACACAATCCTGATAAAGCAGATTAGCTGAGTTCTTAAATGTTAAACTCTTAATAAATAACTTACTTTTCTCTGCATTTCACAGGAGTCAACACTCCTTTTATACAGTCTTTCAGGTGGACTAAGCTTTGCCACAGAAATGTTGTATTTATCACAAATTCTCCGATGGAGATATGGTTTCATATTGTGCATGTTTTTGTTTTTTGATTAAGTGATTTCTGCTGTCCTATATGAGGTTTTGACAAAGGCCAAAACCTGCTGGCTAAACTTTATTTTTTTCTTTTTGACAGGAAAAAAATAAAAATAAAACCAGACAGACAGACCAAGGGACATCAGGCAAAATCATCATAGGTTAACATAAGTGCTCAACATCATATAAAACAGATAAGAAGAGGAAAGGAAAAGGGAAAGAAATGAATAAAAATACATAAATAAAGACATATACATCTCAATTTGTGTTCAGATAAGATATCCATTTTTCCCAATATGCTTCACATTTCTTTTGGGCATGTCTCAAAGAGAGAGTTAAACGTTCCATAACGTAAATTTTTTCTTCATTATTTCTATCCATTCAGCAATTGTCGGGGAGTCTTTACATAGCCATTTCCTGGTTATTGCTTTCTTGCTACCTGCTAAAAGTATTTGTAACAAATATCTATCTGACTTTCTCAGCCCTGTTGGTAGATTTCCTAAATATATAACACTGAAATTAAACTCGAGCTCTGAGCCAAATATTGACCTAATTGCCTTCACCACCTCTATCCAATACGAAGAAATAATAGGACATTCCCAAAAGATATGGAAATGACCAGCAGACATATTTCCACACATTCTCCAACACTGACCATGTTCAGGATTGTTACTCTGTGCCATTTTTATATTAGGGGTTATAAAGAACCTTAAAATGTTTTTCCAGGTGAATTCCCTCCACAAACCTGAGCTAGAGGTGGTAGATAATGTCCTGCATATATTTGACCAGTCATCTTCGCTCATTTTTATATTAGCTTCTTTTTCCCACCTCTTTTTTACATACATTGTTGAAAGTCCCTATCTAACTGTAAACATAAATATAACCTGGAAATCAGTTTTCTGTTAACATTACCCTTATATGCATCAAAGAATACTCTAATCAGGTCTTTTCCCTTCTCTCCAGTAGTTTTAATATGTTTATCAAAGTGATGTCTCAGTTGAATGTATCTGAAAAAATCTTCTGGTAGTAGGTATCCATGAGTTCTTTAAATTATATACTCTGGTTTAAGCTCAGGATTTTTTTTTATACTTGAGGAATCAATTCGCAGCAAAATGTTTCACAATAAATTGTCAAGTGGAGAATTATAAAACTTCACATCATACTATCTGAATGAACCGGGGATGACTCCACACAGACATCTTGATGAGAGAACTTTCTATGTGCTGATCATGTTCAGCACAGAGTGTCCATGACAGACAAAAGAGCCTCTGTGTATGCTGCAGCTTCCAGAAGCCCTGGGTCTCAATGGCAGCTATTTATGCACACTTTTCTCCAGCACGGTCTGCAACACCACATATATCTATGCAGTTATAAGTCGTGCACAAAGAAAACACACAACCAGTCTTCACCATGAGCACAAACACATACACAAATTGGCTGCTACAGTCTTGGCAACAGCTGCTTAGCAGCAGAGACACTGAGGGAGCTTGTTGCTTGTTTGTTTCCTCCTCTGCTCCTTCCTCCTCTTGTTTCCATTGGAACATTACGTAACTGCTGGGGGAGAGAACAGAATTTGCTGGCTGTTGACGCCTCCTGTTTTCACCCTACATCCATCCATCATGGTGGTTATGTTACTGACTTTTCACTCTTGCCAGGTTTAGGCTACTCCCAGAATGTGTTGGTCTGTCACAAATGATCTGGTTTTGCATTCCAACATGCTCCATGTACGGAGGGACTGTGTGAAAGGCTTCCTGCAAATGTGTTTGCATTGACAACTAAGGCCTCATTAGTGTGACACACTGGTCAGGTCAAAGAGCATCAAGCTCTTGCATGGAGAATCTCTGAACGTAGCTACACAAAGTTAGTGACGCACATGAACGGTGCACAGAGTCACTGACCCAGATCCACACAAAGGGAGAACTGTGCTGCTTCTGTGTGAACATAACTGTAAATGTGAGTTCGGCAGGTAATTAATGGATATCCCCAGGAGATGGTAACAATTTGCACTGAGTTGAACATGATACATTGAGAAGACATAACTGGTTACTGTTCTCCTCAAGCCAATCATGTTATGTTACAGAAAGCCTCCAATTGGATTCACTCTCCTACCTAAGATGCTGCTATGGATACATGGATCATCTCCATGGTGACCAACCATAGACTATATAAAGATGGACGATATGTCAGTTCCCCAAAAGTGAAGCCAAAACGTCTTGATCGCCCCCTGGTGGCTGGCTGCAGTATAGGTCATAAACCCCGCCCCCTCCATGTTAGCGGATGGCACATGAGCCAAACTAAAAACTCAAAGTACACGTCAAATACATTTTTCCCAAAGATGGTTTCTGTCAGTTTAGGTAGTTCTTAACACGCTGATGTATGTTTAAGTGTATCTTTTTCTGATAAGTTTGTTTTTAATTTGATATTTGATGCAATAAAAAATCTTATTGCACACTTTGATAATATGATTTACATAAAACTAGGGGTAATAGAACGTTTACTCCTCAGCAGAGGCAAGAAATCAGTTCTCGGTCAGGGGTATGCTGAACTTAACCTTGCCAGTAACATGACTTCAAAAAAAAATGCCAAGTGGAGGCGGGAAGTTATAGGCATTGCATCTGGTCATGTATCCATATTGAGGAATACTGGGATAAAATTGTTGGTAAACTTAACATGATTTTTAACGTCAACCTTGATGCTTAACCTCAGGTTTTGCTGCTTGGTTTACCCAGTCCTCATATTAAAAGGCTCTCATCAAAGAAGGCTGCTCAGTATTCTTACATTTGCTGCACGGAAAAATATACTGCTCAGATGGATTGATAATATACCACCTACAACTGGGGGATGGCATAAACTGATATTTGAGCTTATACCAATGGAATATCTAACACACAGATTTAAATGTAAAACTGGTGTTTTTTTAAGACTTGGACAACCTTCTTTAAGTATGCTGGTAAAAGACTTACAAATATTGTATTAAAGGGAATGATAGATTGCAGTATTGAAAATTGGCGAAATTACATTTTTGGGTCATAAAGTGGGATGTTTATCTGTCGACTGATCTATCTAAAGACAGACAGTTCAGTCATAGAGATTTTGAAGTCTACCTGTTCTTTACCGATGGCTGAATAACTAGTGTTTCTATGCCAGTGGATTTTTAAAATGACGGCTCTCACATTGGAAATGTTATAGCGGAACAATATCTTTTAATCTGACATTTCTAAAATCTCCTTTGGAAGCTTATCTGCTGTTGAGGCCCACTTGTCCTGAAAGCTGCCCGTCAATGACCAAACATGCTCCTGGAAAGGGGCCTCCCTAAGGCCTTATATAACTCATGACATCATACCAACACACTGAGCAGAGAAATCAAATATTTAACACCACGGATAATGCACTCACTAAGTAAAGGGCTACATCACTTCACGGTGGATGTAACAAATAAAATATTTACACTCACAACACAGTCAGCTTAACGATATCTTTCAGTGGTGACCTGTTGTAACAAAAGCTGGAATGACGTGATAGGTAAGTGCCCGGAAAGCTCTTGCACGAAGTGACACAGCAGATGTTGACTTTAATACTAAATAAACCTTTGGTTTCATCATGGGTTCACATCATTATTCCAAGCAAGAAAGTAACTCTTTAAAGAGCTGTAAAATATTAATTTTAATTATCTGATGATCATACTTGTTGGCTATGATAACATAATAATCATTATCAATTTAACAACAACCACAATACTAATTTTCATCGTAGAAAAGGTTTCAGTCGTAGTCATCTGGACACTGTTTTCAGAATCAAGACGTTTCGGCTCCCATCCGGAAGTCATTCTCAATTGTGAAAAAATTGGACGGGAACTGGAAATTTAAGCTAATCTGAGTTACATAAGCCCTGCCCTCAGGAGGGAATCTGCCTGAGTATCTGTTAATAGCTAGTTTCACCTGAAACTGACCTAATAGTTTCAAGATGGCCCAGTGATCAGTAATCAGGCCTATTGTTCTCTGGCTGCATCTACTTCATCACTGTTAAGTGCCTGATTAGCATGTGATAGGCGTGACCAAGGTGATAATACACTCTGATAGACTTTGGGCAGATTAAATCTCAGACCACCATTTCTGTTCAAAGAGGGTTCTCTTTCTTCACAAAAATGGCTTCCTTGACACCCGTTCAAACCAACTCTTCTCTCTACTAAGAATCTTCACCTCGCTGTCTTCAAATGTGTGGTTTGTAGCTTTTAAATGCAAATGCACGGCGCTCTGTAATCCTGAGTTAGCGTGTCGTCTGTGCTGATAAAGTCTTTTGTGAAGTGGCTGTTTGGTTTCGCCTATGTACTGCGTTCTTTGCAGTTTTCCTCACTGCACTGAATGGAGTAGACAACATTGCTCTGTTTTTGTGTGGGTAACTTGTCCTTAGGGTGAACAAGTTTCTGTCTTAAAGTGTTGCCTGGTTTAAAGAAGACAGGAACATCGTGCTGTCTAAAGATCCTTTGTAGTTTTTCAGACAGTCCAGATACATAAGGAATGGAGACACCGTTCCTTCTCGGTTCAGTTACACTTTTGTCCTGTTTTTTGGCTCTTTTAACTTTGTTGATAGCCCAAGTAGGATAACCACAGGCTGAGAGTGCATTCTGGACACGCCTTTCCTCTTTCTTCTTACCCTCTGAGCCTGTGGGCACTTCTTTGGCTCTGTGTTGTAATGTCCGGATTACACCCAGCTTGTGCTGTAGTGGATGATGTGAGTCAAAGAGCAGGTATTGATCCGTATGTGTTGGTTTCCTGTACACTTCTATCTGGAGCTTTCCGTCCTCTCCTCTGAGAGTAGAACAATCAAGAAAGGCCAAGCGGTTCTCTTTTGCATCCTCACGCGTGAACTTGATGTTGGGGTCCACCGTATTAATATGCTCTGAGAACGCTTCCAAGTCTTGTTTCTTGATTTTCACAAAGGTGTCATCCACGTAACGGTACCAATGACTTGGTGGTGTGCCCGGAAACGAGGATAATGCCTTCTTCTCAAACTGTTCCATGTACAGGTTGGCCACAATGGGAGAGACCGGAGAGCCCATAGCACAGCCGTGGATCTGTCTGTAGAAGTGTCCCCGGAATTGGAAGTAGGTTGTGTTGAGACAGATGTCTAATAGTTTACATATGTGTTCAGGTGTAAGCTTGGTCCTTTGCTGCAAGGTGGAGTCCTCCTGCAGTCTTCTCATCACCGCTGTCACTGCTTCTGAGGTTGGGATGCAAGTGAACAAGGACACTACATCATAAGAAACCATAATGTCATCTGGGTCCAACTGGAGATGTTTCACTTTGTCCACAAATTTCTGTGTGTTTTCCACATGATGTACTGTGTTCCCCACCAACGGAGCCAAGATTGTAGTCAAATGTTTGGCTATGTTGTATGTGATGGAATCTGTGCTGCACACGATGGGTCTGAGTGGAACATTCTCTTTGTGAATTTTGGGAAGGCCATAGATGCAGGGAATGGCCTCCCCCCCCACATCGGCTGTGTTCAGAATCACAGTGCAGACAAGGGTCGCTGCACTGTGATTCTGAACACAGCCGATTATGAAACCAAGGTCAACAACCTTCTTGAAGACACAACCACATCAAAAACTTAAAAGAGATCCAACCAATGGCTACAAGAAGAAGGTTATAGACTGTCTACAGAAGCTTGAGAAGGAGGAGGTGATAGACAGGCCTCTGTACTACAGACTATACCCTGGGGAGGCCATTCCCTGCATCTATGGCCTTCCCAAAATTCACAAAGTGAATGTTCCACTCAGACCCATCGTGTGCAGCACAGATTCAGGCATTATCCTCGTTTCCGGGCACACCACCAAGTCATTGGTACCGTTACGTGGATGACACCTTTGTGAAAATCAAGAAACAAGACTTGGAAGCGTTCTCAGAGCATATTAATACGGTGGACCCCAACATCAAGTTCACGCGTGAGGATGCAAAAGAGAACCGCTTGGCCTTTCTTGATTGTTCTACTCTCAGAGGAGAGGACGGAAAGCTCCAGATAGAAGTGTACAGGAAACCAACACATACGGATCAATACCTGCTCTTTGACTCACATCATCCACTACAGCACAAGCTGGGTGTAATCCGGACATTACAACACAGAGCCAAAGAAGTGCCCACAGGCTCAGAGGGTAAGAAGAAAGAGGAAAGGCGTGTCCAGAATGCACTCTCAGCCTGTGGTTATCCTACTTGGGCTATCAACAAAGTTAAAAGAGCCAAAAACAGGACAAAAGTGTAACTGAACCGAGAAGGAACGGTGTCTCCATTCCTTATGTATCTGGACTGTCTGAAAAACTACAAAGGATCTTTAGACAGCACGATGTTCCTGTCTTCTTTAAACCAGGCAACACTTTAAGACAGAAACTTGTTCACCCTAAGGACAAGTTACCCACACAAAAACAGAGCAATGTTGTCTACTCCATTCAGTGCAGTGAGGAAAACTGCAAAGAACGGTACATAGGCGAAACCAAACAGCCACTTCACAAAAGACTTTATCAGCACAGACGACACGCTAACTCAGGATTACAGAGCGCCGTGCATTTGCATTTAAAAGCTACAAACCACACATTTGAAGACAGCGAGGTGAAGATTCTTAGTAGAGAGAAGAGTTGGTTTGAGCGGGTGTCAAGGAAGCCATTTTTGTGAAGAAAGAGAACCCTCTTTGAACAGAAATGGTGGTCTGAGATTTAATCTGCCCAAAGTCTATCAGAGTGTATTATCACCTTGGTCACGCCTATCACATGCTAATCAGGCACTTAACAGTGATGAAGTAGATGCAGCCAGAGAACAATAGGCCTGATTACTGATCACTGGGCCATCTTGAAACTATTAGGTCAGTTTCAGGTGAAACTAGCTATTAACAGATACTCAGGCAGATTCCCTCCTGAGGGCAGGGCTTATGTAACTCAGATTAGCTTAAATTTCCAGTTCCCGTCCAATTTTTTCACAATTGAGAATGACTTCCGGATGGGAGCCGAAACGTCTTGATTCTGAAAACAGTGTCCAGATGACTACGACTGAAACCTTTTCTACGATAGAACACTCCTGGACGAATGAGGGACTACACCGTCACAATACTAATTCATAATTATTAATTTCATATGATCTATAAAAGCATAATTGACTAAAGGAGCTATAAAATCAGTTCAGCTCCCAAAAGGCAGGCAGCAGCATTAAGAGAGGACATATAATGGCCGGAAAATAAATAGTCTGTTAAATTCATAGAACTGTGGCTTGTTTCCATTACAGCTGCTGGGTTCAACCTGCAGTCATAAATGCAGCAGAAATTTGTTGATGATTGGGAATGGTGGGATTAGTGATTCTGTTCGTCCTTGTATGTGCGTGCATTCTGTTGCTGACATTTTGGGGACTGTGGGTATAAAATTGAATTTAACTGTTCACACAAAAATGCGATGTAAGCAAATCTTTGTGTTACTATTATTTTTATTATCAATTAATCTGTCAATATGTTTTGATAAATCACTTATTTAAGTCTATAAAATGTAAAAAACAAACAACAACTATGTGACAACAAACCAAGAGTTAAAATATATTACATGTTTATGTCAATTACAATGACATAAAACACAGAAAAACGACAAATCCTTACATTTGAGAAGCTGGAATCAGCATTTGTTTTATACTTTTTCTTGATAAACGATTAACTGATTATTAAAATTAATTTTCTGTTAATCTAATAAACTAATAATTTCAGCACTACATATGTTACCCAGTTTAACTATAACCGTTTAATAGCATTTTAATTAAATATATCTGTAAATCTGTAAATATATCTAACATTATAATAAAAAAAAAAACATGTAGTTGCAGTGACACAGCTGTTAACAAATCCAGAAAACATCAGTTGTAGTTTAAGCAAAAGTAGTGTACAGTTTATGTTAAACCATGTCATATTACGAGACAAGCAGAAGAAAGCAGCCAATGGGCAGGATAAGTAGGATAACTACGTACTTGCATGTGTTAATATTTAGTCCTCAAAAGGACAAGATAATCTTAGAGAAGGTGTAAATGTAAAGCCTGTATTCTATGAGCGAGTGAGAGAAAGGGTAGAGGTTACTTTGTAGTCCTAAATTCAGCCCTTCAGGCAGCTCTTCTTCTTCTTCTTAAGATGTATACAAATCCCACCTCCTTCCAAAAGATACAACTTAATAATAATGATATATAGGCCACAGGTTAAAATAAGCTGTTTACGATAGATGACATCGTCAATAGCCTAGCGAAGGGACACATAATCTGTGATCCCGGCTAAGCTTGGTAAATTAACACTTCCTTTACTTTATGTAGCAGCAGTCCATATACTGTTTAATCTCCGTGGGTTCAAATAAAATCAGCTGGTTACTAAACATTTATCTCCAGTTCACACTGCACACTTGAAAAAGACATCTTAACCAGCATTACAATTCTTATCCATGCCACAGATAAATCTTGACCCTATAAGACAATGTGTGTGATTATGTTTCAACAGATGACAAAACAATAGATTCGTGATCCAGGAAACTGCATGTGGTCATTGCAGTCCCATTATATGCCAGCCTGGTGGTTAATGTGGTGTGCCTTGTAGATTACAAAAATACAAAGATCTATTCAGCATTCCTTCAAAGAAATATGTTAATAATGAGAGGTACTCTTGGAATTGTTGACATGGCCACCGTTATTGTTAAAGCTCTGCTGGGGATATCTATAAAGAGGGCTATTATGATAGAGTAATGGCCACGACGCTGGAAAAACAACACACATACCTGCCCGGGCATGCTGCAACAAAGAGTGCAAGAATACTGAGAACTTGAGAATGTTTGATTACAATAACTGATCTGACGAAAGTCGTTGCTCGGGGTTCTGTCGAGCACAGGGCATGTTAGACGTGTTTCCCCCGAGGCTACGTGAGGATGTGACATTGTTTAATTTATTCAAGGTTCAACATACTATTTACAACACTTTTTTGAACTTTTAATCCGACAATTTCTTCTGCTCAGTCAAAGCCGGATTCTGCACGCGCAGGCCGCAATAAAGGATTCTGAAGGATGCTAGAGATGCTAGCACGGTTAGCAAATGACGGTCCCGACTAGGGGCCGCTTCAGTGCATGCTGGACTTGCTGCAAAACGACATTTGTTGTAATATTGGCGTCAGACCTCCGCTCTGAAATTGCTGATGTTAAACAGGAGTTGAAATGCGCTGTTGAACCCCTGAGACAGAAAGTTAGCTCCTACAAATAGACCATTCAAGAGCTAGGACGGGCACGGGCTTGTTCACATGCTTAGCTGATGTTAACTTTATTGATCTGTTACTCTGGATTAGAATAGTATTTTGAGATAGCTTTCTTTTAATACGTTGCTTGAAATTAAGCTGTGCATGTTTACATGCTTATAATTATACAGTTTCATATACATATATGTCACTACCTCTACCACTAGCTGGTATGTTTTTGGTATTACTATTACTACTAGGGTATTACTGGTATTACTACTACTATTACTACTAAGGAGAGTGTTTACTTAACGTTATGGGTTTAGGGCTATTTATCTAAGATCTTAGCTATGCGTTTGAAGTCCATTCTAACTTACATCATCTCCCCAGACCAAAAAGGGTTTATCCGCAAGATACTCTTTTATTAACCTTAGACTACTGTTTAATGCCATATATAGTCCCTCCACCTCAACTAAACCTGAGTTGAACCACCTGCTTTCACAGCCCTATTTAGAGTCCTTCCCCCAAATCTGTCACTCCCAAAATATAAAGCAGACTTCATAGCTTTTGTGACTCTCATAGCCAGAAGCTTAATACTTGTTTAATGGAACTCTCCCCCCTCTAATTCCTCATGGATTAGGGACATTTTTCACTTTATTAAATTAGAAAAAATTAGGTGTACTGTAAAGGGTTCATCTGCCAAATTTAATAAGACATGGGGTCCCTTTTTTTACTTATTATGCTGGGGAATTGGTAATCCCTACTATCCCAGATTGACAGGCATTCATGTCATATCTGAAGTGTGTTGTGCATTTGTAGTTTGATTTACTTATTTAGTTATTTGTTATATTTGAGTGGTGACCTAGCTGTTGTTGCATATCTGTTTTATTTACTGTTCTCTGGTTTGTTATATTTTTATTTCTTTTTTTATAATGTATTTCTTTTTGTTAATGTATGTATGTATGTATGTATGTATGTATGTATGTATGTATGTATGTATGTATGTATGTATATGTTCTAGTGATACTATATTGATATATGAAAATCCAATGTGACCTCTTCAAAACCCCAATCAACAAAACTGAGAAAAAAAATTAGAAAAGTCGTTAAATGCAGACATCAAAATCAGTGGTCAAATCAAGGTGGTGCTATTTTACTAGTTTTAATGCACTTAACCTCCAGAAGAAAGTGAATAAAGCGTATTCTAGGCTTATCCTGGATGTTAAAACATACATCATTCCTGTAATATGTAGTAATTAGACTGGTGAGATTCCAGCTGTAGCGACTGTGTGGTTTGAGTCAAGAATTCCATCCAATTTATCAGAGAGAAGTAACCATTTACATTTAAATGTGTGCTCTTTATCAACACTATATATGCAATTATCATAATTATGTATGTGTTTGCCCTACCTGTAGTCTTGTTGTGAGAAACAATCAAGAAGGTCTTCGGCTGTCAATCTGGAATCCACATCAACTATCTGAAACACAATGCATATGAGCTAAACTAAAAATGAACAGGTCAAGGTGAGCTAAACAGGACAAAGACCACTGCAGTGGAAAAAGGTCCAATGACTTTTTATTAATGGCACCCATCTAATTTTATACCAATAACTGTGAAGTGACACCAACCTTATTAGAGTGGATGATGCTGAGCAGTGTCTGGACTTCCTCTAAACCAGGGGCTGAAGACAAGACACTGGAATAAACAAAAATATACATTTTAGAGATGATCTCTCTTCCAGATGAAGCTTGAAAAGTTGTGATATTTTAATCATCACCGCAGTTCACGTATCATTTTGTCAGAATTTTTTATTCAGTGAATCTGAAGTAAATAATCTTTTTTCCCCCATGGTAAGAACATTTAAAGAGTAAATTTAATTAAGTGCAATAAGAATTCCCTTCCTCCAGATTCGACCATTTCCTTCATGACATAAGGTTTATTTACACAATTCTCTCAGAGGATTTTAGTTTATATGCAGGCTTCTGTCTGAACACAATCATGAAAGGTGCAAACAAAATGTATGCACAGTACTTGAAAGCTTTCTCTATCTATCCATCCATCAGTCACCATGCACCCAACCGAAATGCACACACACAAATACAAGCACACACCACGTTCAATAACTTCATTATAGAGGGCTACCCTGAAGGCCTAGGAAAAAAACTAAGTAACAGACAAAAAGAGAGCAAGTAATGACAGTAAAGGAGTGAAGAATAAGGAATAGAAAATGGTAATTTGAGGAGAGACCTAAATTATCTATATCTAGTGTCCAAATAATGAGAAAAATCAGTGAGGGACACAGAGAGAGATAGCCTGTATGTAATGAGTCATAGCTCTGCTTAAACATGAAAATGAGTGGCTGTCTCCTAGGCAACTGTACTTGAGCAGCCCAATACACACATGCATGTGCATAGATAAGTGCAAGTATGCACAAATATAAAGTATACACAGTGAACCAAGATTCTTGCAGATAGAGACAAATGTACCATTGTACTAAAAAGCTTATTCTAAAACATTTAGTTATTGCTAAGGTATCTAACACAACTGCCATGTTTATATTGTGTGCATGTGTAGGCATAATGACTAGCTATTATTTATGCTCTGAGGTATTAAACAACACCTATATGAATTTTGAAACTCAATGTGCTTCACACCAAAGGGGAAATCCATCCACACATACATAATATATAACCCTGAACAACAATACTCAAAAGCAGACTGACAGAATTGGGCAAAGACACACACACACACACACACACACACACACACACACACACACAATTACAAGCTTGAGAGGAAAAAAATCTGCTTTAAAAAGAGGATGCAGTTGTGGTAGAGGTAGAACTTGTGCAGAGTAAACATCTGCACCTTCACCAGATTTAGATCTTGATTGTGCTTAGGATATCAGTGTAGGCACAATAAAGTCTGCACACTTTAAAGCTCCACATGCAAAAAAAAGTATAATCATTATAAACGGCTAAGTGACGTTTAAGTGACTCCTCTTCAGACTGATTAACATCACACAAAGACCTACTGAAGCAGCTACAGGTGTACTGTCTGAAACATGACATCGTCAACAGGAAATGATGATAATAAATATCGCCTGAGACCCTAACACACATAGTAAGTGCCATGCCATCAAATCAAAACATACACCTTCCAGATATGACAAAACATCTGGTAATGAAGTACCTCCATACTAGTCATAAACTGTATGTCAATAAACAGGGGAGCAATAGAGGCCTAGTGGGTTGAAGTGGTAATAAAGTGCACTTGGGACACATTTAGTGTTTAGTGCCTTATGATCTGAGAGGCCTGTTTTGTCTGTTTTATTGCCACTGTGCTGAGATAACACTGCACTACTTAAGCATAATTTTTCTTTCCTTCTCACATCATTACAGAGATAAATAAAAAACAAAAAAACAACCTTGTCTTGTAGTTAAAAACATTATTGTCCAAATTCTTATCAACATTTTGAATCGGTTGTACAGGTTCTGCACTATAAGATGTTTCCTGTATGAAGCAACATGTTACAGATTCAGAGGGGAGCACAACCGACTGAGAGATAACAAAACAAAGCACAGCAGAAACACAACACAGGAAATAATGCAAGCGTGGAAACATAGCATTACAAGTATTATGCTTAATCACAATGTGAAAAAACTGGAAGCACAACCATTTAACTGCAGTGTGTGGCAGGTATGAACTGCAGAGATGAGTGACAAGCTGGTTAATGTACTGAATGTGTCCTGCTTAAACTAACTAAGTGAAACTTCATTAAAAGTGTCAACTGGATTTTTATTTCATGGTCACACAACTTAAATGTTATATTCAGGAGCATATCACAATCAAAGGAAAAGTGTTTTGTAGACCTAGAGAGTAGGAGTTCAGAATGACCTCTGGATGAAACAGAGGGATCAACAGACACTTTGCCCTTTGGATGTCAGGGGTTTATTGTTCCCTGCCCGCAAAAAGACCCAAATGTCATAGTGAATCCCATCCAGGGAATGGATAATGTCCTGACCTTGACTGGACCTTATGTTGGTGTGATGTTAGGATGTTTTACGTGTGTGTAAGAGGGAGAGCAAAGAGGGAAAAATAATAAATTGGACATAAATATTGTGAAACTAAAATGTAGCAATCTTCCTAAAGTATTCATTTTATATTAATGGAGCTGAAAGAGTTCTTCTTGAAAGATATTTTCTTGCACCTGCCATGACATCAATGTGAATCAGGACCTGACTGCAAAAAGCTGATGTCAGCTTGAGAAACATGGTGATGTCATCAAAGAAGATAGAAGAATAGCACAAAACCCATTTAGAGCTCCACTGATAAGTCATCTTGCAATGGCATCAATTCTGTTTGGAGGAAATTCTTCATTACACTCAACTAAAGAAAAACTCAGCTTCTTGCCCGTTTGTGATTACCATTGTGACTGCTGGATGATGTGTTCAAATCTGTGTGAAACGTAAGCAAGTACAAATATTTTTAGATGCCACTGCAGGCCCAAGTACACACTGGCAAAGCCTACAGGAGATGAAGACGTCCCAAGGATAACTGTTAGCATTTTTCTTCTCTAAGGCACGGTGAGAAACTCAACAGTGCTACAGTGTAGAGCTGTCTGTTGCGTCATGGGAAAGGTGACAAGGCAAAGCTACAAGGTCGAGCAGATTACAGCCTGACCAACATTACATGCCAAAAAGTGCCTGAGACCTATGAGAGCATACAACACACACATAACCAGGACACAGGAAGGAGTGGGCTGGTTAAGGACAGGTGAAGGACAATTTAAAGGGACTGGCTGTACAGACAAAGGTAAGGCAGATCTGTGAAGGCACGAAAAAGGTTAAGTCAGAGGGTTTAGTGAACATGGACAAGTGGGGATGATGAATAGAGATTGACACAATAGTTATGGCGGGTGTTGCAGGAGAAGCATTCAGAGGTGCCACATGAATGACTGCTCAGAAACGTTATTCTCATGCTTAAGGGCCCTGTCTCTTTAAACATATTAAGACTGCTATGCACAGCCCACCAAGGATGAAATCTGTAACACATTTTGCATTTGGATACAGTTTTCACTCTGGCAATCAAGTTTAAGTTTTGTATATGAGGCATATCTGCAAATGAAAGTAGTAATAGGAGATTATGCCATTTACAAGCTTTAAACCTGCAATCATTTTTGGACACTTGGAGACAGCAGAAACACACTGTGAACACAACACTGACATATCATCACCTTTGAAGCATACAGATGTGTATTTACACATCCAGCAACATTATCACTCATTTGGTGTTGTGTTTCTGGCCACCTGGCGAATGCAAGTCAAATATTCACTCTCCTTTTAGCTCTGTTTTTGGTCTCCACCAACTCCTGAGGGAAATGTCCTGTTCTTTAGCTGCTAATTGCTCCACTACGTTCACCAGCTAGTCGCTAACTTTGCTGGGCAGGTAGTGTGCAGTCGGTTTTTAGAGCTTTTTCGCTGAAAACAGCTGCCTTCTGCACCCGAAAATGACACTATGAGAATGATGAGAGTGAAACAAAATTGCACAAAACAGTAAAATTGCAGGCCAGAGAACTAGAACAATGAGCTAAAAGTCACTACAAAGCTCTGTAGAGCTGGGGGGAACTGCAGAGTAGGGTGATAATTCTTTGTGGGTTCATCACCACAAGCCTAGACTGACAGCAGTGATATGAGTGGGCTGAGATACCTGCTAAAGGCTTGGAGCAGCTGTGAGACCATGGAGGACAGTTTGTGCAAACAGACCAAGGCATCCTGTGGTGGCGGAGGACCTCCCTCTGGCAGAGCGCTCTGCATAGTGTGAGGGTCAAAGCCCAGAGCTTTGAACACTTCCAAGCTGAAACATGACAGAAAAAAATTACTTTAGTCGTTGTTTTTGTTCCTGCAAATGTTCTCCCCATTTCCACTCCACTTTTTATTAGCAGAAACATTGTCTGAACTGTCCTTGTTCACTGTACAGAAGGTAAGGTGACATAAAGTCCAGGTGAAAACAAAGCCCTTTGCTCCTTTAAAAAAATCAAAGCATTTTTTAGTAAAAATCTGTAAAAACACATCATCCTCCAACTGTTCTCTGCAGTATAATCATCCCAGCACTTCATCAATCAAATCCCTGTTACACCCACCTTATTTGACACACATTAGACCAGATATTCTCAAACAGGGTCCACACTTCCTGATGAGAGACCTGAGCAGACAAGGGTTGTTTGTCTTCGTCATCATTCATGACAACATCACAGGCAGGAGATTCCCCCTACACACCACACACACACATATTTTGCAATTATACAAACTGATAAACATTATTCTGAATTGTTTTGGTACCCATTATCAGTTTTTTCAAATCTAAAAGAGAATAGACTTCCTCCAAGTGTAATCTTGGTATAGACACAATATACACGACAGAAACAGGGTATAAAAATATCTTTGTGTATTTCTGTGCTTCCAAACCACCATAATGTGCAACACAATTCAGAGAGTGCAGTCCTAGAAAACGAGTTAACTTTTTGAAGAGATCAGAAGTGGAATAAATTTGAGCTCCAATTGCAAGAAGTACACTTAAACTTCAAATCTACTCCTAGCTGACCTGTGGTTGTAGCTTATTGAAAATGTTGTCCATTACGGAGATGGCACTGGGAACACAGCTTGAACTTCTCTCAAACGCTTTCACAAGCTCCTTAGCTTGTTGGATGGCTGCTAAGGTAGCGCTACAGTCCACCGTGTTACCTGAATAAACACATGAGAGATGCAAATGAGTCTTCAGATGTGTGCAGGTAGATGCACATGGTTGTATACATACACTCAGTTGCCAGTTTTTTTTGGTACACCTAGGCAAAAGGGAAGAGGTGCTTCTTGAACAGTAAACACCTTTTTCATGAGAGGGTGCTTTGTGTGTGTAACTTTGTGAGAAGGACTGTTATGAATACAAATATGGAAAACAAAACAGCCAGTCGGTGAGACACTGTGGCCAGTTATCAGTACGCAGTAAAATGTGCCAAAAGTTGGAAGAGCATTCCTATGGAAGCCTAGCATTCATGTTAGATGATGTTTTCACCTATCACTTGGACCTGCAGTGGGTATCAGGCTGTACCGTCATAAATCTACTGGGCCCTATGACAAGCGACACCATTCGCTAGCCCTGACCTAACTTACCTTTAAGCAAATGTAACTCTAGCCCTAAAATTCAGCTTTTGTCACTTTTTAGAAGGCTGTAAAAGGTCTGTCCTCACGTATAGTTACACACACACTCACAGCCTGCTTAAGGGAGAGCAGAACATCGCATGCAGTACTTTTCCACTCCTAGATTTGTTCTTAGCCTCACATACAGTCTATCCCTCCTTCCTTTCCTCCTCCTCCTCCTCCTCCTCTCACAGTTTTGGCACAGAGCCAGGCTGCGTGGTACCAAGGAATCCAAAATCATGCTAGTGTACCAGGGATACACAGAGCAGGGGCAAAACTCTATTACCATTCTTGGATGGATTAAACAGCATTGTGCCACTGTTGTAGCAGCCACCCCCACACAGATGGACAGAGAGACTTAATGAGAGGCTGAGACACACACACACACACACACACACACACACACACACACACACACACACACACACACACACACACACACACACAGGATTGACAGAAGTGCTGCAGTGGGCGACTCAGCAGCTTTCTGACACACATTTGAGTGTCCTGTTTTAGCAGATGACCTGATTCTTTATGTAGTTCTGTAGGGTTCTAGCGCAGTGCAGGGCAGACAACGTCACACCCCAGTGGAGTAAGGGGTTTTTTCTGGGGGATGACTCAGTACCTCAACACTGCTGTCCGCAGAAGAATACAAGAAAAAAAAATACTCAGCTCATAGTCTTAAAACTGTTAAAGTGGAACAAAGAATATCTTTGCGTTTAGACAACTCAGGAAGCTCAGCTTGGCTGAATTTTTATGCTCTCGTATTTCATGTATTATTTCAAGTTTATTATTGTTGTTTTTTCAAAATCTATTGTTCACATTCAATGGAAGATTAAAATCAGCTCCTAGGAAACTGGCATAAAATGTTTTCATCTACAGTATATGCCATTATTAAGCCTTCCCAAATCCCAGCAACAGAGAATATGCTAAATAAAACAATGTAAGAGGTTAAGACATTGAGAACATTGAGTTGATGTACTGCACAGTGTAAAACCGTATTAGAAATCACAGCTTATAGAAACACAGCTATAAAGAGGAGTTGATTTCTAAACTCACTTGATTTAGCTGCCTGAACAATGTGGAATGGATTGCTCATTTCTTCACTGAGTTACATTTAAACTTTTATATATTAGTTTCTGTTATTTTGGTTACATTTCTAAAGTTTTTGTACAACTGTACACTGAGTGCTTAGGTATTTGGACTATGGCCAAGACAGACAAGACCGTTTGTAGTAACCTACATTTAGAGACATCTGCCTGACCAGATGATCCACTAACTTTTATGTATTATCTGTTTGTATCATTTTTTCTAGCTGTTATTACACATTTAGACATTATTTTTATATATAGTTAATTATTCAGTTAACGTTGAGGATGGTGCCAGTCATAGTTGCTACAAAATTCCTGACAAAAACCCAAAGATTGTAATAGAAATCTTTAACTGGGATAAAATATCATTAAATAATTAAACAAAATGTTTTCTTTTCATAGGAAAAAAACTGAAAATATGTGCTCATTAGAACACCACTGTCCTTCACACTGAAATACATAATAGCACTTCCCCCTCTTTCACCTACGTATCTACATACCTGAGTTGAAGAAGCCGATGAGATTTAAAACAGTTTGCAGCTTCCTCCGTGGGACAATGTGCCCAAAGACAGCAATCCAGTGCTTTTTCAAACACTGCAGGACATCTTGAAGAGTCCAGGGTGGTTTTAGATAAACTATCTGTTAACAAAAAACCCCACAGTAAATAGCCAACATGTAAAATAAATAACATCGCAAGCTCCAAAATAACAGTCAACCTGGCCTATCTATATGTTCCTAGACTCCTGTATAGCACACAAGAATATATTTCATCCATAAAGTTCCAACACATAAATCTGATCTATAAGATGCCTTAAACTCATGCATAGATTAAACCTAATACACGCTTTCAATCACTTCATCAATACCAGACAGTAATTATAGTAAATATAGTCTAAGAGATTATGAAATTCCAAAACACAATTTTACCTCTAGCCAGAGTTCTTCATAAGCGGCCTTCATCTCCACCTCTAACACATCAGACAGAACCTCTCGCAGGCAGTCTTCTAGTTCAGAAACAAGTCTGCTGAGGTCCCATTTTGTCTTCTCTTCATTCTCTCTTTTGCTCGGCCGCTTGTCATCTGTAATCAGTTGTATACATACATATTGTATATGAGTAGCGCAGCAGCTATCCTTTACACAAGAGTATATCATGTATGTGTATTGCTTGTTTAAACTGTTAAAATGTCACCTGAATTAAACTGTTCATACAGATGGACTTGAAGTGACGCTAAGAAGAAGGAATGGCAGACATGGCAAGAGCATAGAGGTTTTTGCTGTTAACTAATAGACCATGATGAAATATGCCAAGTAATTTCCTGTCTTGCAAGGAGAACACATTGATCCCTGGCTCACCTTTCTCTATGAGTCCTACAGAAAGGCCTGTTCTCTCTTGACTGTGTGGCTGGACTGGTGTGTAGCTCCTGCTAAGCATTGGTGATGAGATCTGAGGGCTGATGTGAGGCAGCGTGGCAGTCTTAGTGTTTTGCAGAGAATGAAAGCCATGTCTGGATCTCCCAACCTCTGCCTCCAAATCATTCTTGCTGAGGGCCTTCAACCCACTCAGGAGGGCCTTACTGCATAGGTTCTTATCATTACTAGAGAGGAAAGAGGGGATACCATGTTTTTTTTTTTTTAAATTAGGCTGTATGTATTCTATATGGCAGTGACAACACAAAACACAACATTAAGACAATTCAGTCACATCTATTTTCAAGCAGCCTGGAGGTGTGGTGGCTAAGACAATCCAGAATTATCTGACTGTGTTGCTGTGCAACACTAATCCAATGTCCGCCCACTAATTTCTCCTTTAATTTAGCAAAATGATCAATAACAGCATCTGGAAATAGTGAAAGTCAAAGAGATAGGTCAAAAGGAAAAAGAAATTGAAACAATACAATGGCCACTCCATTATAGCCACACCACTCTGTAAGCCAAACAATCCCTGAACTAAACTCAGAATTCCCTGCTCAGCACATCTATTCTTGCCCAATTACTCTGTCTGGCCCTCTCTTTCTCTCATCCCAACTGGAACTATCTGGCTGGACCCACTCACAGTCACATGCATGTGCATTATTTGCAGACACTCTGCAGCAGCAGCACTATACCCTGGGGGGAGGGGGAACTCACGTGCACAGGATGAGAGCACACTCTGGGTACAGACTCTGGTATTGCAGGCAGCACTGCAGCACTCTGTCATCATTATTCTCAGCATTTAGACCATCTGGGGACAAGGAGGTACAAAGAAAGAGAGGAAGGAAGAGGAAGACAAGAGTGACAGAGAGAAACGTGCCAGTCCATATATGGATAAAGAGATATGTTTAATTCATGGCACTGATAGGTCATGGTAAGCACGTTACCACACTGTACAACACAGTGCAGCATGTCTTTTTTCTTTTAAAGATAAGGAGGAAGATTTAGAGATGCAGAATACAAAATGGAGATTTCAGGCCTATTTCAAAAGATACACTGAATGCTTATATGCTCCTAAATACTTAGAAATAGAAAACAATATTCTGCCTTTATCACACGTCTTTTTGAAGAGATCCTAATACCACTGTTGAAGAATTGATGTCTGATCTATATTGTATGCAGCTAAGAAGTGGGTTACCTTATGCAAGGTTTAAACCTGCCCTTGAGATGCACACAATGTATGATTAGGAATTCTGGAGGACCAGTTTAGTGTTAGCGCCACCTAGTGTTTACATTAGTGTTGAGCGGCTGTGGCTCAGGAGGTAGAGCAGATCATCTACCAATCATTGTCCACAAGTCGGTACTGAACCCCAAGTTGCTCCTAATGGGCAGGATACACACACACACAGATGGCGACGGAGCTGCCATGCAGTGTGTGTGTGTGTGTGTGTGTGTGTGTGTGTGTGTGAATGAGAGGCAAAGTCCTTTAAGGTAGAAAAGCGCTATATAAGTAGTGCAGACATTTTATGCAGTGAATAGTCAAGCAATTACTAATTCATGGAATGACAGGCTGTAATCTCCCATACCTCAAACACGAAATTATAAATTAGAGATGCTCAATAATAGCCAAAATACTGGCAAGAAATCTAGAAATCTGATATGGGCCCATGCACAGGTTATGGAAACAATAAACATCCTTTAGGTTCCATCCTTGGTTGTAATAAATTATTACTACTTTCAATGCACTGAAAATTCCCATATTTTCTTTAAATCAGCACTCACTGCTGCTTACAGCGGCCTGCTGCATAGACTGCCCCCACAGGTGAGGTTCCCGGCTCTTCAAAGAGTTGTAAATGTGCGAGATAGCAGGAGTTGCCAGGTGGGCCACAGAACCTGACAGGCCTTTCCCCCTTTTTAGGGAATCCAGCTCCTGAAGCACAACCCAGGGGATCAGGACCACAGGGAAGCCCAGGCCTAAGAGAACATGAAGTGGGGAGAAAGCAGATAGTGATGATTCCATATTTCATAACACAAGTGCATTTCATCATGGCTATAAAATCCTAGACATTTGGAAATGTGATTTTTTTTTTTTTATGATTATAATGTCCAAATGATAATGTCCTTTTCAACTTAATTGATTATGTGATGAAATTCATTATGAGCAGATGCATGTTAATGTGTTCTCCGCTCTGCATACTTCGTCCTGCTCCTCAGGTGTCCTATGGTGATTGTATCAGGACATGACTTGCTCTTTAGACTGAAGTTTTAGTTGCTCTTCCTGTTCTCTTCAGAGCGCTAAATATTACTCAATTAATTCAAATGGTAGGGAAAATGTAAGGGCAAGGAATAAGAGCAAATACAAAATTAAACAAAGAGAGCCCAGGGCAGGTAAAAATGTATTGCACTTTGACCCCTAAAATGTATTGCTTCTTTCTACTGGAGATGCAAACATACTTTGTGTTTAAAAGGGTGAGGACATCTCTTGATGATGTGTAATAATAGTTCAGCCACTGCTGAGGAAAAACGTCTAGCATTTAGCTTACAACTGGACAAACTAGGGAGTAAATAATAACTGGATACCTTTTATAAGGGCAAGAGGCTTCATTATATAAAATATGAAATAGCCATAAATCATTCTGCAAGAAACATCAAGTATTAAAATCATTTTAAACACCTCCAAGACCATGAGATCTGATCTTTTTCACATAATCCAGGTGACTGAGGAGAATGTTGGTGTCCAAAACAAGGATTAGGTCTTGCTGAGGGGGTTGTTTGCCTGTAAAAAGACAAATTCATGTGTAGTGAATTGTTAGTTGTTGATTATCAAAAGTTAACAACTGAATAAAATAAATTTAAACCAAACACAGCACAATTTCAGCGAAAGTGTAGTGCCTGTGATGGTTACGGTTCCGAAAAAAAATGCTATTCAATATAATTTTGACTTATCTTTTCCACATCTTCTGTGGGATTACTCTTTAATCTTAAAATTATAACAACATTTTTGGGGATGTGAAAAGACCCTAATCTATATTTGGAGACCTGTTTCCAGAAACCAGTGAAGAATCAAATTTGACTTGAGCATCTTCAATCTTAGTAATTTTATAGGTGAGTTATTATTTTTACTCTTATATCTGAAGTGCATCCATTTGAGTCAAATGTTAACTTTGACGAGGAACCAAAGCACAGATTAAACTGCTATAATGTGACTAGACAGGTCATAATTTATAAATATCTTGATGTGTCATTTTGAGGCAAAAGCAAAAGTTTTTCAAATTATGCATTAAGTTTCAGGTAAATCACATAGTAAATCACATAAAATGTGAGGCCATTACAAGGCATACAATTTTGAACTTAACTTATGTGGTCATTTGAGACTAGGTTTAACAAAAAGTTTATATTTTACACTTGTGATGAATGTACAAAATTACAAGTGTCTCATGATTTACCATCTCCCAGAAATAACAATTAAACTTACAGCGTGTGTCTGCAGGCCCCTCTTCTGGAGGGTCTATGTCCATACAGGTGAGTTCCCCATAGCTCTGCATAACATTCACCTCCAATCTCTTCTCAGAGCGGGCAAGATGAAGCTCTTCAACCACTTTCATCTACAGATAAAAAACACATTTTAAAACAAACACAATACAATAACCCTCTCTGCCATTTTGAACGATTGCAACAACAAAATACTGATGTATTTGTAATATACTATCTAACAAAATGCTTTCATTAGAAGCATTTCTGTCATCAAAAAAGGTGTAAAGAAAAGAAATAAATGTAAAACAAACACTAACTTGTTCAGATTAAATAAATTATGCTTTTTATTACCTGGTCATACCATGGCTCAGTGACTGTATCAAAAGTGGCCGGGAGTTGGCCTGACAGAGATGACCTCTTATCTTGTCCTTGAGATAAAAAACTAGGAGTAACATCCAAACAGCTGTGAGCTTGTGGGACCGTTTCCCCAGAATCTGAAAGCTCAGTCCCACGTTTGAGATTTCTGTTTATAGAAATAGCATCATTATTTTCACTAGTGCTATCTACTAGCCTTGGTTGAACCTTTTTTGGTATCTTCAAATTAGGAGGCAGAGGTGATGCGAGGGAGCGTATTTGTTGCTGAGCAGATGATGACTTAGCTGTCTTATGTGACACTGATGTGACATTCCCTGGGATTGAAGTGACATTCTTCACCACATTTGAGCTAATAATGGAGGTAGTGTGCTTGCCTGATGCAGAAGACTGCTTTGTGGTAGAGGTAGAGGGAGTTTTTGCTTCTTTATACAGGCTCCTTTCGGCCTTAAACTTATTTTCTTGATGCCATTGGCACATCTCCTTGACCAGCTCCCTTCTCTTCTGCCGTGCAGAATCCTTAGAGACGGAGGAGGTCTTGCTTGGTGCCCTGGTCTTGATAGTGTTCCTGTCATTTCCAGTCCTTGGTGACTCCTCAGCTCTGCACCACCTCTTCAGTACATTATGCGCTTTTTCTTTCTGTTCAGCAGAAACCAAACTGGGACTCATTAGTTCCTTTTTTAAATTGGGTGGGCTCCTCTGGGAAGTCTTTTCATCTAAGCTGCATTTAGACGTCTCCTCTGTTCTCTGAGGAACTGTACCTGCATTGTTGGTGTTCAAGGGTTTTGAGGGTCCCCTTTCCACAATCTTACTCCGACTGAAAGTATTATCTTTCCCTGAAATATAATTTTTTGTTTTACTAGAGCACTTTCCCCCATGAAATGGCACAGAGAAAAGTTTTGTTTTTGTGCATTCTTCTTCCTTATGAACAGGTTTCTGGTCTGTTGCTTGTGTTTTTGCCAGTCTATAGACAGGCTTTTTGATCTGACGGGTGCTTTGGGAGACATCTTTAACGGTAGGAAAAGCACTATTTTCCTGTTTTGCTGCACAGCTACATGTAGAAGAACAGAAGAAATATCACAGTCAGAGATAATTAAAAAACATATGAATTAAGTGAATGATGTTCAACTAAACAATATCGACATTAATTTGTTGTTAAAGTCAAGTATACTGTATATAACCTTTCCTGACTCTTTAGATCTTGCTTTCTCCTGGAACGTTTGCAATGTCTGGTATCACTGTGTTCCTTGGATGCCTGAAAACATTAAAAACATTAAATCTCTTGTGAGCAGCATGTTGTAAGTACACAGTAAACCATTGATGACAGAAACAATTAGTGGTGGCCCATATGACAATATATACGGTGAGTCTAGAGCTGAAACAAATAGTTGATTGTTTCAGCTTTGTCACTTTTGTCACTTTTGGAATTTAAAAACACATTTTTTTTAAACTGCCCTTTTATAGACAAAATTATTAGTTGATTTACTGAGAAAAATAATCGGCAGATTAACTGACAATGAAAAACAATTGTCAGTTGCAGACCTACATGTGACGTAAATTTGTCTGCAGTCAGAGTTTTGCAGCAACACTGCAAATAAATGAGAGAGCCTGTCTTACGGCAATATTGGATTTTTATTTGATATTGTTTTGCTTGAATGTAATGAAACACCAAAACAGACATTCCAGACAAACAAAACAGACACATTTATGTTATATTATACCAAAATATAATATCATTATATAAAATTACATGTATTGAAATAGAGGATTTTATCCATATCGATCGGTCCCTAGCAACAATAATAAAGACTGGTGAATGCCTACTCACCTTCTCATCTTCTTCACTTGAGGATGACGACTTCTTGCGCTTTCTCTTTTTGGACTTTTTTGCCATTTTCCTATGAATGTGATTTTGAAGAACAGACATGGTCTTCAGTGACTAAGCAAAATCCTTCAATTTTGATCTTCAACTAGACACCACCTTCTTTGGCTCTTGACATAAATGTAACAGCAAAGTGTACTAGCCATGTCTAACTAATACAGAATTAAACGTATCTTAATGAGGGACTAAGAAAACAAAATGGAAATATCTCTTAATATCAAATGATTAAATGCCCTGTCTACAAGGCTACCTGCATTTGCATAATGTGTCACACAAACTGGTTGCTCCCAGTTTGTGTCTCACATGTAGCCTAACATGTAGCTAAGTCGATCAATTCAATAGTGCAAAGCAGTTGTTAACTAGTTCATATTGTTGGTTGGTTGACACACGGTAATCCAGAAGCATCATTGTGGGGACTTTAGTTTCCTCTGTGTGTTACATTTAACACAAACTGGGGCTAACACAGGGTGGACTGTGTAATGACGCAAACATGACTATATGTAAAGTTTTAGCACAATCCATATCAAACTAATTTCTAAGGTAATACTACAGAATATAAAATGTTGAGCTGATTGTTAGACACACAACCAAATGCATAAAGTTAAATGTTAACGTTACCGTTAAGCTAACGGCAGCTGATGACAAATAACAACAAAACCGCAACACTACAGGCTAATTGTCTTCTTTGTTGTCTGAAATGCTCGCGTATATTAATTCAGGGGAATAAAGCACGTCTTGTAGGATTAAATGTGTAATTCCCAACCACGTAAATTACATTAATGCCGACTGCTTCTCAAAACATCCGCTGCTCTTCCGCCTCTTCTTCTTCTTCTTCTTCTTTTTCTTCGGCTACGACTATTTCTTCTTCTAGTTGCTACTTTACCGCCACAGACTGGTGTGGAGTGGAGTTTAGATCTGCGCGCTTGGGTATCGTTCTTGTGATTTAATAAACAGTCTTCGTTGTTCTGTAGAAGAAAATACACACAACATGAGTCTTCTAAAGAGAAAGACAAATGCAGTCATTTCGTAATGGAGGAGGAGACAGTACAAGGTCAGCCGGGAGTGAGTATCTTCCTGAGCCGTTTATCTTGACGTTTTCACACAAACACACACTAAGAACCAGTTCTCTACTGCATCTGCTAATTTTCCCAAGCAACACAGTCTTTTTCATCAAGGTTACACTATATTTGAAGGCTGTATTGTATTGTTGAGCTCTACTCTTGCCTGTAGACACATTATAATTTTTACATGTTCAGCTGACCTGCTGTGCACTGACTGAAAGAAATAATTATTTGAATTAATTAGTGGTGGTATATAACTAAGTACATTTACTCAAGTACTGTACTCAAATTTGAGGTACTTGTACTTTACTTGTATTTTTTTTCATGTTACTTTCTACTCTTTCTTCTTACACTTTCATGCAAATACATTTCATGGTTCCAGCTGAAGATTTGTGGCTTTTCTTTTTAATTATTTTAATTTTTTTTTTTATAATTTTGAATTTAATGTAGTAGGTCCTATTGGTTGGACAAAACAAGCATTGTGAGGGTGCCAGTTTGGGCTCTGGGTAATTTGTGATAGTATTTCTCACTATTTTCAGAATTTTCATAAACCAAATAATCCATAATGAAAATAATCATTAGTTGCAGTCCTATACAAAATAGTTAAAAATGAGCTCCACCTCAACCAACTGCAACAGTAACATCCTGCTTTTACATTAATGCATTAATAATCTAATGACATAATATATAATAGTATAACAGTCACAGGGCCCATTATATTGCATTGAATACTTTTACTTTTAATACTTTAAGGACATTTTCCTGATTATACGTACATACTTTTAATTAAGTAACATTTTCAGTGCAGGACTTTTACTTGTAACAGAGTATTCTTTCAGTGTGTGGTTAGTGATTTTGCTCAAGTAAAGGATCTGAATGCTTCTTCTACCACTGGTATTAATTAAACACAGTCTTCATTTCAGTGGAATTAGTACCAAATTACATATCCCATTCCAGGAAATCTCCTGACTTTAATATTAGTATATCATTAGTCATGTTACCTTAAATTCTCACCATAATGAATTCTGTAAAAGTCTTGTACTGTGGTCTGAGAGAAGATAAAATAGAGATTGCAGGGCAACTCTAAACATGAAGACAAGTTAAAGACTTTTGGTCAACCTGAGAAGACGAGCATGAAGATCTAGATAAACTAGATCACATGGATCATTGTAGAGGTAGTGAAAATCAACAAAACAACATTGCAAACGACCACCATCATTTACCTAATGCTTACACAGTTTTTCAAAAGCTAAACATCAAAATAAGATAAGTTACTTCTGCACTTTGTTGAGGGCAAGAATGTCAAGTTTAAGTAAACTATCTGAAACCACTAATTTACCCAGTATGGTCCTTTATGAAACCAATACTGAAACTGCAATTCCTGTTATATGCCACATAGTGACACTGTAGCTCCATTCAGAAACACCCTGCCTTCTTTTGCACTTGACATACACTGACTGTGCTAAGCATTCACAATGAGCCACCTTTGGGTCTCTGGGCCATGGCTTGAGAAACAGTTCTGTTGAAGACTTTGAAACAAATCAGAGGCCTAACAGATGAGCTGTGAGTAGTACCAGCTGCAGGGAATAATCTCTGACCACTTCAATAATCTTGGACAGGAATGATAACAACATGTACGAATTGTGACAGAAACAGTTAAATGGATTGGGATTCAGTAGATGACACAGTTTGGATTAGATCAGTGACATGTTAAATACATAAAGATTATATTCGAAAATTGGAAACAGCCTTTCTGTTTTGTAGTTCATAGAGACGGTTAATTCTGCTGGCTTTAGTTGTGATAAAATGTGTTTATGTGGTATGTTGTGATGAAGGTCCAGAAATCAGACATAATCATAAGATTTCATCATCAGAGGGCTACATGTAGCAGTAGAGCTTCCCTTATTAGCATGGATCATGAAACTTAATCTTCTCTGTGAACATTAAAGAAACAAAGCCATTACACAAATGGAAATCTGTCATTATGTCATTCTTGGTGAATAAGACTAGACAGTACAACCCTATCACTTCCCACACAAAACTCACACGTACTTGACAAAAAAGCTTGTGTACAGGACTGTAGCCAGGATTTTAGAAATAAGAGTCCAAAGTTAATGTATAAAATAGGGTGAAAATTAAGTTAGTCCTTGAGGTTTGTTGTAGCAGCTTTGATTAAGATCAGATTTAAAGACTGAAGTACAGAATAGATTAAAAGAATAGAAGAAAGATCTTTTGGTGTTCAGTCACCTTCTGGCTGATTTCTACCGACTGATTAAGAGCTGAGAGTCTGGCACATTTTTTCAGCCAGACATCTGTGTCTGTTTGTCCCTCTTTCTTTCTTTCTTTCTTTCTTTCTTTCTTTCTTTCTTTCTTTCTTTCTTTCTTTCTTTCTTTCTTTCTTTCTTTCTTTCTTTCTTTCTTTCTTTCTTTCTATCTCTATGACTCTATTTCTCTGTCTATCTAGCCCTCTTCGTCTCTCTCTTTCCATGCAATTCAAAGACATTTGGTTTTAATCAACGAGCAGATTTGGACAGACCGTAAATGCTTCTGTTACGTGTGTGTGTGTGTTAACTGCTATGATGTTTGAGTATGTGTTGGGGAGGGTCTTTGCTACACTAATGGTTTATTCAGAAACCTGAGCAGGGTGTTTTATGAAAATATGAAAATATTCTTTTGGTCATTTAGATAATGGGCAGCTACTACTACAACTACTGTGTGTGCATGTGTGTGTGTGGTGGGGGTGGGGGTGGGAGGGGTACGTTTGGGTGTGTGTGTTGAGAATTAATTTTATGCTTTCTGATTTAAGGACTGCCAAGGTCCTCTGAGGTCAGGCGTGCATGCACACACACACCTTGTCACATCATGACTGATACACACATTACTTCACAGCACATTACTTATTTGTCTCTCATTCTAACTTTGTATATTTGTCTCTCTTGTAGTGATGCAGTTTTGATCAGGTCATGTTGAATACTGTCTAGACTAGTGTTTCCCAATCTGACGGTTGGAACAACCATAAAGATCCCAAGAAAAATCTGAGGGGGTCACAAGCGTTTGCTTTTTTCTTGTGAAATACTGAATATTGTTATCCCTTTAGATCTGTAAAAGTCCTTCAAATGAAAGAATCTGAGAGCAAATATTCTTTGGTTGAACTGCTCCACAACTTGTGTCCACACTGAGGCCATAGCCCATGATGGTCACAAGTACGTATTAGTAGCTAATACCTTTAAAGAGAAAATCAATCAGCAACTTTTTTTATTATGGATTAATTGTTGTAGTCAACATAAAGGCCAAACATTTGCTGGTGCAGGTTTCTCAAATGTCAGGATTTGATGCTTTTCTTTGGCATATATGATAAAAAACTACATATCTTTGAATTTTGGACTGTTGGTTGGAAATTATGACAGACACTGTTTTGCAATTTTCTGATATTTTACAGACAAAAGTATCAAAAACAATAATGAAACTAACGATAATTAGTTACAGCCCTAGATATCTTAGTTGTGGGGTAAAAAAGCCAAAAGGGTTGGAAACCACTGGTCCAGACTGTTATACGAACGTACAGTATGCAGTCCTTTCTATATGAGGACAGAATGAAAAGTCTGGGCCAAGAACAGTCCTGCCAGTACTTACTAAATATTTATACGTCTCCATTTCCCCTAAATCAAAATGTAGGTGATTCTTTCTACATCTCATTGCCAACAGAGATGACTCCTCTGCTGGGCTACAGTTTCATATAAACAAATAGGGCTTTCAACCATGTGTCCTAAACATCTTGCCTTGGCCCTGGATCTAATAAGCCCTACTTGGCGCTGTAGTTGCTGTCAAAAAGTGGTGACTAACACACTGACTGGCTCTGTGACAGACACCTACCTCAACACATTCTTCAGGTCTCTTTCCCATTAATAAATGCTCTTTTATTAGTCTGCTCTAATAATTACCCTTGGAGAGAATTCCCAGGCTATAAAGGGAAGTTTGTTTTTCAGAATAGTAATAGTAAAGTGTTAATAGGCCCAAAACAATAGCCTGCCATGCAAACCATTAGGCCATAAATGACTTCTCTTGCTTCACTGCACTGTATCTATTGATGTGTAATCTATTTATAGCAGCAGTTTGATCTTCAACAAAATGTTCCTTATTTTTAGAACACATTGAGTTGACGGTTACTATATTGATCTGTTTATTTGTGATTATGATGATGACGATGATGGAAATAAAAATGGTAATTATGATCAGCATGTGGATGATGCTGTAAAAGATGAAGTTTAAGATGATAAAAGTGAGGCAAGAGATAATACATATGATGATGAAGGCGAAAGTGAGGTGGTGAGGATGAAAATGATGATGGTAATGACGATGACCATGATAATGATGAGAATGAAGATGAAGATAATCAAGATTAACATCATGTTGGTGGTGAGGATGATGATGATGGTGATGGTGATTATGCATAATCACATTGTGAAGCAACAGAAAACAAAGAAGATGATGATTGTAGGACAGTGTTGATTTCAATTTGCTGGTTGCAGGGTTATGATGATGATGATGACAATAATGACCATGATGATGATGATGATGACAATGGAGATGAGGGTGACAGTGTTGATGATCACAATGTTAATGATCATGGAGATGACAATGATCATGATCGTGAGATTGGGATAATGAATGATAATGAAAAGGGGAAGATAAAGATAAAGGTGATGGGTGGTGGTGATGATGATGTAGGTGAAGCTGAGGAGGTGAGGATGAAGATTCTAGTATAGTGCTGACAATTGTGCTGGTATGCAAGATGATGATGATTATAATGACAATGACGATGATGGCGTTAGAGGTGAGTGTGTCGGCGACAATAACGATGATGACCTGAATATTAGGTCTTTTTCACAGCAGACACTTTGACTTCTCATGCACAGGTGTTACAAATAAAACTAATAACGGTGGCTCTGTTGTATCCATGTGCAATACCAGGACTCTGAAACTGAAGCAGCTAAATGGAATCCAGCCATCATTGATTTAATTATTTACACCTGTGCTTTTCCTACTGTGACATCCCAAAAAAGGTCCATGACTCCTCGCTCCAGGGTGCTGATCTGTAGCTGACCAGTTAGAGCTGAGTGATATTGACAAAATAAAGTATCACATTATTTTGGAGATTTTGAGAAATAATTAGGACTGCAATGTGGGATTTGTTGGGTCTCTGTAAATAATATTATAAAGAGTATTGTCTAGACCTGCTCTATAAGAAAAGTGCAATGAGATAACTTCTGTTATGAATTGGCACCATGTAAATAAAACTGAATTGAATTGAATTGAATGTAGATTTTCTCAGTGAAAAGGACCTGTTGCATAAGCACCTGTGATGGTGATGTTGATGATAAAGGTGACAGTGATGGTTATGGTGATGGTAATGAAGATGATGCTGGCATGCAGGATAATGATGATGTGCACAGGTAGTGAGTGATGGTTTGAGTGAGTGAGTGATGAAGGTAGAGGATGATATCATGTTGGAGCTGATGATGATGATGGTGGTGGTCAATTGCATGAACATCAATGGCACAATAGAAACAAATATGAAAATGATGATAAAGGTGAAGGAGGTTAAGATGATTATGATGATGATGAAGATCATGCAATGAAATACAGTGAAGTGGTGATGATGGTGGTTATCAGGATGATGACGATAATGATCATGATAGTTGCACGTGCACAGGTGATTGGAGTGATAGTTTGAGTGATAATAATGATGATAATGGGTTGGAGGAAGAAGTGATGAAAATCGCAGAGGTGATTAGGATGATGATAAGGATAATAAGGATGAAGACGATTATAAGTCCGCGTGGCCGCACTTGTACCGGTGGTGGGAGTGTCCGCGAGGAGGGTAGAGCTGTTCCACTCCGTGCTCGCGCGCAGGCAGGAGCAGCGCTCAGATGTTTTCATTCTGAACTTAAAAGGTCGCGAGAGCAGGACGTTGACGAGCCGGACTCGAGGAAGAAAAGTCTAGCCGTTTACTTTGTGTGTCCATTTATTTCCTCGTATTTCCTACCGGCGTAATGTCAGTTTGTCGGGCCGGTTTGGTGCTCCTGTGCGCGGTGTTGGCGGTGACTCGCGCCCGCAAGAGTTCACCGGAGCATGAGGATGTCCAGGAGAAAATCAACAGCGCGAGATGCACGTCCAGGTGCCTCACTCTGCACATGACTCAACTAACCGCTTCCTTCAGGCACCTCCAGGTACCTACAACCACTTTGCCCCTTATTTAAGAGTGTTTACCGACCCTGGGTTTAAATATGACCTCCAGTCAGCGGTCGACATGACCACCAGTGTATACAAAATAAATTAGAAGTCATTAAATAAAAAGACAAGACAGCCATGACTGAGAATTTTCATGCTGTTCGCCACTTAAAACTCTAATTACATTGGTTTGATAGTTAATATAACGTGGATTTTAAACATTTACGTGACCCTCAAAGGTACATGAGTAAAATGTATTCCTCAAATAAAATGCCCAATTTTAGTTTGTTTTATCCTCTTTCTTTAAAAGGTGCATTACTGGTAATTTCTGTATTTTCACATGCCAGTTGTAATCACTGCCTGTGTTGTTGACAAGATACTGTAGCCTATACTGCAACTCTGTCAGTCTTGATCCTTGATCCTTATAGTGGGAGTAGAGTAGAGATTTTGTCTATGGGACCTAATAGTGGCTTTACAATAGCCTCATTTTCTTAGTGCTATTTTATTATTTTAACTAATATATTTGCTTTAATATTCATAGCAGCATATTCCCCTAACATATTTTACAGGATGATATTAAAGTGTGAAATTAACAGAAGAAGGGATAGGGATGAGCATCTGGAATCAATCAGATGCAGTCAATATTTAAATAAAATAGAAGGATTGAAGTTTAAAAATTAGTTTCTCATAATACACTGACATAATGATCTCTCAGTGAATTTTTGGTTTTTGGAAGTATGCACAAATGGCTGAGTCTCAATGATGCATGTAACCACAGACATTAACATCAACTTTAAATTGCATCATTCAACTTTATTTAAACATTGAAACATCAAAATATAATTCTTGTTCTCTGGTCTGATTGGTGAAAAAGCCACACCAGATATACCTACACCTCTTACCACCATTGTGTCACTTAGTTCTGTCAGTCTTGTCAAGAACTGCGTTGCCTGCTGGAGAAACACAGTATGTAGTCACTACAATTGTGTAGTTATCATCCAAATCTTTTAATAAAGCCATTCTTTTCTTTTTAGGGTCTTTACAGAAACAATGGCCACTCAATGTCACGTTGTGATAATTTTAGATCAGCTAAGAGGTGTTATGCACAATGGAGAAGCACAGTGAAGCACTTACTGCCTTAATTAATCAGAGGAAACTTTGTGATCTTGTCTGTCTGAAACAGTGAGTTGTTTCCAACATGGTTTTCATCTGGAAGTTTTCGACAAATGTTTTGATGTTACTCAGATTTAAGTTGCCCTGTGTCAGTAATCAGAGGGCCAAAGGTACCCTGAAAAATGTTAAGTTACTGGTTTATAATAGTAATTACTCATCTTAGTGAAATCGCTGGCCCATGTTCTGTGGCCTTTGTAGTGAGGAATGTGAGATTAACGGGGACATTAGGATGTTACCAAGTTCGAAAAGCCACTTATCGTTAACAGCTTCAACATGTGCATGCTGTGTAGTGGGTGGGAAAGTCATTAACCACAGAGTTTAGCTCCAGTGGCTCTGAGGTGTGTAGAAGAAAGTTTTGTGTGTGTGTGTGTGTGTGTGTGTGTGTGTGTGGGTTTGCATATGTTCATGTATAAAACGGAGGTTTGGTCTGGTCCTCGTCCATCTAGAATAGACTCCCGGCACCTGTGCATTCGGTAATGAGGGTGGCCCCTGGATGACTCTAGCAGTGCGGTGTGTGTGTGTGTGTGTGTGTGTGTGTGTGTGGTGGGGTTTCTGGAATGGAGGTGTGAGAAAGGGAACATTTGTTTTAAACTTTATGAAGTAGAGTGCAGTAGTCAGATGTTGAGCATCAAACATGGAAATGAGACCAACCGATTGGGAGGTAGCAAACAGGCCAGACATTCATTTTCTACTTGGGTTTCATTGTTAAAAGTGAACAAATTGTTGCATTACCTTCTGATATAAGTCTTTCATTTCTTGTGCGAGTTTGTTTTCTGTCATACTCTTGGCATTAGTTGACATCCATAGTGGGTTTAGACTTCCCAGATTTTCTGACTCTGTACGCTGATATCTTCAAACAGACAAACTTACCTGTTAAATATCCCAGAATCCAGAAAGGAAAAAAAAAGTTTAGTCATCTCACTTTGTTTGGTGTACTGTACAGCAGATTGTCCATCTCAAGTTTAGTGCCTAAGATCTTATTTTTATTAAAACAAGTGAAGTTATTAAAATATTTATTTTCATTTAGACAATTCCACTTCCACTATATAAATCACAGCGACAAACAGGAAAGGACGGTGTTTACATGTAACTCAGAAAAACATTTTAGGATATAAAGGGGCACTGAAACTTTGTGTGTTATACCAAATTAAAAAGAGCCTCTAAACTTTGAGCAAACAAGGAAACAAGTTTCCTCTCAGCCACATCCTGGGGAACAGCATCACTCCCTGAACCTATTATAGGACGGTGTAGCAGAACAGAGTGATTAATGGGTGGGAGAGACTGTGTGTTAGAGCATTCATTTCATTTAAAGAACATAACGTTTAAAACAAAAAACCCTGTTTGATAACATCTCCAGTAACTATAACATCAGTGAAGGCAAATAGAGCTTTACTCATCCTACTCTGTCACCACACAGACACAAAGACACAAACACACATATTGCTTCCTTTGGCTTCATGTGGGTGAACCCTGTGTTTTTGGCTCTTTCTCTCTCAGTGTGTGTGCGGCTAGTGTGTAGCCACTAGAATGTGAGTCACCAGTTTTCTATTTACACCTCTCTTTCTGCTTCTTCTCTGGGTTTTCCACTACTTTCCCTTGTATGGTGTAATAGTGTAATTATAGCTCTTTGTGTGTGTGTGTGCACATGAGCGTATATATGCTGGTATGTTGTCATATTCCCAAATTCCTCCTTGATGTAAACTCCTAAAAATAAGGAAAAAACTTCAGCCTCGCCTGCAGAGCTGGATCTTTTTGCACATTCGTAGTAGATCAGATTAGACTGTGTGTCTTAAACACTCACAGGTCTGTGGTGCTGATGAGCGGATGGTTAGCGGTTCGAGCCAGGGCTGAGGGCCAGTGCGAGGCTGAATGAGCTGCCTGTGCATTCATGTTTATGTGTGTGTACGTGCATGTGTGTGTGTCCCAGCTGCTCTGCGGTAGGTAACGCTAATCAGCCCAGAGGTCAGTCAGCCAACCAGTCACGCTCTGAAAAAGACCAGAGACAACGGTCAGCTCAGGTTGCACAGAGACAGACGGGGAGATAAAGGCAGGTAGACAGACGCAGTCAAGCACGAAGACAGCCAGGGAAGATGGAAAGACTGGTGAGCAGGCAGGTAGACACACACAGACAGGTGTGACAAACATACATGAAGACAGACAACCTGACAAACTGATACACAGGCTAAAAAGTGGACTG
Source organism: Siniperca chuatsi (assembly GCF_020085105.1). NCBI lineage: Eukaryota > Metazoa > Chordata > Actinopteri > Centrarchiformes > Sinipercidae > Siniperca > Siniperca chuatsi. Next base: position 9,253,133 of record NC_058047.1, on the reverse strand, counting down.
ACATGCAGGTAGACAGGTAAGCAGAGAGACAGGCAGAAGGGTGGGTGACAGCAGAAGACAAAGGTTTGTTTGATTCACCTCAGAGAGAAAGCATCTACCTCTTTCTGCTGCTTTGTGACTTCCATGTTATTTGATCAGTAGAACCAGGGATAGATGCTGATAAAATTGTGACAGCGTAGGAGTGACTCTCACCTGAAACCAGGACAAGAAATTCCAACACAGTAAATCACAGCTGGAATGGCAAAGCATTGAGCAGCATGGCTTTGTTCTTTCAGCTACAGAAAGAGAGACAGATAGAAAGAGTCTTTTACCATATCAAAACTGTGACGGCATATTATATCTGATACTCGAGCAATTAAATCCATTTTTAGTCTCACTGGTGACCACTCTCATATCTGCACCCTGAAAATGAAGCTACTGCCAGCAGCCGGCTAACTTATTTTAGCACAAACGCTGGAAACAAGGGGAAACAGCTAGCCTGGCTCTGTCCAAAGGTAACAAAATCCAGTATCTCAAAAGCTCATTAATTAACAATCTGTATAAAAAAAAAGATTAAAATGACCAATAACAGAAGGACAGATGCCGACGCAATAGGATGAGGCAAGGTTCAGGACCGTATAACAACCACTTTGTTGTGATGCTTCTTGTTTACAGGATGTGGAGCACCACGAACACTAACGTTGACACACGTGCACGAAAACACACACACACACACACACGGGCACACACATGTAGACTAATTAGGGGCTTCTGTCGGGAATGTTCAGACCTCAATATGGGCTTTTTTGGAGGAACTTCATATTCTGTTGAGTGGAAGTTAGTCATGATACATTCACCACACACACTCACACAAACAACGCGCACACACAACACACACACTGTAGCTGCGTTTGCTTCTGGTCATCTGGGTGTGATTAGCAGAGTTAATGCCTCGTGTTAAATAGACTTTCTACTGCGCCTCACCGCAAACACTGACCACAACACACACACACACACACACACACACACACACACACACACACACACATATAATATGTACACACACTCTTTCTCCCTTTGTCTCTCTCACACACACACTCACTTTTTATTGCTGCATCTGGCAGAAGTGTGATTTATATCTCACTCTCTTTCAAACACTGAAGGGTGTGTGCAGCTGTATGCGTGCATGTTGACCGTGCACATGTTTCTGTGTGTGTTTACGTGTATGTGTGTGTGTGTGTTTGTGTCCCTGCCTCTTCCCTGCTGTTGTGTCCAGTAATATCAGGTTGTTATTCTTCAACAATGATTACTGTGAACTCATCAGAGCCATGTGGAAGTCCTTTAGTGCAAGTGTTTCTCACTCCGTCGGTCAGTTCTGTTTCTGACAGGTCTCTCATGCACGTTTTTGTTTGTCATACATCATAAACTGGGTTGAAGTGATATTTTTCATGCAAGGTATCTTGTGAGCAATAGTGTAAGTCTTTTTTGGTGCATGAACCATAAAATGCACAAAAGTCACAAAAATTTATTGCGTTCTGTTTTACAACTAGTATCCACGACTCTTTGCCAGTCTCCGCCCTGCTCCTATTAACTAATATTTATTTCCATCTTTCACCTTCTTTTGTCTGTCTCCCTCTGCTCTTTTCAACTTCCTCCCTCCCTCCCATTTCCTCTCAGTCTCCCACATCCAACTTCTTTTCTCTTCTTCCAGCCGTGTTCTTCCAATCCTCCCTTTCCCTTTTTCAACATGTGCAGCTGTTTTGCCGCCGACAGGCACACACACACACTTTGAGACCCTACGAAACCCCACTTTGACCACCGTTTAATAGCCATACGGCACACAGGCCCATCTAAACTGCCTTGATTGGCTCTGACAGCAAATATGTCCCATGAAATTGACTTGTGATGATTGTGTGTATGTGTACATCCATGTGTGTGTGCATTAAAGTGTGTGCTGCGGAGGGGGGTGAACAGTTGTGACAGAAAAGGGGGAATGTTACGGCGAGGAAGACAGAAAAAGAAAGAGAGCGTGAAAAAGATTAAGAGAGGGGATGAAGATGTGAGGCCAGCAGGGGGGAAAGCAGCTTTATATCTCCTCATTGAAAAATCTGGAGATGTTTAACTGGCCTCTACACTGTCCTCAGTTCTTTGAGTGGAGCATCTACAGTATATCATCACCATCAGTTTCAAGTCCTCTCCAGTCATTTTTTCAGGAGTTGGCAGCAATGTGGAGAGACTGAGAGGTATAGTCAGAGGGTACAAATGAAAGACAGAAAGAATGATAGAAGAAGGCTAAAGGAGGCTAATCTGGATGAGTAGCAGCAGGAGGAGGAAGAGGAATTGTAAAGTGTGTGTGTGTGTGTGTGAGAGAGAATTGTACTCAGCTCTTCTTCCTGCTCTTTTGTATCTGTTTTTTCTCCATCAAAAGAAAGGCACAATGGTGGTTGGTTTAATTAACCATCCTTCTTTGGGAGGACAAATGTTCAACCCACCATGATTGAGCATCTAGGAACAGGGCAGAGCAGAGCAATATTGCCAAAATCAAAAACCATAATATTTTTGACTGGATACCTTGGATACTGGATACTGGAAATTAGCAATGTAATGATATTTTAGAGAGTTTGAGAAATAATTAGGGCAAAAAATCCACATAATTAATGTGGATATGATTAAGATTCAAAACCATTTGGTGTCATATCACTCAGCTAGAGCAGACTAATGACCTCCCTTATCTGTAATGCATCAACCAGGAAAAGACAATATTTAAGCTATATTGGAATATTTCAATAACCAAACTCAGTGATAAGCAAACCTAACATATATTTTCATGTTGTATTTTTGTTACACTGTTCAGCAGTCATTTAAGGACATATCTATATATTTTTCAAAGAGGCAGAGACATTGTTCTCTTCTTACAGCAACCTGAAATGTCCAGCTTGCAATGCAGCTGTGAGACTCTCACACATGCACTTGTCATTATTGGTCTTTCACCCTAAATATAAAACCCAACTAGCCAGGTACATTCATTTGGCAACTTTAGAAAGACTTTCTGGTAAATGCAGGGAATTTGTAACAGAAGCCAAAGTAATAAACTCTATCAAGTAAATTCTATCACTTATATCACACTCAGGAATTCACTGAAAATCACAAACTGACACTGAAAGAGTATCTGAGGGTGGAATTTGCTTCACCGCTGCACCCCAGGGTGTCAATTCTGCAGCACTAATGCAACTTAAAGGTACCCTGTGGCGCTTTTGACCACTATGAGCGCTATGTAGCAATGTTTTTATGAGTGAATCCCCTCATTTTTGTTTGTCTGCACATGCACACACATTCCAGCCAATGTTTTTACATTATTCCACTTATCAACATCTGGCGCCACAAAAAGCAGCAATGCCCCAACAAAGGCAGTCTTAGAAGACTGCTAGCAGGTAAACATGGATGTAAGCGATGCAAGTTTCAAAATGTTTAAAAACATTGGATTTTGCAAATTTGCAGCCCATTTACAGCAAGATCACAAGAAATACATGTTTTGTGTTTGTCTTTGGATAAAGTACCAGTGGATCCAGAATATAGAATTGAAACTGGTGAAAACGCAGAGGGAGACTTAGTGTCTGTTTAACATTTCAACTGTGTCATCCAACAGAATCAGTGGAAGGAGAGTGTGACTGCCTCTTAGCTGTATCAGCTGCTTAGAAAAGTTTTAATGTCTGAGAGAGTTTAAAACCTCCTGCATTTGAGTGAGTTACACTGCTACTATAAGACTGTATCCATGGCGACTTGGGCATTTATGGTGCAATCAGTAGCACCTGGGCGGCATCAGTTTTGCATAGTCAGAAAGTGCCTTGCAGACAAGAGAAAAGAAGAAAGAAAGAGAGAAAAGGTGGGCGGAGGAGGAAGGTGTTTCTGTCTCTGTAGTGATACCATGACACCCGTTCCTCTGTTTTTCCTCTCATCTATTCTTCTTTCCCTTCCCCACGGACTTGTTACTAATCTCTTCATCAGAGATTTAACCATTACTTTAAATTGCTTTCTTCCTCTTTCTCTCATCTATCTCTATATGAAGCTGGTTAAGCAGTCGCCCCAGCATTATTCCTTTTAACAACAAGTACATATTACAGTTAAGCCAAGAGTGCGCACCTCATCAATACTCATTTAGTCTTAAAGGCATACTAGCATGGGCAAAACATACACTTGTATTTCTCCCAAGATTATGTCGAACAATCATTTCACAGACAGAATTTTTGTTTAAGCGTTGTCAGCTCTGATCGAATTTGTTGTGGCCTTCGTTCAGAACTTGATCCTGATTTTGGTTGCACTCCTCGTATCTCCTCTCTGAAAACTAACCACCTCTTCACTGCTGCCAACAGCTGGACAACTGAGGCAATAGTAAGCAGCTGTAGTACTGGACGTGAACAGGGGTGAGAGTATGAGAAGAATGAGGGAAACAAATTTGTGGAGAGAGTTTGTGGAGAACTTGGAGCTCTGGCCATTTTCACACATATGCTCAAAGGCAAGTCTCTGCAGAAAGCAGGTGTGACTGATGGTTTGTCAGTTTTGGAAATTTACAAAAATTGTAAGAGGCAGGCCTCCCTGTCTTACAGTCAGAAAGAAGCTTTTAACCGTACTATCCAATCAGCACTATGTTTAAAAAGTATGTCACGGCCTTAATCTTGTCTTCACTTCAGTAAAAATCCCTGGCTGTTCTAGTGACAGTAAATTTTTTTAGCTCCTACATGCAGCATCTCTACAGGGCTTAAAAGGGAAGTAAGTCCTCATCTTCATACATCAAAGTCCAATGTAGCTCCTTTAGCAGCTATTTCACCAAAGTAGTCAATATGCATCTGTTTTGAATGTTAAGAGTGAACAAGTCAATTCAGCATCTTCTGTACCGTGAAAGCCCTTAACCCCTAATCTCTAACCTTTAACCTCTGCACTGTTACCCCAACTCTAACCCCTTAACCCTCATTATACCATAAGTACAAAGGCTACCTTAAAGAGGAAAAGCCCTGAAAAGTGTGTATGTGTGTGTGGAAAGAGATGAGCTTGGTTCAGGCTAAATACAGCACACTCAGGAGAGGGTTTAGGAGTCGTTAAGTGGGCTTATCCGACACACACACACACACACACACACACACTAGAGGCTCATATATACTCCCTGTAGGCACACACACACATGACAACAGAGAGATACACAAATGCACACACACCAGTATTCTAATAGTTGTTTTGATGTTGGATGATGGCATCATGATTGTGCTGATGATGACAAAGCATTTCAGAGGGAGGAGCAGCAGTTTTGCCACACTGACTGACTAACTATCTTACCAATTCAAGTTAAAAACAGCTGACAGGATTTTCAGTCTGCATTTAAACCATTAAAATGATCCAAAATCTCCAAAAAACTGTTGAAAAAATAAAATATAAACTTAATTAGTCAGAGGTACTGTATACTGCTCAAAAAGGGGATGGAGGGGGAATCAAGAAGCAAGCAGTAACAATTACACAGTGTGAAACCAACAGGGTTTAAACAAGATGTTGTCTCTGTTGTTTAAGTCATTTATCTAGTCAAAACACTAAACATAATTTGCTTCCAGCTTCTCAAATGTAAAGATTTTTTGCTTTACTCTGTTTTATGTCATTGTAAATTGAATATGTTTGGATTTTGTATTTCTACCTCCAGAGCTGCAGAGTCTGGATCTGTGATTGTGGGCCAACTGCTGCCCCCATGTTTCTGCTCGACAACTGCTACTACAATTGTTATTAGTAGTCTTATTACTATTATTATCATTATTATTCTTATCGCAATCATTCCTATTTTTATTATCACCCTGAGTCTGGTTCAGTCCGAGGTTTCTGCCTCTTAAAGGAAGTTTTTCCTTGCCACTGTTGCCAAGTGTTTGCTCATGGTGGGATTTGTTGGGTCTCTGTAAATATATATAAAGACTCTTTAAAGAGTACGGTCTAGACCTGCTCTATAGGAAAAGTGCAATGACAAAACAAACAAAAGATGTTGCCTTGCGTTTTTGGAGCATTATTTTCACTATTTTTTGACATTATATAGAATAAACAGTTTTTGGATTCATAAAATATAATCATGATTAATCGATAATGAAAATAATCATGAGTTGCATCCCTGCTGAGAGGTGTGAACTTAAAGGTGGGTTATGCAATTCTGGGGAAATCCAATACCATGACAAATACCATGATATAGAGCAAACAACGACACAGCAAGTAATGTAACTAACCTTGGCTAGGTTGTGGGTTGGCAAACTGTCCCTACAGTTTCTGCTGCGAAGCTAACTTGCAGAGAGGACAAGACGGTTTCCCAAAGCCAGCAAACCAGCTCCAGACAGAGATACTCACAACTCTCCTGCTACTATAGCAAACATCACAACAACAGCATATCTTGGCAAACTAGAAAGTTAGCTGAATGTCCGTGGGCATGGTATTATTTGTTTATGGTAATTTTATAACAAGGTGTAAGAATTTTGCAATGATGTAATAATGACAAAAAATATTTCATGTAGCTCTGGTATCAGTCAAGTCAAGTATCTTTATTGTCATTGTTATTGTGCTAAGAATAAATAGATATTAAAAAGATAGATAGTCAGCACATATTTACACATTAAAATAGAATGCCAAAAACACACAAAGTTATCAATAATAGTTCCTAGTGCAATTTATTCTGGTGCAAAGTAGCGCATGTGGTGCAAACATGATTCAGAATTCAAAGTTCTTGACTAGAGTTGTGCAGGGAGTGGTGGAGGAGAGTGGGATTGGGACAGGACAGGGGCTTGTGTGGGCTGGGGAGTTTTCAACAGCTTCTTTGTGTTACAGGTAAAATCTCAAAACACCTTGCAGGTCTGTGTGGCCTTGTGCGTTCAATGCCAAGTATGGATGAGTACAAGTTTCTATTAAGGAGTTTTATTTGGATGGAAGACAAAATTTGAAAAGTTGAAGAGACTTTAGGACTAGGGGTTGGTTTGGTTAATCTGTATTTCTGTGCCTGTGGTCATAAGATGACGTCTCCCTCTGTCACAGTGGTTATAGCAGCCATGTTTACTGGTGGTCTTGACTCACTTAGCAGTAACTGTACGCACATATACACACACACACACACACACACACACACACACATATATATAAACATACATCTCACCAAGTGACGTGGTCTCTGTCTGGTTCAGCAACCACAAACACAGTGTGTTAAGTCATCTTGCACCCGAGGATAATTATGTAAATAAGAGAAAGGTTGAGTGTGTGTCTCTCTGCATGTCAGGTTGACCTTTTATTAACAATATTTTGCTTTCTGTCTCCTTGTATGTTAGACAGCAGTCTCACATGAATGGGTCAAATGTGGGCAGAATGCGTCAAACACAGGATTTTTCTATGAAAGATTTATTTGTCTCTCTGTGTTTGTTTTAACCCTCATCCTCTCTGTTTCTTTCAGAGTGACCAAGTACTGGTTTGGTGTGAAAGCCACAGACGCTGTGCGCAGGTAAATACACACAAACTTCTGCTACACTTCAAGACATTATACTGACTTGCATTTAATTCCCTGAAGGCTTATCCAAACATCAGTCACTTGTGTGCCTAACCCCAACCCTAACCCTATCCTCAAGCCAGTCATAACTCTAATGTTAACCCTAAAACCAAGTCCTCGGTGCAGGAGTTCAACTTCTGGTAACAGTAACTCTGACTTGGAGGTGCAGTCTATTGAACACAATTGGCCGAGTTCGTGAGTGGTAAGCCTGTGAGGGTTCTTGTCCTTTTTGCTGCACTAGCAACTCCTACTGGTTTGTTGGGGTGGAACTGGGGGTGATTGCGTGAACCTTCCACATGTTACACCTTCCTAGTGAAGCTCATTACTGGCAGGTGAAATGAAGCGGCTGCAGCACTGCCCAAAATAATAGTAGAGTTTAGCAGTGGGCTGCAGTGCACAGGGGATTGGGCATTTCATATACCCCCCCAAAACAGGGCAAAATCTTACAGTATCTATAAAATAAGTCAATGATCTTGTGGGGACCTGCTTTTTGTTCTCAGATATGAACAAATAGATCCCATGAAGAACGGGACAAGTACTTCTGCCTGAGTCTTTAATTAACATTAACATTAAGATTTAACAAAACTTCAGCACACTACCAGAAAACAAGAAGTTGCTGGACGCAATGAAAGAAGATTAAAACATCTGCACACTTATTGCTTGGCCAAAAGCTTAGATAAAACATTTGGTGCAAAGGAGATAAGTGTGCTAATGTTTTGATCTTTTTTCATAGACTCAGCGATTTAAAGTTTGCATTCTGTCAAAGGGCACTAGTGACGCATTAGACAGAACACAGGTATGGCTTTTTTATCATCATGTATCATGTCTTGGCTCAGTATTATACCAGGGCCATGGGAAATATGTGTTTCTGAGTGGCTAGCACATAAAATGTACAACGGATACTTTAAACTAATTTCTTTTTAACAATTTAAATTAGTTTGCAAGGTATATTAAAATGCAATTAATCGTAGCATCCACAGTATTTCTGCTTTGTGCTACACTACTAGCTAACTGTCACTGGTGTAATGGTCCAAATCACAGATTAAACTGACTATCAACAAATTAAAAAGTGGATGATGATTCGAACCCATCTTGTCTGTAGTAAGTGGCTATAGTACAAGTGTGGTAACACACAACGACGTATCCTGATCCTAGAATATCCTATGAACCTGACACAATAACAGTACAAATGCAAAGCATCGTGTCACTCTTCATCTCTGCCTCGAGAGGCAAAGAGACAGAGAGAGTCTTTCTCTTGCTTCCCTTGTGTATGGAATCTTTACACCCACCACACGGCTCCTGTAATAGCAAAGGTTGTGTTTTAGTTAAAATAACATCCTCCGTTATATCCCCATTATCCATCCACCCTGGAGCAAAAATGATCCCCTGTTTATTCACTTAACACTGCCTGCCAGGAGACTTCACTGTGTGTGTGTGTGTGTGTGTGTATGTGTGTGTGCTAATTCATTGTTTGATTCAAGTGGAGTTTCCATGCTGTGTATTTTTAGCTGCCAGTCTGTCCACTCTGCAGCATTTCCAGCTTGTTACAGCTTTCTGGACATTGCTTGGGTGTTTTAGACAGCTGGTCAATGGGTGGACAAGACAGAAACTGGGTCTCCATATTTTGATGCAAATTATCATGTTTTAAATCAGAAAAGTAAAAAGATGAAACACTAATTTCAGGAAAATGTCTTCAGTATTGGAAAACACAAGCAAATTTTGATCACTAAACAATGTATGTGAGATCAGAAATGATTTTATTGGCTAAATAATGATGCTGTGTAATCTGCAGCCAAAAAATGCCTATAAAATATCTGTCTACCATCACCTTTTACTTACTGACCTTAACTTACTCAATATTAATGACTTCTTGAAAGATTCTGTCTGGTTTCTTATTGATGTGTTTTCTGAACTCTCCGTTCAGGTTCAGATCTATTTAAAAGCGTTATCCCGGCTGAAAGCACACCTGAATCGTATTTTACTTCTTGCAACATTTCCAAGCTTCGCTACAAATTCACATGACAGTAGGATAAAGGGAAAGCAAGAAACAGGCGTGAGAATGGAAGCTTTTTTTTGTATGGGGTGTATATCAGGAGTGAGTGTATGTGTGAAGTCAGCCGGGGTTAATGTCAACAACAGCTAAGAGCATGCTCCCCCCAAAAATTCCCCCAACAGACCGTTGCAGGGGATACCACACTGAGCGAAACATCAGACATCAACTTTCAGCTATGCCTAACCCCCCTCACCACCTTAAACAAAAACACACACACACACTCAAACTTATCTATATCCTTTCATTCCTTTCTTCTTTCCCTTCCTTTGTTTCTGTTTCTGATGTTTAGACTTCAACAAAGAAACAGAGAGAATGAGAATGGAAAATATTTTCTAGTTTAATACCATGTCTAAACTTTATTACCCTGGCTTTGTGTCTTGCTGTTGTACATGTATGAATACCAGTGTGGCACTATGCTGTAACCGACGTCCAACAACAGTCTCTGAAATTGGCCAGTGGGAGCTGACGCTGTGTAAACCACAATTTTCCTCTCAGACAGCCTGATACTGCACAGACAAGCAGTGTCTCTTCTTGCTTGTTTGAATTACAAAGTTATTAATTCTTACCGTTTTACAGTCTGTTGAAAGTGGCTACAGCCCAATTTGTAAAAGTTACCGCGGCAGGCCAACAAAAATAAATTAGAGCAGAAAAGCACATATCCCGGTCCTCAGCCATAATTGCCAAGATTAATCAAAATAATGAATTATACAGCGGAGGATGTCCAACACTGTTTAATGCTCCCAAGGTGTGTATATTTGTTAACGGGATATGTGGGAGATGTTTAGGGCTTGCTATTTTTTTATTGATTATGTACCTTGGGAGCATTCTATAATGAGCACAGTCCGCTTTATTATTGTTTCATTAGGCTAGCAGATATTCCCAGGTTTCTATTCTACTCTATTAATTCTGCATTTGTTCTAGTAACATATTTGATATAAGAAGGTAAAGCACAGATCCCAGCAACAAGTTATAATGAACTACAGAGAGACAGTAGGATATTGTTGTTGTTGTTGAAATATTTTAGTTATGGTAGCAGCTCTAAGGATGGCATTGTCAGTTGGTTGGTTCACCACCTTGTTCCAGACTGAAATATCTCAACAACTATTGAGTGGATTGCCATTACATTTTGTAGAGACATTCATGGTTCCCAGACAATGTATCTTAATGACTTTGGGGATTCCCTCACTTTTCCTCTAGCGCCGCTATTAGGTTGACATCTGTGCTTTTGTGTTGAGAAAAATCTCAACACCTGTTGGATGGATTGCCATGGAATTTTGTACACACATTTATGTTCCCCTCAGGATGGATTTTAATAACTTTGGTGATTTCCTGACTTTGCATCAAGTGCCATCATCAGGTCAAAATATCTATTTGTCCAGTTTTTGGGTTTGTGACCAAATCCCTGCAAAATTAATGACATTCACATCAGCCTCAGTTGTACTTTGTGTTTAGTGCTGATTAGCAAATGGTAGCATGCTAACATGCTAAAGTAAAACGGTGAACATTCTAAACATACCTGCTAAACTTCAGCATGTTGCAGCATGCATTGTTATTGTGAGCATGTTAGCATAATGATGTTGGCATTTAGCTCAAAGCACCACTTTACCTAAGTACAGCCTCAGAGTCGCTGGTATGGCTGTAGACTCTTAGTCTTGTTAATACCAGTGCTGATATGACACCAGTTGCATTAAACGATACAGTACTTTTTTTGATAACTTTTAGAAATATAAACAGAAACTCTGCCATCTTGCGCTGGTGACGTCATTTGGAGCCAGAGTCTACGCAGTAGTGATCGGAGTTGGAGCCGCGGTATTGAGATCCCGCCCATACACCTGACCGATTCATTCGCGAGCAGGTCTCAGCTGTCAATCATGACGTGAAACCCCCTTTTTATAGCATCAATTAACAAATTAAAACCAAACTTATCAGAACAGTGAACACTTGATCATACATCAGCATGATAAGAACTACCTAAAGTGACAGAAACCATCTTTGGGGGAAAAATTTGACGTGTACTTTGATTTTTTTAGTTTGGCTCAAGTCCTATCTGCTAACATGGAGGGGGCGGGGTTTACGATCTATACTGCAGCTGGTCACCAGGGGGCGATCGAGATGTTTTGGCTTCACTTTTGGGGAGCTGTCATGTCTTCCATCTTTATATACAGTCAATGGTCAGGACCAAGACATTATTAAGGTGCAATACCCAGCCCTAGTCTAGACTATTTTCTCTGCAGAGAGAAAAAGAAGGAGAAAGTCATAGGGGAGGAAGTAGTGAGTCCGCTGGTCCTTAGCTGTTGGAGGAAAAACACTCCTCTGCACAGTTTGACTTTCTGATTTTTTTCTGTGGGGAGCTACATTTTTCTTGTGTTTATAAACCCAATTTTAGGGCTATTAGTAAGGCAAATCTAACAAAATGTGATTTGGTCTCAGCCTACATTCCACTGCAAGATCTCATAAAGCCTTTTGGCAGTATATTCCATAACTTTTGACAGAGATTTTTACAGAATATTTTGGGGACTGGTATTACTTTTCCCTCAACTCCTTGTTGGGTCCTTACCCAGACTTGGAGCAGTACTAGGTTGTTCTCACTGAGTTTTAACATGTGTAACACATAGTCAGTCTATCCGCTCACAGTCACACACCCACACACACAAAATGGTGCACTGTGAAACTAAAGGATTAATTTCATTTCCCATGTCATCTATTTCACTTTGGAAGCTGAAAGCTTGCAATGATCCATTATTTCACAAGGAAATGGCATGAAACACAAGTATGTAAAAATAAATTGCAAGGTATTTGATTATTTCTTTAGAAATTTGATGCTATTTTATTTAATCATCTTCAGTCTCAGGAGCATTTGTTTAAAAAAACAAAACAAAACAATGAAAACTTGTAAATTTATAGGTTACAGTAAAGTGCAAATACTCAAAATATTATTAGTCTTATAAACTGTATGAAATCTTTGATTGCAGGACATTCTGACGGATAGGAGAGAATTATTTATGCATGAAGAATGTTAAAGAATTTAAAAATTGAGTTGGCAGAGTGCCTTTTACAGTACAAACAGAGTAGGATAAGAGAAAGAGGGATGAAAGAAATGTGACAACAGATAAAGGTAAGCATTGTCTCATCGACTGTGGTGCTTTATCTGTTCTTTTGTTATATCAGAGCCCGGGGTCTCTCTATCGAAGACACACACACACACACACCAGGCAGATGTTGCACATATGGTTTGTGTCACATCATCAGTGAACTTTCTCATGGAAACACACATGGGAGTTCACTAAAACTGAACTACAGCCCTCACTCAATTCCTCCATCTGTCCATCTCCTCCTTCCTTTATCTCTTTCCTTCTCACACACACACATGCAGAGCAGACGTAGTAATGTGTACCAGGTGTGTGCGTCAGCGGGATGTCCACTAACAAACAAGTCTAACAAACTGTTACCCTTCCTCTTATTATCCTTTCTTCCTCATTCATTTCTCATAACTTGCTCTTAAGAGGTTCAATTAAGGTTCATTAATTGTTAGGTTGGCAGTTCGATCCCTGCATCCTCCTGTCCACATGTCGAAATGACCTTGAGCAAGACACGTCCCAATGCAGCTCTGCTGTCATTATGTGTGTGATCGAGAGGCAAATTGTAAAGCGTTTGTTTGTTAAGTGCATTCCATTTACAATTTTAGCCTTTGCTTGGTAGATTTCACATGATACTGTAAGTAAGAACTCTATGAGGCTACTGAACACGAACTACCCTTCCTTTAAGTCAACCTCCTAAACTGACCCTATTGCTATTCAGCATAAGAATCTGCCATGTATGAAGTTGTACCACTGTTGTATGCATGCAACTTATTAGAGGCTGTTTGGTTCCAGCAGAAAGAGCACAGGAATAATTCCTGTGCAAGCAGCGTTTAGTTTTTATGCACCACATATCTGGAACAAACAGAGAAAACTGTAGGTCTGCTGCAACTCTTAGTTATTTTAAATCAAGGCTGAAGACTTTTCTGTTTGCCGCTGCCTTTTATTAAATCGAATAATGATTACTTTCTTACACTGCACTGTAACATGTTTTATCTTGTTTTTATTTTCTATTTAACTCTTTTTAAGTGTTTTAAATGTCTTTTTATATTGCCCTATGCTGCTTTTATGTTTTATGTAAAGCACTTTGAATTGCCTTGTTGTTGAAATGTGCTGTACAAATAAACTTGCCTTGTTCTACTCCAATCCCCCATAATCCTTTCTATAAATATCTGTATAAAAATAGTCCAATATTCTTTTTGAGAAAATTCTTCACCCATCAATTTTCCATCACTTATATGGGCTGTGGCAGCACAAGGCTAAGCAGAGTAGCCCATGACCTCAGACTGCTGACCTCACCTCAGTTGCTTCTCACTCAAGTGTTGGTTTAAAATGAAATCTACAATCATAGTTTTATAATCAAAAGGCAGGAGGAAATGATAGAGGAGAAATATGTTGGAAAGAGTTTCAACAATCAGGAAGTCATACTTGTGTGCCAATCTAAAGCCCCCTTCTCACTCTCAACCTTAGATTTGAAAGTATCTCAGTCATTATCACTCCATTTGGACAACCCAGTACAACAGCTGCAAACAACAGTTTGCTAGCCTGTAAAAGCTTATATCAATTTTAATTTATTTTCTTTCTTCTCCTTTTCCCACAGTCATTTCTATTCCCTCGGCTGTTTAAACTTGTCCAGTAGTTTAATATAATATCTGGTATATGTATATGTTACATTTACAATTTTCGCCTTCTAGAAAGTTAACGAACCAGCTAATCCTGTAAAACCTTTTGTGTTTTGCATGTTTTTAACAGTAAACCTCATGTAGGTGAAGTATTCTGACTGCCACCTGCCACCAACACATCCATTTATTTATTGTCCATACATCCTTCATTTCTCCATCCAAAAAATAGAGTGATCTGTCTAGTATCCTTTTTAGTAGTTTTATTTTAGATGGAGAGGAAGCACAGAAAGAAAATGATTAAGGGAAACACAGAGGGAGAAAGCTCTGGCAGGATTTCATCTGAGGTCATTGTGTGCACATGTGGTTTGAGAGGTGAGGAAGTTAACCACTGAACAATCTCGAAGCATTTGTCTTTTTGACTGTCCTTCCGATCTCTTTTTCCTTTCCTCTGTTCTCTTTCCTCCAGCCTTTCCTCTCCTCCCACAAGCTGCCGACTTAAGTTAGCTCTGGTTGTTGTACATGTTATTCTAAAGGTCTGGCAACAGTCTAACATGCTTTTCAAAGGGATCTGTGGAATTTGTTCCGCTACTTTTCACTCAAGTACCACAAGGCCTGAATTGTGTGTATCTGTGTGAGTGTGTATACATATATGCATGTGTGTGCATATTCAATATATAAAACAAGCGTGTTTGTGCCCTCTGAAATATTCTGTAGAATCTCATTTAGCATATAAGTACAGTTGTGTATAGTCTAGACTATAAAGAATTTACTTACTGTGAATAGAATATGTTGTAATTTTAAAACTGCTGAAAAAAATCAAGTAATTGTAATCTCATATATGTAGATTTTTTAAAATTAGATTTTTTTAGTTAATGC
Source organism: Siniperca chuatsi (assembly GCF_020085105.1). Classification (NCBI taxonomy): domain Eukaryota; kingdom Metazoa; phylum Chordata; class Actinopteri; order Centrarchiformes; family Sinipercidae; genus Siniperca; species Siniperca chuatsi. The sequence goes on along the minus strand of NC_058047.1, from coordinate 9,237,980 downwards.
TCATCTTTTTCAGTGCTCTTTTTAATTGTACATACAATATTAGATTAAATGTGGCAGTATTAAAACTACTGAATGTAGCACTGTAACATCAATAAATTATCACTCATTAATTAATTTTGAGGCAATAGTGTGACCATTATTGACTATCACCTGAAAAGGTGAAATTATGAAGTTATACATGAAAAAGCTAAATGTATATTCACACAGAATTATTAAACATTTCATCACATGCATTTTGGAATCTTAAGTTTTGAACAGTATTTAGGAACATGTAAAGTGTTTCTTTCACGTTTTCTCAAAATCACATTTCACATAGTACATTATACTAAACAGATTTAAATCACAATATTGGTCAGAAAAATTGCGATTACATATTTTCACAGTATTAGTCACAGATACTTTAGCTCTTGGCAAGGCCTATTGCTATTGCCTATAGCTACTGTTATTGTTTCCTTACAGAGACACTGCTGTCAGTTGTTTGTTTGTGGCTTTCTAGTTTTCTCACTACACCTTTAACCTCATGTCAGTATGTGACATCAGTGGGTCTGTATCAACCACTGAACTGCATGTCACAATGTGGGCCACCAGGTCAGATTTCGCATGAAGTCTTCTGGATTGCTTTGCAGGAGAAAACATGGAGAGGATGAATCTTTTACAGAAGTCTCAACTTCACAAGATACTTGGTAATTCCACACAGGGTAATACCAGTACCCTGAGATTGAGGTATGCAGTCATAGCTACAATTGTACAACTCTCATTTTTCCACCATAGTATAATTATAAAAATTATTTATTCACACTAACTAAAAATATCTTTTTTTACTCTCTCTCTCTATATATGTATATAATACTTTCTTGGAACTGATTTAAATGTGTCTGTATCTAAAAGTTTGAAGTACAGAATGTTGTTACTGCTACTGTTTGGTACTTTGACAAGATAGTTCCTGATTTATCTATGTAATATTTCATTATTTAATATTGCCAGTTGTACACAATTTTATTGTGGCAGTTTGTGTATAGCCAACAATTAACTTTTGAGATACTTTGGCTTCCTTTGTTAAATAGATAAAAGGTTTTGTAGAAAACATGTTAATATTTGTCAAATTAAGGTATTGAAAACAGTATAGCTAAATAAATAAGTATGAAAAAGTTTTGATATTGACACTGGTTCTGGGGATGATTTTTGCACCAACACTAAAGGAATAGTACAAACAGTACCCAATCCTAAATGCTACATATGCACTGTAGGTTAGAAAATATAAAATAAACTGAACAACTGAAGACACGATGAAATTAACATGAATAGTTTTTCACATTGCACCCACTGAACTGGTGACTGTGTATGGAGAGTGAGCACATCTGGTCTGTGGCTGTCTTTCTTTGTCTCTCTCTCTCCTTTTTCTCTGGACCTGTTTCACTATTTGTCTTTCATCTCTTTTCTCCTTTTCAACTGACACTCACTTCTTTCCCCCCTCTATCCACTCTGAAACCACATCTCTCCTCCCCTCCCTCTCCCATTTCCTCTCCGTCTCGCTGAGTGTGGCTGTCATCCCTCTATCGTGGCAGGTGAGGCCATAAAACAGCAGGAGAGGCCAGAGGAGGGCCGAGACAAAAGGTGTGTGTGTGTGTGTGTGTGTGTGTGTGATTAATTATTATACATATATCTGAGGAGCTCCTATGCAAACTGTGCACACATACAGACACATACACGGTCATTAATCTAGGCTGTGTTGTTACAGTGCGTTGGTGTGTTAAACAGTAACGTCTCTGACCTCTGACATCTGCTGTGTCTACCCCTCTCTCACTCACACACATAACTCATCATGTCGCCTTGAAGGCCAAAAGTGTCCGATCGTCTCTCAGCTCCTCTTGCACAAATACAGTACTTTTCAGTGATTTACAACATCCAAATGATATTTGAGAGTGTAAGGTGTGTAACCGCGTACATACCACAAGTGTTTTCATCTTAAATCCATGAGCCTCGACTGGGGGGGTTCTCCCCTCTCTTGCTTTTCTCTCCCTACTGTTATATTGTCTATGTGAAATAATAAATACTCACATTCATTACTTAAGTAAAACTTGTAAAAATGCTCTGTTACAAGTTTTACATTAAAACTCCATTAAGTAAAAGTATAGATTATTAGAGTATTTGACTATTACCAGCAAAGTACATGTACTCCTTATGCAGAATGGCCCCTGCCAGTGTTATATTAACATGATTGGATTATTATTACTGATGATGTGAGCAGTATTTAAATGTTGTAGCTGTTCAAGGTGGAACTAACTTTAATAACTTATTGGAGTACCGTTACTCCAATAATTATGCATCATACTTCTTAAAGTGATCTTATGTTTTGTATGTAAAATGATGCAAAACTATAGCTATCAAATAAATGTGGAGTAGAAAGTACAGCATTTCCCACTGAAATGTGGTGAAGAAAAAGTATAAAGTAGCATAAAATGGAAGGTACTTCAGTACAGTACTTGAGTAAATGTACTTATTTACTTTCCACCACTGATGTACAATACAATAAAATACAACTTTATTGTCCACCGTGGTGGAAATTTGTTTTTGAATTCAACCCCAACTAGTCTGTAAAAGTAAAAATGTAAAAAACAAAAAAAGAGACATTTAAGACAGCATGTAAAATGTAAAACATTAAACTCATCAAAACACTACCTACACTTTCAGGGGTATACTGAGTGCAGGGTGTAAACTAAAAACAAAGTACAGTTTCAGGTTTAATATTCCAATTGCAGTGGGGGATATATATTTTTTGTAAATAGCACAAAAAGAGCAATAATTATTATTGGTGTTTAGTTTAAGAGTTAGTATTCATTGTTATCTAAAATATGATGGATATCTATAATATGATGTGTTTAGTTATCTAGTTTTGGGGGTATTTTTGCCTGTATTAGATACCATGCAGTAGAGACAATGACAGGAAAAGGACTCAAACCTGTGACATTACAATTACACGGTCAGCATCCTAAACCCCTATTTCACAGGGATGCCCCACGTGCTCTCTAAAAATATATCTCTGTTATAACGGAGTACATCTCCCACACCTGATTATGATGATTTAACTGGCTGTGTTGACTACTCTAGCTACACTGCTTTTGTGTTTACAAATAAGATCCACATACAAGGATGTTACATTTATATGTTAGCACAGTTTCTACGATTGCCTTTAACCTCAAGTCACCTCCGGACTGGGTAAATACCCAACATTGAACTAGAGTGGGTGTGGAAGTTTTTAGCCTTAGAGGAGAAGAGGATAAGTCAGGGAGGGCAGAAGAAGAAGGAGAGGAGAGGTATTGAGGTGAGGCATGGAAGGAGGCAGAGAAAGGCAGCGCAGAGATGAGAGGTCAAGGAGGAGACGAGGAGGAGTGATAATGTGAAGACAGGAGACAAAAAGAACAGAGGATTATGGAAAGGGATGGGAGAGGGAGAGAGGAATAGATGAGGGTAAAGGACGAGAGGAGAGGAATGAAAAATTAAACATGTCTGTAACTGATCAAAGTGTCAGCAAAGGAGGAGAGGGGGGAGTACGGGGTGGGCTGGGTTTGGCTGTAAGATGGAGTGGTGCGCATGTGAAAAAAGGTGAAGTGTTGGTTGGTGTGTGTGTATGTGTGTCTGTGTGTGTATAAGGTGTTTTTGGAGAGATTTTGACAACCTGAACACCACGTGGTCGAGTGAAAAGACCCATGAGAGCTCCTTGAAGAAACACTTCACACTTCAGGATCTGGTTACAATACTGTGTGCATGTCTTGTATTATCTCCCTGTCTCCTCATACCCAGACCTCCTTGAGGAATGCATAATTAACTTACAGAGGAGAGAAGGGGAAAATAACTTAAAGTGATACTTCTCTCAAAATGTATCTTTTGTGGACAAAAATGTGGCTATAAAAGGTTTGTAATTTGCTTCTTCATGGAGAACAAAGGTTGTGGTCAGCTTGGATGTATGACAGTTTTAATGGATTCAAATGTGACAAGTCCATAGAAACTTCTAAAGTGCAGCACACATTGCGTCATTGCTGTCCATCTGTATGGTGAGGGTGTTCCAAACATTTTTTTTTTGCCAAAATATTCATGTTGATCAATGTTGAGCAATGTTCTTCTGTCTGTATGACATGTCCGGTATGCTACTCATGCCAAATAATACGATGTGTGTAGACTGCAACTGATGACGATTTTTATTATCACCTCTTTTCTTGATTAATAGTTTGGTCTATAAAATGTCAGAAAATTCTTCAAAGCCCAATATGCCATCTTAAAATGTGTTGTTTTGTCCAATCGGTGGTACAAGAATATACAGGTTACTATCATAAAAGACTAAGGAAACCAGAGAGTAGTCACATTTGAGAAGCTGGAAACAGAGAATATTTTGCATTTTTAAAGAATAAAAAATTACTAAAAATTATTAAACGATTATCAACATAGTTGCTGATTCTGACGATTGACTAATCAATTAATCAATTGTTGCAGCTCTAGATATGTGTTGCACTTTAGTTTTGCCTCCTAAATATAGTCATAATTTTAGCATAGTTTGCTAATAATTCCCTAATCAAAATATACTGTACATGAAACTGTTGTATGAACTTCTATAATGTTATCAGAACATTGAACTTATGAAATCAACATGAACAATTCTCAGAATACAAATGTGCTTAAGTGGCTTTTACAGTCTAGATTAATACATGTGTGTGGTGTGTGTAAACACTTGTGGTATGAGCACAGACGTGCCTGAGGATGGAAGCAGTAAGCTAATAGTAAGCAAATAAACTTTATACATATATTTTTGTTTACCTATATATCAGACAGTATATAAAATAAGGTGAAATAATGTAGGACTCACAAAGTAAAAGTTATAAAATCAAGAAAAAGCCATATAAAACAAATTAGTTTGTAAGTTGCTTTTTACAGTTGTGCACTGATTTCAGTGAAAATATGAGTGTTTGGAGCACAGTGAACATATGGATAGTCAGTGGAGAAGGGGTTTGATATTTTGATTTTTATACTGTCGCTATTGGCATCCATTGTAAATTACATTAGTCTAAGCTGACCACAGCCTTTGTTCCCTGTGGAGAAGCAAACTACAACCTTTTTTCATCCACATTTTAAGCATACAGAGCAAGAGTGTTTAATACTCAAAAGAGAGCTTTTGGGGTTGGAGAATCACTTTAAGCTTACCCAAACTTTTTCTTCCATGACTTAAATGAAATGAACCGACTATACAACATTAAACAGCTATCATGCTTCATGCTGAGACTCCATTTTATGTCCCAGAGGTTAAGAAACCAGCACATGTGGCTTCACTGGCTTTGGTTTGTTGATGCTGTATGAATCCCAATGGCAAGTTACTATGTAGTGTTGGTCCTTTATTTTAAACATGAAATTAAAGTTTACATGACATTAAATTCAGTGCTCAAGTATGATGATAACCCTTAAAGTCCACACAGTTGTCATTTGAAATATTAATAGTCATCAGTCTATAAATTAGCCTTTTTAAAAGAGCTTTTGGAGAAGACTTTTTAATCAGTATCTATTTATTTGTGCAAAGATTAAGTTTTTATGGCCTTTTGTTGATTCTGTTTGTTCCCCTGGATTCAGTGAGATGGAATAAATTGGAGAAATTATTGAAGCCAGGCACACTGGGGAGCTGAGGGAGACAGACAGACTGACAGAGGGAGTATGAGAGGAGGGGGGAGGAGGTTGGGGGTGAAACCGCAGTTTTTATATGTTGTCTGGTTTTAATTTGGTAAGAACCATCATTCACCAGTTCACTGAGGTGGCAAACCAGATGATTGTGTGCACGTGTGCTTTAGGAGTGTGTGTTTCTTTTGTGTTCCCTACCTGCTTAAACACTGAGAGCTCTGTCTCTGCAAATGCTAAAACCCTCGGACACTCTGTCATTTATCCTTGTTCTTGTGTTTACACTTTTCTTTTTCTTCAAACCTCAGCTATTTAAAGGATGAGTTAGACATTTTGGGAAAAATGCTTATTTTAACACCATAACTCAGGAACAGAAGGGGAGATTGTGACCATATTTCACAGTTGGCCGGACACTGAATTGGTGACACTTTTGACTCAAAGGTCAAAGGTCATTGTGACCTCAAAATAGGTTTTTAGCCATAATTTAAGAATAAATTGGGCAATTCCAGATTTCACACACGTTGACTGGGACAACACTATGAGTAAGCAATGACTAGCACAGTACGGGCTTTCCTCCATCTCGTCCATTCTGCCTTTCACTTCCTGCCTCATTCTGAATTTTGATCGGAATCACGTGACTGCAAACAATGTAATGGAGCGCGCCTAGCTAATCGTGATGCTGTGAGTGAGTGAGTTTGTGTGATGAAACAAGTGTAAATTCTAAAACCCTTACTTTTACTGTGCCTAAAGCCTCACATTCTGTTTATTTCTATTTGTTTGTTTATGTGTAGTGTCTTCAGCCATGCAAAGAACTGTGGGAAACCAGGAAGGTGCTCTCTCCAAAGTCCTGTGAGGTAAGACAGAAAGAGAGTGCATAGTGTGTGTGTGTGTGTGTGTGTGTGTGTGTGTGTGTGTAAGTCACAACACCCTTGGTGGCAGTGTCACTTCTGCACCAGAAACTTGCTTTTGTTGGCAACATGGAGCAGTTTTTTGACTGTGTATGCCACGAATGAGCATTCCTGTGTGTGCTTATGAAAGCGTATGTGTTATGAATAACATGAGCTTTTGATTGTATATATGTGAAAGTGTGCATCAGTTATGTGTGTATTTTGTGTGTGTGGCCCTAAATGATTATTTGTAAAGCCAGTCACTGTGGTTTTAGGATAGATTATTTTTTTTATCACAATAGTTGAAGCATGTTACTGGCTGGATGGCTGACTGGCTGACTGGTTAGGAACACAGTGTAATTCAGAGCTATTAGTTAAAGCTTGTGTTTACATTTTGCTGATCTGCAGCCATGTTCACAGACACAGAGATACACACACACACACATGCACCCCCTTTCAGACCAGATCTCAAGGACTGCCTTCAAAGAGTCAGTAGGAGTTTACCAAAGGAAACACTTTCACCTATGCTGTGTGTTTTTCTGCCCTCATATGTGTGTTTATTATTTCCCTTGTGTGTCAACTGTAATAATAATAATACCCCCCCTTCTTTCTCTCAGAAGCAGACAGAGTGTGTGACGAGCAGGGAGTTCCTGACCTCTCTGAGGTCGTCTCGTCAGGGTGACTGCCCTCCGCCTCAGCGAGCCACCGGATTTGCTGCAGCCTGCGTAGAGAGCTGCTCGTCAGACCAGCATTGTCCCTCCCCCAGGAAATGCTGCTTTAATAGCTGTGGACACACTTGCCAAGCCCCAGCCAATCTATATAAAGGTAAAGGCAAGTCCCTGGCAGCTGGTTGGGACTCATTTGTTACATCGTATGGGCTTTATTATAAGAGGCTGCTGCACTGATGGAAACATTTTTTTTAAATAAATTGTTTTTGATTGTTTCAATAAGCACACCACTGTGCTAATTAAAAGTAATAATGCTGATGCTGGTCTTTGGTTAAGCAGCCTTTTAAAAAGTATATATGTTTGCTGATGTGCTAACAGTGGCCACCCATGCTTGTTACTCATAACACTGAACATGCTTTTAGTTGTTTCTTTGGGATGGATGCAATTCCAATTTTTGATGACATCTAGCTCTTGTTCCTAGGGTGTGTAAATGTACTTATTATGAGTTGCTTTGGTTATGAATGAATGAAATGTAATTTAATGTAATAAAGATCCTTAAATTACTGCCTGCTTGACTGCATCTGAAGTCCCAGACGGCCCCGTCGTGGTTAAAAGCTCCAGCACAAGTCTGTGTGAAGCTAGTTAGGAGTACAAACTGCCTCAGACGCCTATGTGGTGAAGATTGGGCAGCCATAATAATTTAGGGAAAATATTGTTTGAGTTATGTTTATATTCTTGCTTTACCAATTCTGTGATATTTTTTCTGATCTTAAGTCAATAACAATTACTGCCTGATCAATGGGATCATCCTAATTCTTATTTAGAAATGGTTATTAATTGACTCAACAATTATAAAATACTATATACCATATGTTCTATAATAATTAAATGGTGTTTGAGACATCCTGTCAGCTCTAATGCTTGTCCATGTGCCATCTCTACCACCTGTTCCTCATGTCACTATGTTGATCAATTGACATTAGTCAATTAATGTTTATTTATATATCCCAAAATCACAAATCACAAAATTACAATCTGTACAACATACAATACTCTTTTTTACTTAAACCATCAATCTCCCATTGAGTAAGTGTTCTTTGATGTTATTTAAATAACTTTTGAATAACATTACTTTTCTGTTTTGAGCTTCTAAATAATAATTTAGTAATAATTTAGATAATCTCTTCTTTCTCTTGTGTCCCTCCAGGTGTTCCTCTGAAGCCTCGCAGAGAGATGAGCTTTGTGGAGGATTCGGAGGGTCATGTGAAGGTGGTGTGGGTGTCAAAGTTCAATGTCAGCGTGGAGCCGATCGTTTACATGCTCCAGTCCCGCTGGAATGTTGGGATTCATCCCAGTGAAGACCATGCCTCTCCATGGATTACTGTTGCCACGGTAACTACAGTAACCAGCATCCTCTCACCTTTCACCCCGGTTTGTGGATTATAAGGTTTGAGATATTGAAATCATAACTCTTTAGAAAGAAAATACTCATTGACTTAGGAGTTGGTGTGAGGTGTACAGTTAATTGATATAGAAATGTATTTGTTTATTAATTTTTTAAAATAGTTTTCTGAGTCATCTTTTCACATATGAAGAGATAGAGTATCATCCTGTTAATGTCATCCGCTCTACATTATTGGGGGATATTAGCTGTTGGGAGGTTGATGTATGGAGGCTGATAGCTAGAAAAAAACCCATGTAACATGGCACATAGTGGATTCTGTCTAACTAGAAACTTGGAGTCATTAAAGCTATAAAAATGGTTCCCTGTGCCTTTAACAGTGGAACAACACCACAAAGTTTGTAACATATCTTTACCTCATAACTCTCAATTTGCCTCGAATGATGAAACTTCTCAGCTATGGAGATGGATGTTAGACTCTGTTTCCACCTCATCCGTCTGCTGCCTTGCTGTCTAAACCTCTCCACCCCAGCCAGTCTCCCATTCTGCCAGGGTAAACCGTATTTCTGTGTGTGTGTGTGTGTGTGTGTGCGTGTGTGCACTGTACGTCCATGTGTGTGTGCCTGTGTGAGGTTAGGTAAATAAGCAGAGCTTAAAAAGGAACCACAGGCAGCCACAGTCGTTCCACTGGCTGACTCTGAATGACTGAACGCTCATTATAGACTTAAATATGGCAGCTCGTGTCTGTGAGTGTGTGTGTGATTGTGGATGAGTAGATTTTAAGCAATGATTACATTTGCACTGTCAGGGAGACAAAACATGTGAATCTTTAGCAATTTGAACCATAATTTTGACAAATCGTTTAATTTCACTATTATCAGATGGAATTCCAATCCGACTATGTTCATCTGACTTTCCAGCTCATTAACTTGTGAAACTTATATGTCTTAAAATACACAGGGATTTCTGTCATGTTTTTGAAAAAAGATATAATTTGGATTTGTGAGCGATGACAGAATATTGGTGCCCAAAGTGGGCTTGGATTGAAGTGAACTGTTTCTATTTACAACGAAGAAAATCATAATAACAGTGATTTCAGTATTAAAAACTTGTAGGACCTTGAATAATGTTAAACGAATAGTTTGACATTTTGGGAAATATGCTTCTTTGCTTTCTTGCTGAGAGGAGTGAAAACACTCTCATATATGTACATTAAATATGAAGCTAACACCAGCAGCCGGGTTGGCTTAGCTTTGTACAAAGACTGGAAGCAGGGGGTAACAGCTAGCATGGCTCTGTCCAAAGGAACAAATTCAGCCTACCATCACCTCTAAAGCTCTAATTAACACTTACATCGTGCTTGTTTTATCCATACAAGTGTAAAAACAACATGTTGTGGTTTTATGGGGGGTTAAGTGCTATACTATTTCTTGGCTGAACACGGTCACTTCCAAGAAATAGTCCAGCAGATAACCCCCCATAAAACCACAACGTGTTATTTTTACACTTCTGTTTTTGTACATCTTAAAAAAAAAATAGAACTTGTTAGTGATCTTTAGAGGTGCTGTTAGGTGGATTTTGTTACTGTTGGACAGAGCCAGGCTAGCTGATTCCCCCTGGTCTTTATGCTAAGCTAAGCTAATCAGCTGCAGGCTGTAGCCAGGACAGACGTGGACAAACATGAGAATTGTATAAATCTTAACATAACTCTTAGCAAACTATTCCTTTAAATATTAGGAGTTCATATGCTCTTTGGGAAAAAATGACATTTATCAAGATTTAAAGGTTTAGTCTGTAAAGGTTATATGTTTTTGTCACCTCAGGATCTATTTTCTTTATCTTATCCTCAAAGATATTATATATTACTTACTAAAGTAAGAATGAGTCAGTTTGCATTGCCCTATCTGGTTGAAAGTTTCAAGCCTGTTTCACCTGTGACCACACCAGCATCACTGATGGATGTGGTTGGGTGTGGTCAGAAGTGTACGTTGTTGCACCTGTAACAACATCCAGTAGTGATGTCATTGTTAAATGCGATGTGTTTGTATTTTTAGACCCTTTCTGAAGATGTGGTTCTGTCAGATTTGAGACCTCAGCGCTGGTACCAGTTCAGAGTAGCAGCCATCAACAGCCATGGCAGCAGAGGCTTCACGACACCCAGCAAACACTACATCTCCAGTAAAGGTAATATAAACACAGTCTAAACACTCATCCAAACTCTAATTTTCTTTAGAGAGCTGTTACGAGTGTCCCACAGAGAGTGATGATTCCTCCTGCATGTTTCCGTAACCTATCTGTGAATTTTGATATTCTGTCATGAGACACTGAGCAAAACACAGTTCCATTTGTGTCATTTTACGAGAGATATTGCACCTCTCTGAGGGAAACTCAGAAACTCAGGAACATTTCCCTTCCTATCCTTCCCTGTTCTTTCTCTCTCTTTCACTCAGAGTTGATGGATAAGGTACACATAGCAGGAAAACTATCAGGCAGTCCATAAAACACAGACAGGAAACAGAAAATACACACAACTGCACGTGCACACATTCACACATACTGTGCACAAACATATCCTGTATGTATATAGTATATGTTTGTACACATACACATACTCATTCAGTTGGTTTAGTGCCAGAGTGAAATCCCTAGTGAGGATCAGTGAGACAGGTTGCAAGTGAGAGTAAGACTGCCGCACACACACACACACACACACACACACACACACACACACACACACTGTAGGAGGTCCTCGCTCTAATGCTTAGCAGACTTAGGTCATATTGGTTTTGCGCCAGGATTGGCTAGTGATATGAATCCCCTGCCAAGATTGGCTAGAGCATCTTTGTATGTGAATAATGACTTCAGGTTGGACTGAGCTTTGGAAAAAGGTTCTTTATCAGTTGAGCACTTATGGGAGATTATGAAGAGGTGCCTGAGATAGCATTTTCCACTGCCTTCAACAAAACACCAAATAGCAGAATTCCTCATGCTTCCAATGGAGTTTAAAGAATATACAACCTGCACCATGGTATACTAAAACTTCTCTGGTAGCTACTGGTGGCCCATCAACGTATTAATGTAATAGTTGGACATTTAGAAAATACTCTTATTTGCTTTCTTGCTGAGAGTTAGATGAGAAGATCGATACCACTTTCATGTCTCTCTGCTATACATAAAGCTGGAATTCTGCTTCTTTAGGCTGCACATAAGAGAACATAAACAGTTCGGATGCATGTGTGTTTTTTAAAACATGTACAGATTTAGGATTTAGGGTATAGCGTATGTGTCCATTTGGAAGCAGTGTCATGTTTAGTAATCCACAATATAAAGGAAATAAACTTCAATCCAGTGACAGTGTATACAACATCCTTGAAACAAATGTGAAATAATTGGATTTATCAATGTAAATGGGCAACAATATTGAGTCCCTTGAAAAGGAATTTCTTTTCCTGTGCTCTATTAGAAGATCACTTGTGGCAGTAAAGTTACTATGCTGACATGTATGCCCAAACTCTGAAAGAAAAAACTGAGAAAACTCCCCAACAGGATGTTGGATAAAACAATCAGCTTGCTTGATGCACAGCTCTGCACTACACATTTTTGAGATTTGTGAAGTGTGCAAGGTTACCCATAACACTCTTCTCTGCTTAGGTTTGCAAAGATATTTACGCGCATCTCTGCAGAAGCAGAATACCAGCTGAAGGCTATAGCTTATCTTTATAAAAAAACAAAGTGTGAAAACTACAATTTGTGCTTTATGGGGGATTATGTGGGTTATTTCTTGACTGGAAGCAGTAACTTCCTGAATTCTCTGCTGGTTGCTTTCTTTTGTATGGATTGAGCTTTAGAGGAGCTGGTAGGTGGATTTTGTTACCTTCAGACAGAGCCAGGCTAGCTGTTTCCCCCTGCAACCAGTGAAGACTATAATAAGTGACCTTTCCCAGCCTATAAATAGTCCTGCACATAACCTGCCCCCGAAAAATCACAAAATGAAGTTTTCACACTTTTTTTAATGCTAAGCTAAGCTAACCGGCTGCAGGCTATAGCCTTATATACAATGGACAGAAAAAGAGTGGTATCGATCTTCTCAGCAGGTAAGCTTATATCCCAATTGAATTATTCCTTTAAGACACAGTGTGTGTGTGTGTGTGTGTGTGTGTGTGTGTGTGTGTGTGTGTGTATTTGAGTGTTTCATATTCTTATATCCCGGTGGGGACTCCAACCTGAATGCACACTAACACTAACTAATGGAGACAAAAATTTTGGTCCCCACAGGTAGAGACTGCATTTTGAGGGTTAAGACTTGGTTTTAGGGTACAGGTTACAGTTAGGTTAAGGTTAGGGTTAGGGTAAGGGTTAAGGTTAGGCATTTATTTGTGATGGTTAAGGTTAGGGTAAGGGGCTAGGGAAGGCATTATGTCAATGACTGTCCCCCATGGGGTTGGGGAAATAAACATGTGTGTGTATGTATGCGCACCCTTTTGTATGTGTATGTATTTTGAGGGCCAGGGTTAAAGGTTAAAGACACACACTTAAACGTTATAAATACCATCTGATTGGAGTCAGAGTCTTGTGTTTCCAGTTCATTAGTCTGATTAGTAAGAGGCTGGAGGTCAGGGGTCACAAATCAGGAAGCTGGCAGATGTCAGGAAGTTCGTCCACTGTGACCTGATGCTAACCAGAGAGAGAATTAGAATTTGAAAAATCCCCTTTCCTGTTCATTCAGATATTAGGGTTGCACAGGAACTGCCAGCAGTAATTATGGGGAATTATGAGGGAATGTCTGGATCAGAAAACTCATCTTGATGTCTTCATCTCATGAAACAATGGACTGAAATCTGCTGATTGAGGAAGACACACAGAGTGAAAAAGGCATCAGAGAAGAAAATAAATTTGTTTTGGTTCTGATCTGACAATTACTGCTGGCACTGATAGACACCCTGCTTTTCCAAAGAAAAAACACACATGCACACACAAACAGGCCAGGTCTTGCAGCCCTAATATGCTGCCCTTACTTTGATCTCTGCATCTGGGTCAGCCAAGCACAGCCCGGGGCCTGTGGGAGGCCTGCCATGGTGGATGTAGTTCTAATCAGATACATTTTGTAGTTTTAATCAAATACAGGATTGGGGTTTGAGATTATAATGAGATACAGAGCCAGTGTTGAAAGAGTAGCAACCTCAGGATTTAATCATGGAGGCAAACAGTGACTAGTGGTGGTCGCCTTTGGTCTGTGCTGTGGTAGCTACTGAAAAAGGAGGCTTCAAGTGTCTCCAGTATCTCTCACCTTTGATGCTGTAAATCTAATTGGCTTGGGAGACTTGAACGAGACCAAGAGGAAATTAGCCTTTTCCCCCCGGAATGACTTCTTTATGTTGCTCCGCTGCAGCACATTAAACATCGAGTTATTAGACAATGCAGTCAAGCTGGTGAACGGCCTCTGCTTTGTGGGAACCACAAACTTAACCCCAATTAGTCTTCAGTAAATCTTCGCACAGTTTTAATGCTTCCTTGCCACTGGGGCAGTATACCAACAACAGGTTTTGTTTGTTGTTGGTATAGTATTGGTCATTAGAAACAGTTGAAACAAACTCTGATCAATGCTCTAATCAAGGGTATAATTTTCACTGTTAATGTATTGACTACAATCTCTCTAAACAATGCCCTCTGACTGTCCACCTGCTAAAATCCCCATAAAGGAGACATGAAGGCATTAGTCAGGGCTGAAAAACGTACCTACGCCTATTATTTTGATGATCATTTCTGCCATTTCTCTCTTGACAGCATTTTTCTCTGACCATCTCTCTCTGCAGATCCCTCACCTCCAGAACCTCCAATAAATATCAGAGTGAGCAACCAGACTCTAGACTGGACGGGTTCACAACCAGGAACCCAGTTCACTGAAAGGTATCTCAGTAGATGAAAGACGATTAAATGGATTAATTTCTTTGCTATTTTCCTCGCTGAGTTAGTTGCTATGCATCCTTTCAGGACTGCAGGCTGCCGATGTGGGCAATCAATCATTAAATGTGATCAAGTGGATAGTCATTGCCTGTCTGATGCAAATTGCAGTTCACCCTTGTTCAACAACATATTGCAGCATCTTTTCTATTTGTGTACTGTAATGCTAAACAAGGTCATATAAAGTTCAGACTATGTTTTGGATCAGCAGCAATATTCCAGTAAAACATTTAATAACAGAGACAAGGACTTAAATTGTAGCTTCTGAACAACGTAATGATAAAATGTCTGAGGCTATACTGTACATACATAGACTTGTTTGACTTGTTGCTTTCTCTGCTTAGGTTGAGGGGAAGTGGGGTCACAGTGGCGGTCTTATTAAGCTGGGAACCCCCCAGAGAGGGAGACCTGCCAGTCCACAACTACAGAGTTACCTGGATGTCTCGACATGCACACACAGCGCACAAACACACACACACACTGCATGCACACACACGTACAGTGAACAGTAACATGCACACACGTCCTACACACTCACGCACACCAGAACAGGGTAAAAAGGAGAGCAACAGCAGAGTGACTCAGGGGGTAAGGAAACATTTTTATAAACTTAATTACACTAAATGAAAGAATATATTGATTTGCATGCACACAATCAAACGCTGCCCTCAACATATACTGTATGAAAGGATGGGTCATTTTATAAGAGGGATTCTGAAAAGTAAGTAAAAGTAAAAGTAAGTAAGTATTTTCTTTAGTAAATGACTAAAATTGCAAACATTTATTATAATCCCAATTTCATTATTTTCCCTTTTCTGTTCAATTTTTTGCAAATCATATAAACACACATATGAACACATTGACTATATGATATACATAATATCCCATTCATATCTAAATTGTAATGTGGTCTAATGTGGATATTGTCTGAAGAGCGTACACACATACACACTCACATATTTGTACTTCTGAGTATACTTATACTTCTGAGGACCCGCAAACCCACTTACCCCACCTGTCAACCAAATTTTAACCTTAAAGGAACAGTTCAACATTCTGGGAAATATGCTTATTTGCTTTCTTGATGAGAAGATTGATACCACTCTCATGTCTGTATTAAAATATGAAGCTACAGCCAGGAGACAGCTTATCTTAAAGACTGGAAGCAGGTGGAAACTTGTGTGACTCTGTCCAAAGGTAAAGAAACCTGCCTACTACCCACTCTAAAGCTTACTAATTAACGGGTTATATGTCATTTGTAAATCTGTACAAAAACTGAAGTGTAAAACTGACACCAGAAATGATGGTTTTACGGGGGGTTACATGCAGGACTATTTCTTGGCCAGAATCAGTGACTTGGTTTTCTGGCAACCTCATGGTGACAAGAAGACTTCAGGCCAAGAAAAAAGATCTTCTCATCAAATTCTTTGCAAGAAAGTAAATAGTATTTAGCAAAATGTTGAACCAACTAACTAATATTTTAACCTAAAACCAAGTATTAACCCTAAACAGCCCTTTGAAATGAGTAATGGGCAAAATGTCTCCACTTTTGAAACAAACACCTCAGTTTGTAGTTTTAAATTCAAATAGGCCTTACAAAGACTGAATTAAAAGTACACACACACAAACACCACATACAGAAGATCTATTATTGCACCTGAGATTTTACTAGGTCTGTAAACCCATGCACCACACACACGCACATACATTCCTTGTTGTATCCTGGTTGTGATTACTGCAGTGATTTTATAGGCCTCTGCAGTGCTCAAACAGAACAGGTTCTGTAAACAGCTACTGTATGCAAGTGGTGGTGCAGACTGGAATAACTCATTTAGTATGATCATAGCAACTTGTATGTTGTGTATGTTTGTGGTACAGCATTGCACAAGTAAACAGGAAACAACACACACCATAGGAACAGATGGCACTCACATTTAATACTCCTTTATATGCATTTTTAATATTAGACATTAAATGATTACCTCAAATTAAAGAATGCCCTGCTGAACCACCTGTGGCCAGTAAAAAATCCTATGAATGAGAATTAGGAGGAGATATAGTGGAACTAGTCAGACATTTCAATTAAGGATGTGGATTTATATAATGAGCAAAAATTAGGTGATGAAAAAACATTCTGTTGCTTTTCTGCGTAATTGTTGAACTTGCATACTTAAAACTTGAAACTTACATGCCACTAAATTGATTAAACATTTTAAAGATAATTCAGGTTTTTGAGATGTGGTTTTATGATGTTACATGCTGATATATTTCCTGAAATAATTTTGGAATAATGTGCACTACTTTAGATCTGGTTTTGACATATTCACCCTGAAATCACTGTTTGGCACGATTTCCCATTACGTTTGCAGCCATTTTGTGTATATGCTCCTTGTGGATCTGAAAATGCAGTATTATCCTCAGACAGACATACCATTATCTTAATGGGACATAACTTTGTTAGAATGCTATGACAACATGCAGGCTTACAGCGGTAAAATAGCATGACAACTTAGCCATGTAGATTGACTGACAACAGAATGAAGTGGCTTTCCTACATTTGGATAATGTGTTTAACTCAAGTCAAAGCATCTGGGAATGTACTGACACTACAGCATGAGGGCATTAGCGAGTGAGTGTATCAGTTATCATAGAAGCAAAGCACAAGATCTGTGCAAAGGTAGAGTTATATGACTGATGTTTAGATGATTATTCATTACTGTAGCTGCCAGTACAACATGTAAATGTGATAACAAGCATTTGACCAAGAGAATGATGGAATATGAAGTTATTTTACAGAGTAAAAAAGTAACCCATTGCTGTCTTGTTGTTGCTCAATTCAAAGAATAACTTCTAACTTCTTAAGAAATACAACAGGTTTCTTGCTGTACTTTTGAAATTATATTTAATGCAGCAATAACAGTCAAGAGGGTGGATTTTACTATTATGATTATAGGTGTGATGATGATGTAATATGGTCATGATGCAACTAAGTCCAGTCAGCAGCACCAAAATACCCATAATCACAGTAAACAACGCAGATATTACAGCTTTGACGCAACAGTTATGATTGCCTGTGTAGTGACTAAACATTTTTTCTTCAGATTAGTAAAAAGTACTCTTTGCACAGGATCCTTCAGCTTTAGAACCACTTAAATGTTCAACTCTAATGTGAGCATTCACTTCAAGAAAAAAGACAAAATAATTAAAAACATAAACATCAGAGTTTTAAGGTTAATGCAAGTGCACTCATATGGACCTAGCTATCCTAAGTAGTGATGGCGATCCCAGACTGAGCCTGGTGGAGCCATTTATCTGTAGTCTGGTCCTCTGTTCTGCTTGGTTGGGAGGCCTGGAATTTAAATGAGGCCCCCTAACTAGTGTTTCCTACTTGCAGCTGCATCTAGACACACAGAGACAGCAGCATCACAACAGGTAGGGAGGAACCAGAATAACATTTCCACACTGTGTAAAATAGTTTTCATATCACAGAAAGCATTGATATTTTATTGCTCTCCATTAGCACATGATAATACATTCCCTAGATGTGTATAAAACATATATCCTGTCAATCAGGAATGTATGCAGGACCAGAGGGATTTAGTATTTAACCTAAAGTAAAAAAGGAAATTGGAGGAACTATTCAAACATGGAAAAACCTCTGCTGAATCAGTGCTTTTAAATATACATCAGCTTCTTACATATAATGTCCACTGACATTATGCACCAAAATAGAAATCCAGGCTTCTCTCGCTGTCTCTGTTTCACAAATACTCACACACACACACACACACACACACACACAGCTGTACAGGCCATATGTTTTGTCTATCTTGAGCATAATGGAAATACTTTGCAGGTCACCAAGAAACTGCTTTTAACTTGCTTTTGTCTCATTCTGTCTTAAGTGTATGCACATACAGAACACACACACACACACACACACACACACACACACACACAGACTTGTTATCATCCAAGCATCTCTTTGTTGTGACTAGCTTAAATCCACACAGACAGACCTGATTGACTAAGAGCCCATTAATGAGCTGTCAATCAAACAGCAGGCTAATGCAGAACAGGTCTGGACTGTCAGTCACAAAGCAGGGCACACACAACACTCAGGAGGATTACGATGACAGTAAAGATGACAAAGATGGTGATGATGGTGGCATTTACTGTGTTGGCTATAGTGGTGACACAAGTTCATCAGAGTTATTTGGTTTTCATTTGGTACTATTTCTATGAGACCCCCGTCAAATTCTAGCAAGTGAAACTGAATTAGGACAGACTGAGAAGTAGCCAAGAACCACCACTCCAAAAGACTAAAAAAACTTCTCTTTCCATGTTCCCATTCTTTAATGTGTTATAGGCACAGTGTGAGTTGTGGCTGCAGGGTCTGCTGCCTGCTACATCCTACTTCCTGTCTGTCCAGACGGTGGCCTACTGGGGTCAGAAGAGGCTGAAAAGTCCCAGAGCCCAAATTGTCTTCACCACAATAACTCATGCAGGTAAACAAACAAAGCATCTTCCTGATAGGGCTGCGTGGTATAACTTAAAATGCACTGTATGTCATGGTATACTTTGTATATTTGACAGTAACACTGTTTACCACTATATCCAATTTTCTCTTCATAATTTCAGTAGAATGTGATTGAAATGCATTAAAGGACGTTGGGGTTGTAATTATTTTCTGTGTAACTAACTATTAACTATTAATATGGTTTACAGTGTGTTTCATACATGGTGTAAGAGTCTGTGTGTGTATGGCTGCAGTATGCTCCACTTTCTCACAACAGCTGCAGTTCACCTTAAGGAGTAATTATTTTTGCTGAAAATTTGCAGCTTAATATTACATATTACATACTGTGAATCCAGTGTTTTCATAATTGCCTCTCTCAACAGTTTGGATGAGCATCATGTCTTTAGATAGATGCAAAAATACAGCCAGGTGTAAAGTCACCTAGACATACTGTATAACTTTCAGGAAGGCACCAAAACTCCAGTAGGTTTTGTAGAGTTTTGTCTTGTAGAAATAAACAGTAAGGTGCTATACATAAAGCTAAGAGTTGCTGAGTAGATTGAGTTTTATTGCCCAAGTAGTGTAAACTGTAGCTGTACTGTTTGTGTTGCTGTGATGTAGCAATACAGCCACCTAAGGACTCCCCTAGCAACCCTACCCCAAATAGAGACTCAAGTACACATTTTTGAACATTTCATTAATTTGTCATGCCATTAGTAAATACTGTATGTACAGTCCACAGGACCCATTTGTTAACAGAGCCATACATTACTGAGTCAATGATTTTAGTTAGTAAGTACTTAGTTTAGAGCTATTGCATTTGCTGACTCTCAGCATATTTTGTCTCCCTACAGCTGCACTGTTTAAACACACATACAGTGGAAAGTGGTGATGTTAATGGTCGTCCAGGCAACAGAGGTATTTATAGGTGACCTGTCGGTCAGCCCAGCAGAGGATTATAGCCAGCTGCAGCTCAATTATCAAACCACATACCAACAATTTTATATGGAACATATTGTCATTTATAATTTAGCAGTATTAATATTTGACACAGTCCATGTATTGGCCTGGTTTCTCTCAATGCGAATGAGGGTCAGTTAAGCCAGATAAAGCCAGTTAGTGCTTCTGAGTGAATGAATTAACAGGAAAGCTAGCTACCAGCTGCACTCTCGTCACCAGTTTATGATATTCCTGGCACAATATAATACATTTATAAATTCCATGTGCTATTTAACAGGTTTCATAAATCCAGTTATTCATATAAAGTGTTTTTGTGATGTTGTCAGTTATGGTTATTCAGAACAGCTACTGTAAAAATAATGCTTATTGAAGTACAAAAAAGTTGTAGAATGGTTAAGAAACTGCTTCTTTAAGACACATAAAAACACAATGAAGATCACTCCTGCATCCAATGTTTTAAGTTTTAATTTTATTGTGAAAATGTGCAAGAAACAAGGCTCATTATTTATGAGCTTGATGTTCAAATTACTTTTACCCTTTACTGCCCCGTTTGTCTTCATTCCAAAGAAAGGTCTTCAAATCAGCCAAACTCTAAAATTGTAACTTTTATTATTTTTTCTCCTTTCCTCTCCTCCATCAAAGGCGAAGACTTTTCCAATGAGCTCCCTTCTTCCTCATCTCTTCCCTCCTCTCCTTCCCTCTCATCGTCCTCCCCTTCTTCCTCTGACCTCCCCCTCTCCTCCTCTCTGCCTCACCCTGAATCCCCCCTTAACCCTGTCAACCCTGGCAGCCTACGCCTGGAGGTCGCTGCCCCTCATTACCATGACAACCAGCTGCAGGTCAAGGTGTTCTGGAAGTGGCCTCCCCATGGTGAGTTGATTTTGAAACACTGAACAACTCAACAATACCCCCAAGAAGAAAATAAAAGAAAAAAGGAAAGACTGTGATAAAGAAAAAATAGATGCGAAATTAGAGTAAGAGTGATTCCTTAAGCACTTATGTAAGGGCTAACACCCGACAAGTTGTATGTTACATATGTACGTCCATTACAATCATGGAACATACAAACTTGGAGGGTATTATCCTGCTTATACTATGGCCACTTGTCAACAAAATGCCATATGTAATCAAATAAAAAAACATCATTGTCATTGTGAATGTCATTAATTTACACATACAACTAATTTTGATCTCGCTTTTCTGTTTTAAACAACTATAAAATATAGATCCTGAGCCTCAGAATTTCTGTTGTTTGCATTGCTAGGCAACATCTTGCTAGTTAAACAGGAAGGGGTTCACAATGCTGCTGCTTGAAACTGAAAGAGAAAGAGAAATATGACTAATTGTGCAATTAAAGCCCAAGCTCTTTAGCTGAGGCTCACTCTTGCAGTTTTTACCTACAGTTTAATGCTGGCACATTAATTTAGAACTGCAATCACCTGCATCATAGGTGTCTTGTTATACTGTCGATTACTAAACTTTAAACCCACGCCTTCCAAACAATCAGAATCCAGAATTTTCAGTGGGCATGGTATTAAATGGAAATATACTGTATATATTGATGCTTGACATGCAGATTTTGCTAATAATGTTCAGAGAGAGAGAACTACACCAAAACTCTATTTCAACATTTACAATTATCGATCAACAATAAATAATAAAGAAACAATAGACTTTTTACTAGATGTTTTTAAACAGATTTTGGTTTTGTGGTGAGTTACTCGCTAAGCTCCTAAACCTTTGACACTACACACAGAACAATCCAAGTTTAAAGGAGCTGTATTCAACATTCACTGCCAGTAAATGTCGCATTAGAGCACCAGCATCTCAGACTAAAATAAATGGGCGATACGGCCCACCAGACTCCATTGAGAGAAAGTAATTTTACCTCACAGATTATCGTAAAACACACTTCATTCTGGACAGAAACAAAATAAAACTCACCAAACACCACTCCAAGCCTTACCACTGTTCCAACAATCACCAACTCTGGTTTGGTCAAAATAAATCATTAATTCACAGAGTTAGATGTAAAAAGGCAGCTGTGAAACGGGCTGCAATGGCTGCTATGTAATCCTTGGGGACAAATGTGCCAAAGTACATCCACTAAAAGTGCTTCTCAGATTGTTATTCTATAAGTATATGTGTCTGACAACATTATGGAAAGGATCCCTACAGAGATAGACCTTTTTGTTAAACAGTAAGAACCTTTTTGTTTAACCAGAAACAGTCGTTATAGCGCTCTTGCTTGCCACCAGACTCCATTGATAAAAACAATAATTTGACCTCGCTGATCATCTTAAAACACACTTCATTCAAACTGGACAGAAACAAAGTAAAACCCACCAAAACTATCTTTGTTAGTCTTTCCACTGTTCCATCAATCACCAACTCTGGTTTGGTCTAAATAAATCCATAATTCAGCTAAATATATCGCTCTCCTCAAAGCCAACAGTTTCACAGGGAGGGACTCACTTGCACTAACATGCACGCGCAGCCGGACTTGCTACCAAAACAAAGAACAGAGAAGCTCAGATAACAACACAGGCAGACGGGGTGTGACGTCATTCTCAGGACACCATTACCTAGCTATATCTTTACATAGCAAATAGTTGTTACTGCTATATTAATGTTCAAAATCTCGTATACAGAACCTTTAAACTGCAGATGGAGATGTATATACTTTTACTTTATGCACATTAAATAGATAAATGAAACATGTTTTTTGTGGAGTTTTTACTTATCTGTTTGGGCTAAGTTTGGGGGGCCTGTAAAGCACGCTGTGACATTATCGTTATTATCAAACTGGGCTATATAAACAAACTTAGCTGGACTTGACGTAAGCAGATAGGTATACACACCCTTAGTTCCTGATTCTGATTTTTTCTCACCTGAGAGAAGATACTGTAAGAGGTTGCAAGATACTAACAAGATAAAGCATGCAAGTGAAAAAGGAGAGAATGCAAAACAGAAATTTCTTAGGTTTCAAACTGTATAATTAATGATGACACAGTTAAACACCAACACATGTCCACTTATGTAGTGTGTCTCTGTCCCTCTTTTGTTTTTTTCTTTATAGGCAGACAGAGACACCCTGGTCCATACATTTTGCGGTGGCATCCACATACCTGCAGTACTAATGTTACAAGCACAGAGAGAACAACAACTGTGCAGGTATAACTACCCTGGCTGTTTTTTATGTGTCTCTGTGTTCATGAAATTATGTATACATGTCTTGTTTCTATGTCTTTTTGTGTGTATCAGAGATCAGATTTCATCACCATAACTCAGATCAGTCTGGAATGCTCTCATCCGCTGTCTGTGTGTAACTTTGTCTCTCTGCCATCATCTCGCTCCGTCTCTGCCTAACATCACTTTTACCATAATGCTGTCAAATCCCTGGCTGAAATATCCTACATAGGATAGTTTGACTGAAAATGATCGATGGGAAAGTGAGTTGCAGAATTATCTCAGCAATGACTACTAACCATTATATGTGTCATCAAAATTAAAATAGGAAAAATAAAATATACTTTAAATCCACATTGAAAACATATTCTTCTTAAAATGCAGCTATTTTAAACCCTATTCATGAAGTGAAGCTGCAATAGAGAGGAGTATTTTAAAAGATAATCTGGTATGTGAGTGCGTATCCCAGTGGTAACCTCTCGTCTAAAATGATCACAGACCCAGTGGGTTGATAAATATCAAAATGGCGTGTGCAATTTTCTGAGGTCACAGAGTATGATTTCTGTTCATTGAAGTTCAGCCTTTTTTAAACTGTTATGCCATTTCTCGCCATTTGAAGCTGCCAACCAGCAAAGTTGCCAAGTGCTGCTTCAAACTGTGGTGTTTATTTTATCATGGAGCTAACAAGCATATGTATATTTTACATAATACGTAATACATCAGTTTAAAATAACCAGCTGTGTACAGTTTACACTATAATGTCTCTTTTTTTATCCCTAACTTTACTTAATTTTCACTCTTCAGGGCACCCATCACACCATAACAGGCCTGCTGTTCGCCTGTAAGTACTGGGTCGCCGTAGCAATGAAGGCTGACCCGGGGTCAGAGGCTGTTGCCTGGGTTACAACCCCGACTTGCTCCTCCATCAGGGTCAGAGGAGGCAAAGCTTTGCCCTGCAACACTGAGGGTAAGAGTAACTAAAGACATGCACACCCACACAGACACACACATACACATAAATGCTTTGTTCCATTGATCGTCATTAATCCCCTAGCCCCTAAACGCCTATTTTAAAAAATAGCTCTGGTGGAAGTGGTTCTCTTGTCTTCTTTTGGGAACAACTTATATGCACACAGTTAGCTAGTTAAATGCACTCCAAATAATTGCCATTATGATCAAACTCTGATTAATTGTTGAGGACATTTTAGTGTCATTTTACGTCATATTAAACCTACTGAGAAATAAAGAGTGTTCTGTCATAAGGAAATGTTTTGTGCCCGTTGTTTGTGTCAGAGCGCCTCCTGTCAGGCAGAAAGGTGGTACTTCGTCCAGAACGACTGACTGCAGACTTTCAGCAAGTCAATGGCACCCTACTCACTACGCTTCGCTGGAGGATGTCCCAGCATGCACTGGACCCAGCAGCTGTGGAGGGGTTCCAGTTCACTTGGACGTTACAATCAGGGGTTACCACGGCAACAGAAGGGCAGGAAGACACACTTATCTCCCAGACGCAGACAATCGCACCGGTGAGACATGAAGAGAGGTCTACAGTGACAGCATTGTATTGTGCTAGCAGCAGGAGGAAAATTCCTTAGAAATATGAGAAGGATGTGTGTGTGTGTGTGTGTGTGTTTCATGTTCTTATAGCTTATGTTCTTATATTAAAGGGACAGTTCACCCCAAAATCAAAAATACATATTTTCCCTCTTAACCTGTAGTGCTATTTATCTATCTAGATTGTTTTGGTGTGAGTTGCCGAGTTTTGGAGATATCAACCAAGATAATCCACAGATTTGTTGTGAGCATTTTCATGTAGGAACTATTTTCTTTCCATCTATAGTTCCTACATGAAACTGCTCACAACAAATCTGTGGATTATCTTGAGTTACGGTCATGATTTCTGGAAAGATTGCTGTTGAGTTTTTCAACTGTAATTTTTTGGCGCTTTGAGCACCACAAGCTGAGTGCCATATAGTTCTATTATATTCAAGAAAGGCAGATATCTCTACGGCCGATATCTCCAAAACTCTGCAACTCACACCAAAACAATCTAGAAGGATAAATAGCACTACCGGTAAGAGGAAAAATATGTACTTTTGATTTTGGGATGAATTGTCTCTTTAAAGAGGCAGTCGCAACATCCAAAAAATAAAAAAAGCTTAAAAAAATAAAAGGTTAATTCATAAAAGCCGAATAAAGCAGTTAAAAAAGAAACATCATGACCTATACACAATTTCCTCCTGTTTGAGTAACATTTGCTTAAAACTACAGTGCCCAGCTGTTTTAGAAGATTATTTAGCTTATTTTGAAAATAAAAGTATATAATTGTCACCCATTTTTTAAGATTTGCCGTTGCCATAGACAGGCATGGGAAGCCAGATAGTATAAGAGACAGACTAACACATGGCTGGTTTTGGTCTTTTCATGGGATTTGTTGATAATAAGAAAAAATATAGAATATCACCAGCCTTATCCTTTAACACTTCATCAGGTTATTTCTGCTCTTACTCAATTAAAAGATTTGTGTAGGAAGAATAGTCTATGTGTGTGTCTGTGAACTTACCCTGCTTCACCCTCCACAGTCTCAGCGGTCGGTGTCAGTTCGTGGTCTTCAGGCTGACAGTGTTTACCAGCTGCAGCTCCAGGTGCTAACAGCAGGGGGCACCAATGGTGCTGCAGTCTCCAAGACCATACATACTCCAGCTATCAATGTGGCACTTTGATAGGTAATAGTGCTTTCTCAGTAATACACTGCATTCACCGTCATGTTTTGAGAATGTCACTTAATCCTACCAATCATCTCTTCCAGGCCCAAACCCCATGGCTGTCACCGTCCGCTGCACCACAGTCATCTTTACCAACATCCACTTCTCCACTCTCTTCCACAGTGCAACATGGTTTCATTGCAGTTCAAGTGCAGAAAACATGACCAAAGCTGTAAAATAAAGAAAGTCTCACTCTCTCACATGAACAGTATTTCCTACTCTGACTGTGTTGTTTCTTTTTTACTTTAATCACTTTTCAAACATCAGGAAGGTTGTGAGCTCACTCTAATGGAAAAAAGCATTAATCATTCATTTAATCAATCATTAATTTGTCAGCTGAGCCAAAGGTTAGGGCCTAAGTCAATATTGTTTTGGAAAAATTGTAAAAAAAAAACAAAAAACAAGGTGTCAGTTTAAAAGTACAAGGTGTCAGTTTAAAAGCACTAAGTACGTGCAGCGTATCCTTAAACCATATTTTTTCAATTTTTTAATTAAAACTGCAGCATTTTCCAAATGATTCCTGTTCGCATTAGTGCCACAGTGCCGCAGCATTGCAAGACATGTATGTGAAAAGTGAGACTCCTTGCACAGCTGTATCTGTAAATGTTTGGTGTCTAATCGCCTGACATCACTGGAGTCAAATGACACTTGTAAAGAGACTTTATTATACCTGTTGTTTTTGATCATGCAAGTAGAGAATAATATAGCACTGACCTTATGTACAAATACAAATGTATAGCAACAGAATGACTGTGTGTCATGCATTGTAAATTTCAATGCATAATCTGCTGCATTATCGTTGGGGTCTGAGTTGGTATGCTGAAGCCTTGAAGTAAGCTCAAATATATTTTAATATTTTGTTCATGTGTTTAAAAAAGCTAATTCTTCACTCAAATCTGTCTGAAGTTGCTTGTTTGATACATTTTGTGCAGCATTCATTTGCATTATGGTGCACCAATTTCACTAAACAATAATATGTGACATTCTTACACAGTTAATATAGCTATAGCCTACCTGTGGTAGATTTCTTTGTCGTACAAAAGTCATGGCATTACTTTGAAAAGGTTGGAAACTACTGGTGTCAAGAAGCCAGTAGTTATCATGTTAATATTCTCCCCATGTAACCTTTTTTGACATTTTACTGTTGATAATTGTATACTTAATTCCATTACTTTTTGACTGTTAGTTTTATTTATTATTTTCCTGTCTTAGTTTTTTGTAATTAAAGATTATCAAGATACAGTGTGTGTTGTGTCAGTGATCTGGCGGTTGGAAATGATAATAACAGGGATAATATAATACTAGTTTGTGTTATATTTTGCAATATATTTAGATTATATTTTAAATTAGAATTGCCATTGCTTTCTTTCTCTTTATCTACTATTTACCTGTTTAGGCTATGGCAACACAGATTAATTTACATGTCCTGCCAATAAAAGCAAATTGTAACATTGAAACAGGAAGTATATTGCTCCAAGTTTTAGAAACGTCACTGCTATATTGTGTGTATAGATGCTAGTCAAAGTAAGAAGATTAATTGGAAAGACGGCAGAGGAATTTGAAGGTTAATTCAGGAGAGTATCCGGACGTAATCGAAGCTGCATGGAGCCCGACGTCGTGACGCAATCAATGAGCGACGACAGCTTGGATTGTTGTTTCTTCAAATCGTGGTTAGACGAAACTCAGTTTGTTAATTCATAGACAAGGTAGCGTATAATGATGTTTCTTTTCACTTTTTGTCATGGTTTTGGCTTGTACTGCATATCTATTCAAAAATTGATTTGCAGCTCCTTTTTTGTCTTTTAACGCCTCCAACTTCCTACCGAAAATGGAGGAAATGTGTGTAGTCGCTGCTTTGTGTTTTCGTGTTTTGACTGCAGCTAGCTATCTTAGCTCGCTTCAGGGGAATGACTAACTTATGCAAAACTTTGTGAAATGTGATATATGACTTAAATTATCTGATGGTACCTTATATTCTTAAATTATGTGTGGGCATGCTCCACCGGGGTAGCCCGGTGTCCAATGTTAGATTACCTTAGCTAACGCAGTTTTAAATTAACTTCAAAACTTAATTGATTGTGGAAATTCTAGCAGACACGGGCAAAGATGCTAATGACTGGCAAAGCTGCTAATGACTCATTTATCTGCATACATACACTGAATATTTGCAGCTCAAGAACTGTTAAATATTGCTGCTATGTTGCTAACGTCAGCTAACTACGAGTTTCGTTCGTTAAAACGAAATAACACCTATGAAAATGTGACATTAACGTTACTTTAAAAAGAAGAGTAGTACACAATGTAGTTGTTACACAAGTACTGTTGCTATTGTGTAGTCGTGATATCTTTGTGCAAAAAGTGAGTTAGTTGCAAGCTAAAAAAAAATTAATCATACACTGTACCTGAACAGTGATCCACCTGTTAATTGAAGATAACATCACTGTAATTGCTACTTTAGCTTTGCAACTGGCCAAGTCAATCAATGAATATCGTCCCCAGCAGAATGAGGTGTAGATTAAAGGGACACTTCATTTTAAATTATATGCATTATTTTACTGTTTTGTACAAGTCAGTTTTACTTTTGAATTTAAACAGGCCTGTCCGTACAGTGAACAAAGAAATTGACTAGTGACGGTGTCATCTAAAGACAAATTCTTATTGACATGTAAGTGTTTGTGAACCCCTGGGTGAGGCCTGAGTCATGCCCTGCACATTTAAACTGCATACATTTAATTACATAGCTAATTGAGAGGAGTTTGCTAACATTTTTTTCATTGGCTCTTATTCTCTGTCCCAGTTTCTTCCTCCCTCTCCTTGCCACTTCCCCTTGCTCTAATTAGGTGAACATGGTGGTGTTAATATTCCATACAGAATCTACCCATCACTGAGGAACACTCAATACCTGCCATGTTTTAGACTGCTGTCATGTCAATAACCTCTATGGTGGGAAAGGCTTGAGAACGAGTTCTTTTCTACACAGCAAAAGAACATTACAGAAGAATAGAGGTTCAGATCCTGGAGGTAAGTTACGGGATAAAAACCAAGGACAGAACAAACCACAACACCTAAAATTCAGAGGACCAAAGGGGAGGAGAGGACAGGAGCGCGGACAGAGGGTGTTGGGGATGGGGTTGAAGAGCCAAAGGAGGACGTCATGGTTCACAGCGGCTCTGCATCCCCAATGAAAACAACACCATCAGCATCACCTCATTTAACTGTTCCTGCTACAGCACCTCCTCTGCAAGCAGCTCCTCTAGTGCCCCCTCCTGGAGATACTACAGATCAGGACCTAACCCAGACCCCTGCCAAACTCCTCACCACAGACCTTACCTCCAACTCAGACTTGACCCAGCCTTCTACTCTGACTCCTGCTGATGCCGAGCCACCTGTTGTAACCCAAGCAAAAGCACTTACTACTAACTCAAGCCCAGCATCTGCCTGGTCCTCTACACAGACGCCAACCCCTGCTCAGGGCCCAGTCAATGGCCGTACGTCAGGCAGGAAGAGGACTCCTAAGGCCTGTGACTGCTGTGGCCCCAACGGTACAGGACACAATGTCAGAATCTCAGGCAGAGGGAGGGGGAGAGGGAGAGGGAGGGGGGCTGGTAGTGACTTCTGGGACACCCCAAAAAGGAAAGTGGGTGGCCAGCTGACACATATCAAGAGTTTTGATTTGACCAATGAGAAGGTAGAGGAAACAGAGGATGAAGATGACAGATATGAGAAGGTGCAGAAGACTGTAGTAGTGGCTGATACTCAACTACAAACCCCTGTTGCCCTCCCTGTCACAGTCTCCCTGCAGGATGGACCAATAAGGAATTATGCTGCTCCAGAGAAAGGGGATATGCAGAAAAAGGAAGACATGTTGATAGAGGGGTCCGGAGTTGCTGGTGCAGAAGGGAAAGGAGGTGGTGATAGCAGAGATGTGGAGATGAGGTTGTCGGCAATGGCAGGCAGGGGAGCACCAGTAGTTAGAGGTAGGGGAGAGGAGAGGAGGGAGGGGAATGGTGGGAACTACGTCTGTATCAAACATGGAAGTAGAAGGTGGAATAAAGAGGGGAGGTTTAGGTGGTGTTGTCATCAGTTCTAAAACGTATGCCCTACCTCGATTAGTGTTTGTGCAGAGGCAGGGGCAAAACAAAGATGCAGAGATGGACCATGGAGAGCAGACTGACCCCAGCTCAATTAAATCTCCATTTGGAAATGGAGACACTGTAAACCTATCTGACACTGAACCTGAAGATGAGGCGAAGGAGGACAACATGATCATGAGTGGAATGGAAAATGGACTATTGTCTATCTCACGGCAGTCAGGTCCTGTTTTAAGGTCAGAATCTCCCCAAGACCTCGACTCTGAGATGCAGGTGGACCAAACTCATGACAAAACTGACTCAGTGTCTATACCAGGAACTCTGTATAACGGAAACATCACCACACCAACAAATGAAGACCACTGCTCCACACTTATGGAGGTGGAAGCTTCTCATCCTGCTACAGTTGCTGCTCCATCCCAGGGCCCTATTACAGTATCCAGTATGGCGCACCGTTTGGCATTAAGAGACCACAGGCTGTACTGTCAGCCTGGAACCTGGGAGAAGAAGGAGATGGAAGAAGTGTGGGGCAAAGATGGACAAGAGATGGATGGAAAGACGCACGATAAAGAAAGCCTGGAGCAGCTTACTGATATGGTCCACGGTAAGATGTGTTTTTGAGCACACAATAGCAATGTATTCCTCTTTATGAATATAGTAATCAGCATCTCAGTTTGTTAAAATTAAGCATTCATTCATTGATCTTTTTACACACAAACTGAAAGAAGTAAGTGCTGAGGATATCTTGCACCTTTTCTGTCATATGACATTCATAAAACGTGACGTCATCCATGAAACTTTTATACACACAGACTTGATCTTGTGTGTATGCATAATTAAGAACTTTTATGGAATATTTTCTTATTTCCAAAATAAGAACAGAATTTTCTGGGTAAGACTTAACTTTATGTGTTGTTGAGACCATTTTTAAACTGACACAAATTCTTTTCATTTTTTGTTGTAACTTGGTCATGAAATGATTAAGAATAATGTATGGAAAATGCTTAATTGGTAGAAATAGTATTTTTAACCTTTTCCTTATGTTTTCGAAACATAAGTTTAATCAGTTCCTGTTTCATCTTGCATAATGCAAAAAATAGTCCAGAAAGCCAGCAGATATTTTAGCTTTCAGGACAGACATCTAATTTAAGATCAACCCTGATTCACCAAGATTTTCACATGGTCGGTCGGGATTCAGTTTTTTATTTTTCTCTTTTACAATTTCAAGTGACAACATTAATAAATGCACACACATAGTTCTGTCCTGCTTGAATGTATTAGTACACAGGCCTGAAGGTGATAAAATTAAAATTCTATGATTGTCAGCAATGGATTCAGAATCTGTGAATTTAGGTTTTAACATCAGACAAAACAAAACTGTTCATCTTCCGAACAACAACTTGTTTCTGTTATTTAGCTGATAGAGCATATGATTCAGTAATGACTAACTCTCTTTCAGAGTTTCTGGAGAGCTTCTACTTAAAGTACGGTGGTTTCATTCCTCTCAGTGAGACTGATGTCCTGGAATACCTGAAGAAGAAAGGCAAATCTGACCTCAGCAACAGGTTAGCTTACACACACACACACACACACACACACACACACACACACACACACACACACACACAGAGATAACAGAGTACCAGTTGTCTAGCTGTTGACTCACTTGTCTCAGGTTGTGCACACCTGGTCTATGAACTCATCAGAAGATAGTACTCGACGGTGCTAGAGGGTTTATCTGTATTTTTCTGCACTGAGCCTCAGCCTTTCACATTAATCCAGTGATACAGGTGAAATTAGCAAAGAGCAGCAAGTACTTTAGTTGACCAGAATAAATTTAACATAGAAGCCATATACAGATTGTGTCCAAACAGGACACTGAAGCATGGACAATGGATAATGAACCATTGTGTGTGTGTGTGTGTGTGTGTGTGTGTGTGTGTGTTTTTGTATTAACAGTAAATACAAAAGCTGACATGATCTAGGTATAGGTTAAGTCAGTATTGTGTTATCATGTATAATATATCAATGTATCAATAGAAAGTAGAAACATATATTATTACTTGATGACATGTTATATATCAAATAAAGGCAAGTTGTCTGATGTTTCTAATGTTGCAACAGTATTCAATGTCGCCTAAATTAACATCACACTCATCAGCAGTTTCATTTCTGTGAAAGACTTTTATCCTTCCTTTTTTTTGGAATGTTGTTTTTAATCTCTGACCTTGTGGCACTCTTTCCTTATCTGAGCCTGTCATATTATTTTAAATGTCCTTGAAGATATGATTAACACTTCAGATGTTTTGTATAAAATTTCTACTGCATTTCTCCTCTTGATGATTTTGTTTTAGGGGACTGGACATCAAAGGGGAGATGACTCGGTATAGGGCAGGGCTGGCCTCTGCTCCTATTGCGGGCTTCATGGTGACGTATAACAAACACACCCTGGGCCTGGAGGATCTTGGCACGCTGGAGGAACAGAACTGGCTTAATGACCAGGTAAAGAAGGATGAAGGGCTATACAGCTACAGAAAAGCATTCTTGCCACCATCACACTTCTTCTTACTCTGTCCAGCCTTGTCACTTTAAAAGCTGAATCCAGCAACAAGGATAAGAAATATCCCATTTGTTTTAGTGATGTTGGACAGTCTTATATTGAAACTTCTCTCTTTGTCTGTTTCTGTCTGTTCAGATTATCAACATGTATGGAGAACTCATCATGGAGGCGACACAACACAAGGTAAGTGAGTGTGTTTGTAGGCTTAAAAAGAAAATGTTTCATGTAGTCCAAAATGATATAGAATGGAATTTATAAAATATAAAAAGGGCTCACTGTAGGAGTCTAAAAATTGTATTGTATTGTTTTGAGACTTTTGAGATAATATTTAGATTCCTAGACATGTTTTTTATTTAATAGATAAATTAATAAAATTTTGACTGTAATTTGTTCGTGTTTCATTATCTCTCTCTCTCTCTCTCTCTCTCTCTCTCTCTCTCTCTCTCTCTCTCTCTCTCTCTCTCTCTCTCTCTCTCTCTCTCTCTCTCTCTCTCTCTCTCTCTCTCTCTCAGGTTCATTTTTTCAACAGTTTCTTCCACAAGCAGCTGGTTGCCAAGGGTTATGATGGTGTGAAGAGATGGACTAAAAAAGTAAGGAGGAAGATGAAACAGTTTTTAACAGCAATTTTTCAGTTCTTTCGACAGTATCGCTAATAGCTGAACTTTAATGTCACAATTACACTTTTATTTCTGGCTTTTAATTTGCCTCTCAGAGTCAGGGCTTGGCAGCAGCAGTTGCTCAGTTGCTGCAGGAAACTAAATTTGACTGTCAACCATTTTTTTTGTGAATTCAGTTTGCTAACTACATAAAGCAAAAGTAATGTCATGTGAAATATGTTCAGTAATTCTTGAAATCAACATCTCAAACCACCTTACAGTTTGCAAGTAAAGGAGGTCCAAAACGTTATTTAGTGTCAAACAGAAAAGCTGATAAACCTGTTTGTCCTGTAGTGTAGCTTTTGGAAGGTATTTGCCACACATAAAACAATTATTTCCTGATAATCTGACTTGTATTTTGTACACCTAATTGAGTATGGGTTATTGTGGATAACTTGTAGTAGACACCTGCAACATTTTGTGTCTTGGATATCTTATTTGATATGTTAAAACTTACTTATGTTAATTTGTGGGATTATTTCAGGTTGACCTATTCTCCAAGTGGCTGTTGCTAATTCCCATCCATTTAGAAATCCACTGGTCTCTCGTCACGGTCACCATGGCAACCAAAACTATCAGTTACTACGACAGCCAAGGCATCGTCTTCAGACACACCACAGATGTGAGTGCCTCTGTGCATGTTGATATCTTTGGGTAGTAGTTCATCGTTTCAGATTTTTAGATGATTTGGAATCTCAGCGGAACAAACGAGCACTGATGAGACGAGATCATCAGTAATCCATCTTTTCTGCTCTCTGCCCTGATTAAATTATTGGACCATCATTTCCTGGCAAGAGGCTTCATGAGATGTATAGTTGTTTTCTCAGTCTGATGTCTGTAACAGCAGATAGTCAGAATGTGCCAGTGGTTTATCTAGAAAACAAGGTTTTTCATCATAAGGCCGTAATGAACCAGTACTTTGATAGTAAAATAGTAGATTAATGCTTGAAAGACAAATCTCTTCAAATTTCAATACAAGTGTCACAAAACAGTTTTGACTTCAGTCCTAATACTAATACTATACTAGAAATTCCCCACAACTACTGTAAAATAAAAGCTGTGAGCAGCAAAGTCTTGAGTTCCACTCCATCAGAATGATTGTCTGCATATATGTAGCATTTTACAAAAATAAGCAGGTTCTTCTTTACAAAGGAGCAGGTTTTTGTGGAAGGGAAGCATGAAACTGTTAGACAACCAGTTGATTGGGTACCAGCCCCCACGACCTATTCCACTAACAAGCAGAAACCATCAAGCAGTGTCTTACTGCATTTGAACTGAACAGCTTTGTCGAAAATTGTGCACAGTGGCTTTAAACCAAATGGTTTGATTTTTCAGTCCTTGAGTCAGTGTAGGTAGGTTGGCATACAGTTCAAGATATGGTGGACTTTTTGACACCAAACCATACACGTTCCTGTTTAATTGTTGCTCATATTCTCACCATCTGCTTAGCTATTTCAGTCCTCCTTACCCTCCACTTTCTCGTTGAGACATTGTCCGTTCTTCCTTAATGCTATTCCAATGCTTGCGTAATCCACACAGTATTCTGGAATCTGAATTGAAATTTAAGTTTGTTGAAATTATTAGATGAAAGTATTGAACATTCAGAAAATAAAATGATGAATTTACTGTCTCACAGTGGAAATGTGGAAGTACTGACATTTTTGCAGCTGGGACAATGCTTGTCCTTAGCACCTTTTTTATTGTAGCAAATCTCTGTCTGTGTGTGTGTGCTTCCCTATCAGAACATTATGAAGTACCTTCTGTCTGAAGCCAAAGAGAAGAAACAGACAGCTTTCCAAAAAGGCTGGAAGATTACCATCATCAAGGTAACCTTGAACCCTGACTGTAATGCTCATGATGTGTTCACCTTGTGTCCTGAAAACATTTATATTACCTGGCACAGTGGATGTTAGTCAAATGCAAAAAGTGGAAGCGTTCTTCTTATTGTCAAGCTGATTTTGATAAACAGAAGACAATGTAATACAATGTAAATTACAATAACTAAAAAAATCCAGTTACAGGTGCCAAAATAATTTACACATTTGCAGGACACTGAAACTTGTTGTGTTTTTGTTGTTTATTAATGCAAATGAGGGAACAAACAACATTTTTTGTAGTCCTTATTGCGGTTGCTGGACTCAGGAGTTCCTTTTGATCATTATATGAACCCTGAACAATACATCAAAGTCAAACATATAATATACAGTAGCTACATGTATGTACAGTAAATACATACATATAGAGACATAAACTGTTCAGTCCAGAAGCTTTAACTGTGACATCTTTCGTCAAGCTCCCTGCCTGACTTGTGACTTGTTGACTCCTCAGGGTATTCCTCAGCAGAAAAACGACAGCGACTGTGGAGTTTTTGTACTTGAGGTGAGACATTATTCTTTCTCACCTTTACAGCTGTCCTTCTATCCTTTTCATTTCTTTTATTTCTTTCCCTCATCTCCTGTCTCCTGTTTGCCCCCTCTCTTAACTTTTTTCCTGGAAGAAAAAAGAAATAAAGTAGAGCTGTGTCTCCATTGTTTTTCCTGCCCCAGGTTTCTACACAAATTTCATCATTGCCCCCTGGGTAGCGAAAACCACTGGAAATAAGCTTTTGTCATTGTAAAAATTCAAAATGGCAACCTAGCTGTGGTTGTGGATTATATTCCCTCACTTCCTGTCTTTCTTGTCTTGGTCTGTCAGTACTGCCGTTGTCTCTCTGTGAAGCAGCCTCTGCTGTTCAGTCAAGAGGACATGCCTCGCATCCGCAAGAGAATCTACAAGGAGCTGTGTGACTGTCACCTTAACGATTGAAAGACTGAATAATGGTTGCCCTCACCCACTGACTGCTTGCCTGGTTACATGAGACGGTCTGTCAAAGTCTGTCAGACGGCCTGTTTCACCGACAGCTTGTTACATAAGCTAACACAACCCGGCCATCTGTATTCCAGGGAGCCCTAACTGCCAGTTTGACTGACAGCAGAGTGGCTGGTCACTTGGACTTTTGGTGACTTTTGGAGTTCAATAATAGTCTGTAGCAGTCTGTAACTACTGACGTGGTCCCCTACTGACCCACAGAAATGCTGGACCCGTACCCATCAGGTTGTTTTGCGTTCTACATTTACCATCCACAGTGGATTTCAACCACATGACCAAACAGCCGCCTTTAAGGACACAAGGGAGCTCTGACTGAGGACACAGGCGTTGGACCAGCCTGGACCAATGTACCAAATGGAGTGGCCTTACCTCCGGTGTTTTAATATGTTAATAAAGCTAGGATGTGCGATTCAGTGGACCAAACGTTCACTTAAAACTTGAGGGTTTATGTTGGTTTTGTTCTCTCGGACTACAGATATTTGCACGGTTAGAGGCCTATCCATTGAAGAGTCTAGAATATTGACTGAATGTACTGATCATTGATCATGATGTATTCTTCCTGGCTGCCAGGGTGGAGACTTAGCAGCGTACAGGCTAATGGCACATTTTGACTGTGGCTTGAAACAGGGATATCATTTTTCAAGGTAGTTTTTGTTTTAAGTATCAGGTTTGTGACACCTTACTCCAAATAATTTCTTACTAAAATTACAGTTTTTCCACCACGTTATTTCCAGCTTTGTTGTTTTGCTGTGATCACATCCTTTCGGTTGGTTTTGCACAAGCATATTCCAGTCTTTTTAGCCAAAAGCCATTGTTTGATAATTCTTTACACTTGAATCCATCAATTTGATTTGAAAACAGTTTCACATGCTGGTTAGTAAATTTCATGTTAAGCTGTACAGCTAGCTGCTGATGTGAGGACCACCGTTTTTGATTTTAGCTAAGCAGTTTCTCCATGAAAACTTTATATTGTCCAGGCCTGCTGTTTCACATGGATGCATTAACACAGGTGCAGAAAGTCGTTGTTACAGAGTGGCCTCTTAACAGAGAAACAAATGGACCTCAGCTATTTTGACTAAATCCTCATGTCCAGCCTGGATTTTGTTGTTATATTCACGTATATGTATTTACAGATTGTATTGTACTTTTACTGGCCTACTACTGTATATGCTTGCTTTGGCTAAAAACCGCAATGGTTTCTGGACTGTTTTTATTGTTGTTATTAAAAGGCCAATAATGCTGGTAATTTTTTTTTGCAACATTTCTCTTAATTAGTTTTGAATGAATAGTGCACTGGTGTGATTAACAAAAACACTTAATTGATAATGAAACATGGAGGCAACAACACAGTGACAGGATGGATGACATTTTTAAGACTATTTGTAGTGTATTTG
The DNA here is from genome assembly GCF_020085105.1 of Siniperca chuatsi. Taxonomy (NCBI): domain Eukaryota; kingdom Metazoa; phylum Chordata; class Actinopteri; order Centrarchiformes; family Sinipercidae; genus Siniperca; species Siniperca chuatsi. The sequence continues at coordinate 9,200,405 of NC_058047.1, read as the reverse complement.
TAGTGATAATTGAGACAGGTTTATTTTTAAATAAATCTAAATAAAATCCCCCTTTTAATTCCCACGGACAGATAGCCACATTTATCCAGCAGTGCCTGTTTCAAATGTTTCTCCAATATCAGATGTCCTTGAGATCCAGTACCAGTATAAAAAATAAAAAATAAAATGTCCCTGCCAAAAGTAAGGAGAGGAATTGACTCAGTTCTGATATCAATAATATTCAGGGGACTGTACAGTAAATTCTCGCTTTATATCCCTGTTTTATATCCTGGCAGGGACCTTCTAAGTTAAATATGTCCTTCTACCACTGTAGCGTGAAAGTTACTTCAAAGATTATCTTATCTCCCTATCAATCTCATCTCTGCATCAAAGTCTTATCAAAATCAGAAGTTTAGTTTATCTTTTTTCTCAAGGAAAAAAAATCTATTATCCAGATTTCTGCATTAGTGGGTGATGAAAAACCTAAAATTTGATAAACAGAATTTGTGAAAGATCAATGTACTGTAGTTGGGGCCTAATGAACTACTGCATTACTACATAATTACCAGAAGAGGGGGCCCTCTATCAGCAATTCTCATCTTGCCATGGCCAACTTTTGTTTGTTTCTTTTTTCTTGGTGTCCATCCGGAGCGCCAGGTCAGAAACATGTAATTGGAGCTGGATTGAGGTTCAGTGTGTTGCTCAAGGGCACTTCAAGTAGAGACACCTACTGACATGGGTCTTTGACCCATGCCTACTGACTGCCTACTAAGGTTGCATAGTTGTTTCACTTCATTCTTGTTGACTAACCAGGAACTGTGAACATACATACAGTATATTATTCACTGAAGTGCTCAAGTTAGCATTGTCAACCGAAAAGGTGCATCTCACTAAACCTGATTTAACAGGATCAGAGTATGGATGGAGTCTTCAACACACAGTTAACTTCCAGTATTTAGAGATTAACCACACTACACCTCACAGATTCAGTATAATAATGACATATTAATCAAAAGAGACTAGTCTGTAGCAATGCTAGCAGCTCTGTGAGGCTGTTCTTAGGCCATGGATGTATTAAGAGAGCTTCTTATAATACCTCCATGACTTAGCATAGTGGTGCTTCGAGCTAAATGCTAACATCTGCACACTAACATGCTCACAGTGACAATGCTAACACTGATGTTTAGCAGGTATAATGTCTACCATGTTCACCATCTCAGTTTAGTGTGTTAGCATGCTAACATTTACTAATTAGCACTAAACACCAAGTACGGCTAAAGTTGTTGGGATTGTCATTAATTTGCAGTATTTTGTCATGTATGAAGGTCAGGGGATCACCAAGGTAATTACAATTCTTACTGAGGGGGACAAGAATGTCTGGACCAGATTTCATGGTAATCCATCCAACGATTGTTGAGACATTTCACTGGAAACCACAAATGTCAACCTCATGGCGGTGAGGAAAAGACGGGGGATCGCCAAAGACATTTGGATTTATCCTTTGCGGTCCATGAATGTCTGTTCATGGCAATCTGTCCAATAGTTCTTGAGATATTTCAATCTGGACCAAAGAGTGACATTAACGCTTTATTTGATAATATGCCTCCTTTGGTTTAAGCATCATCATGGAGGTTGGCTGTAATGGTGTGAAGGCAGTTTGGATGTGCAGTAGTAGGTGAGGGTGTCCCTGTCTTCCTCTCCCATTAAATCTAATTCAGCTCTACACAGGCAGGTTAAGTGCTGCTAAGCACTGCTTTGTCCCTGTTATGTGGGGAAACTATAATAGGATGAGCTGATAAGAGGCAGGAGAAAACTGCTCTCCCTCTCTGTGAGAGTTGGTAAATGTTGGCTGGGATAAGTCTGATCTCATCTCCCAGTTGGACTTGTGCTCGTCTTTTCTTTCAGTCCACTTGCCTCTGTCGGCCTTTTTTAAAAAAAATCCTTCTAGTCTATCTGATGCCTATCTGTCTGGAGCCCCCAACTTCAACTTCAGTTTTATTGTCCCAAGGGAAATTTGGTTTGCAGCCAGGGCTAAAAATACTCATAAAAGCACATAAAACAAAATATACTAAAAACATCTCATGAACAGGACAATGAAACCAAACTATAACTCAAATAAACAGCTCAAGGCCAAAAGAAAGTCACTCACCACTAATGATAATTAAAAACTCTGACACCAACAGATATCCCTAAATTGCTCGTCTCATTAAAGTCAAAGCGTAAGCAGAACCAGTCCAAGTAAAGTGCTACATTGTGAAGTGCCAACTGCTAGCAGCCAGCTCTCATTATATTAAAACACTTAGTCTGTTGGAAGACTCTCTGGCATGCCTTGCATTTGTTTTGGGCACCATGAATCTGTAAAGGCATTTCAAAGAATTTAACAAGGAGCAGAGACAGGTAGAGGCACTTCAGGCCATGGCTTTCATCAGAGCACTGATGTGGAAACGATTTACCATTTACTATGATTTGTATCGGTGCACAGAGAATCTTGAGTGCAGCAAACTGAAGTCTTAAAAAAGATTTATTTTTTAAAATTGAATCTGCAATTAAAAATATCACCATAACTTGGCACACTACATTTTTTTCCACAAAGACATAGGAGGAAAACATGGACACCAAATTCTGCAGGGCTGCTTTGACTGTACGGACTGCTCTGCTTTTGCACAGAAACTGTATATGGAAAGAAATTTGAAAGGCGAAAACCCGGTTTCTAAGAAGTCCACTATTTACAGTAGCTATGCAGGGATGGGGGGGCAATAAATGTTCAAATAAAAAGTGAGAAGGAAATTATTGGACCGTCAGTGACTCTTAATATTTTTCTGGTCTGAAATTATTTATTATATATATTATTATATATAATATATTTATTATTTTTTGGAACAGGGACAAGAAGTTTGGGTATTGTTTGTAGCATATGCATACATTTATGTCAGTTGTAGGAGCAGACCTGGAAAGATCACACAAATTACAATCTCAGAGGGGAAAAAAAGAGTATAATAGAAGTATTAACTCTCAGATAAAAATATATTCAGGTCATCTAGCAGCTGCTTCGAAGTAAAACCATCCAGTGAGATTATGTTATTACCCCTATCATGAGTCTGTCATGCATTTCATTCCATTCATTTGAGATTATTACAGCTGAATTTAGACTGAATCTTGTTCCTATACCTAAAGGTTTGCCTCACCACGTCTTATTTTGAATTCTCTGACAGCAGCTTTGTTCTCTGCACCAAAAACAGATTTGTTTGGAAACACATGGCTTTTTATTTGGATAATGGGCTACCTGCTTAGTGGGTGTCACAGAGTCATTGATGTAGCCATACAATACATCTGTCAGTTCATTAGATGAGTATTCAAGGACGGAACAGTCTGTACAGTCGAAGCAGCCCTGCAGGACACCTTGACTTTCTTTCCCCTCTAAAACAGTCCTATTATAAAGGAAACAGACCAGATTTGGCTTGGGAGCTTGTAGGGACTTACTCATACAGAGAGTAACTCTTACTAGTCCAACTACCCTAGATTATTTTCTTTACTTGGACTGATTTCTTAATTTCATTAGTTTCAGTGAAACTTTTCTGCAGAAAAGGAATGGAAAAGGCAGGGGGAGGATTGGCCGAAAGAGTGGGATGGAGTCAAGTGGGTATGAAAAGATGGGGATTTATTTGGGAGAGATTGAGAGGAAGGTCAGAAAGGGGGGATAAAGTTGCAGAATAGGGAAGAGAAGAGGAGTTTGGATCTTAAAATGACATTGAGATGGATATGGTAAGCACCGTTGGAGCTGGATTAAGGGATGAAAGAGAGAGATGGACGGTTTCGAAGCTCTGAGGAGGTCAGTGCCGCAGGAAGTATGCATTAATCACAGATATTAGTCAGAAAGCTAAATGTGGATAAGAGCAAGTAGTTACGTAAAAAATGGGGCTTTAATAAAGAGGAAGTCAGATAGAGGTAGATGAATATTCAAATATTTCATTTTTTCTGTCCCAATCCCTTTGCAAACCCCACTTCCCTTAACTTATAGTCAGTGTATAGTATAGTGTAGTGCAAAATAAAATGGTAGGTTAACTGTGACCTGCATTTAGTCACTGATCATATAAGGCAACCAACCACCAATGCACACAAAATTAATGATTCTCATTTTCTTAAAGGCTTAAGAAGGCTTAAGAAGCTTAAGTTAATATGAGGAAATGGTCTGAAATGAAGTGGATATCTTCGAAAGTTACAGTGTTTTTACTTTACTACTGAAAATCCCCCTTTGTGTTTCGCCGGACAGTCTTTCCTTAATGACCTGGGGTGGAGGGAAAGTAACACAAAGAGGGAATTTTGTACCAAAAAGACTAACTTTGGAAGATACCCACTTGATTTGACTATCTCAGAGGCCCATATTAGCATCATATATACTTTGGAATGTATTTTTGCACCGAACGAGGACTGTAGATTTTATCCCCCCTTCACTTACACTGAAATTACTCTGGGATCAGATTTCTTTGGGGCCAGTATGAACAGAATGAATGTATTTTATACGTATAGAACAAGGGCTGTGGATTTTGTCACCCATCTCTTACACTGAAAGCAGTTTAGAAAGGGATCTCTTATGAACAGGAGGAATGATTACAGCAAGCAAAGCCTCTTTCAACATTCACATGGACACCTGACTATTGTTTTAAGACAGAATTCAAAAATTGTGAACCTATCCTTTAATATGCGCCAGGACATCCTAATTACAAGATAAATGAAAAACATTAATATGAATAGTTATAGACATACAATTCTTATACATCTTGCACAATCAATCAGTAGGTCAAAAAGCCAGTAGAAATACCAAAAACATTAATTTAATTTAATAAATAAGGTGGGTGCCATAGATTAAAAAGACACAACAGAGCAACGAGCTACCAAAAATATATACAAAGCGTACATATTCAAAATACTTTTTTCTAAGTGAAGTATCAAAAATAAAGTTACTATACATATAGTAATCATGCCATGTGTACATACAGTATAGAATTTTGCGGGATTCAGATAAATACATAGGCTAGGATCATATGTGTCACAGGTACAAAGAACTGTATTTATATGGTGACAAGATGAGCCTACAGGACAGGTTTGATGTCAAAGTCCTCTAGTCTTGAAGTGGACTTTGTTTTTGATGTTTTTATTGTAATCAAAGTAACGAGAATCATTGCTTTTCTAAAGGTCTTTTTTAGATGCAGTACACCCCATGGGTCCAAAGATTAGGTCACTTATTTATTGATTCATTCAGTCACTCATTCAGTTACTTTGTTATTCAGTTATTCATGCAGTCAGTCAGTCAGGGTTAGACTATCTGTAAACACCATACTGACCCAGCAGTATTTACTCGCCTTCTCACTGCTGAATACTGCTGAACTGATTCACATCTACCGCACTGTGTGCTGGTATTTATACAAAGGTTGAATTTGCAATAATCAATTATCTTTTTTTCCATTTAAAGGACATGTATCTCCCATTATATAATCATTTCAGCATAAGCATCATACCAGTCAGTAGCTCCACATGCTGATCTGAGCTGACTGCTCTGCAACAGATGGACATCTTAATCTTCCTCATCATCCCCTCCTCCAACAACACTTCTATCATAGTATTATGGTGCCTGTGCTGTTTACCAGAGACAGCAGATTGATGCAGACGTGCATTTCATAACAACATAAACACTGTAAATGAGCTAATATGCAGCAGATTGATTAAAACGCTTTGATTTTCTTTGTGCCATGATACTTGAATGTGTGTGCACTATATATTAAACCACCTTTGATTTTACCAATAATGTATAAAATAAGCTTTACTGTACTATTGTTTTGTAGCATTTTTGTGCATCAATGCCACAGATGAGGACAGACAATTATTGTAGTTTCATTAAAACAGATGCCTCATTCACTGAGGGACGTAATAGGAAAAATAGTAGTTCTGAGTAGCACTTTTACCCGGATTTGTGATACTGCATAATACTGATGCTTTAGTGTGTTACTCTTTCCCTTCAGTTTGGTAAATTTGTAATGTAATTGTTGAAATAATGATACGTTAGTCAATAAAATACCTAAATTGAACTTACATCCCATTAAAAAGTGAGGAACTAACTGCTATCTGATTTCAAGGCCCTGCAGTCTTTCAAGCACTCTATAAAAGATCACTGATTTGGTATAATGTCCTTGTGAGGTCTCACTTAAAGCTGTTTACTACAGTGCTACTACAGATACTTCTCTACATGGTTACAGTGTGTCCTTGCTTTAGCAATGCCTTACAAAAAGTTATCCACAAAATACGCTTTAAGTATATGCACATTTGTTGTCTGTGTCTTAGTTTATGTCAATATATGTCACATTATTACATTTTTCATTTCAAAATGCCACCAAAATCATAATTTTTTACATCTAATGCAAAAACATATTACATAAGTTATGTACTCAACATTTCTAATAAATTCTAAGCAGTTTATTACATCATGCCTTTTTATTATTAATGTCATTACACATTGTTATTATATTCTGACATAACAGCAAAACAGACACGGTGTTGACTGCTTGTTTTTAGTCCTTTGTGACTAAATGCAGACTACAGGGAAATAGGCAGAGAGGGAGAGACACAGGTAATGGCCTGCTATTAACCCCATGGGCTGCTATTGTTGAGAAGTGACACTTTCCTCCACCCACTCACACATACACACACACAGTCGTGTTTCCATCACTTCAGTGTTTCCATTACATTGACTTACATTCATTACTTGGAGACTTACCCTAACCCTAACCATAACCACTACTGGCCTAAACCTAACCGTAAACCAAGTCTTCACCCTAAAATTTAATGATTACATTATGGGGACTTGCATTCCCAACAATGTGACTGTGTAAACAGATTTATGTCCCCACATCACGAGTAATACACACACACCCCTTCTTCTTCCTGTCCCCGGAGAGTTCGACATAACCTTCTACTTCCTTCTTCATCGCCATAACAATGCCCTTTAGGTAAATCAAAATAAAGCTAAATATCTCTGTCATCGTAGCCATTTACGGTTCACTTTAAAGGTAGCTCTTATGTCTTTACTAAAAGAGGCTGAAATGACAAACTGACAAATGAGTCACACACGTTATATAATATATTTTCTAAGTTTAACCTTAAAGGAATAGTTCAACATTGTGGGAAATATGCTTATTTGTTTTCCTGCTGAAAGATAGATGAGAAGATTGATACCACACTCATATTTGTACAGTAAATATGTAGCTAGATCAGGCAGTGTTTCAAGAGGGGGAAACAGCTGTTGTGTCGGACTCCTGTTGATTATGAGCTTTTTTGGGAAGCGGGTGAGGGTATTGGGCCTTTTGTTCTTCGATTAAAAGGAAATCATGAGCCTCTGTTTCATGACTCAGTGGAAGACAAAGACACTGATACAATAGAACCAATTTTCCTGTAGTGCTCGAGGCGTATTTGCAGTGTTAAAGGATAAGGCCGGTGTTATTTTGTTCTTTTACTATAACCAACATATCCCATGAAGCAAATAAACCATTATTTAATTTATACTAGTAGTATTTCTTTTATAGCTGCTGTCTGATATACTACATGCCTCTGTGCCATAAAACTCCATTGTTGTCCAAAAATTTGACATATTGTATTTGAATGGCATATTTGTTTATTACAATAAACACGACCAGTGTAGTTTATTCCACTCAGCTTGTCAAACTAGCAAAGTAGAGGAAACAAGCAGTCCAAGTGTGCTCTGTGAAAGTGCAATCTCACAGCTGTCCAGAATAAATTACACCGGCTTATGTTAATTGTAATCAATACACATGAACACTGACAATAGTTGTTCGATGGATAAATTCATTGTTGGTTTTGGTATTTTCAGGGGACTTATTCAAAAAAAGAAAAGGATAAAACAACACCAGTCTTATATTTTAACCAGCAACATGGTGAGACTGTCCCTAAAAAAAATTAAATTACTTGACAGGTTTTCCAAACTATAACTTTTAAAATCAATGAAATCAGTTGCCATAAACTCAAACCACACCATGTTATCTTATGTCTTTATGAAGCCTTTTCCTGCAGATAAAAACAAAGACAGCAGTCAACTCCATCATTCTTTCAGCACAACTAAGGTTTTTCCTGAGTCTCTGTGTTCCAGTAGTGTCTCCCATTAAAGAAATATCCCACAGAGGATACTATGCGGGGCAGAGACATTCATGGAGATAAACTTATATGGACATAAATACAGAGACACTCTGTTGTAAATATTTAATCACTTTATTTCCCTGGGTTAGTCGCCTAATGGACCTGCACACGGTCTGAAACTTGGTTTCTGTATGCCATTGTGAGTGTCTATAGCATACTATGGTCAAATGCAAGAGTGTGTGTGCGTATAAATGTGGTTGTTTCTGTAGAAACGTTGTTTGTTTGTTTGTTTGTTTGTGCTTCCAAATGAGTCTTTCGGACTGTATGCATACATAAATTTGTGCATTTTAGCATTCACATGTGTGTCGACATATGTACAGTATGGATAGATGGATGTGTGTGTGCTTGTGTGCCTACAGAACATATATATGCAAAGGTTGTATTCCTATATTTAGACTGAGTGCCAGGAGACAGAGAGATGTGGAGGAAAAGTACTTTAAGCAAAGATTGACCCTGAAACAGAACTTACATATGTTTCTGTGAGCAGATGCATACTCTTTGAACCCTTTTTATCTGAAATTTAGACTGTACAGACCGCTGAATGCATGTTTCATATTATGAACATCAAATGTCTTTGTGTTTCAGTCTATCTACCAGATCTTTTCTGGTGAGAATTTACAGCCTCAGACGCTAATGAGATTCTACTGCATTGTAGAAAGATAAAATATCTACTGTACAGAGATTGGACACAATATTGCGAACACCTGAACAGTTTAATGCAATCCATTATGATAGCGCTGCAACAAACACTACCTTTGTGAAGGTAATTAGGTGTAAAGTTTGTCAAATTGGCAGCATTTGTTACAAGCCTTTAATATTGGATTAGATTCGATTGCACAGGTGTTAGCTCAGTTAGCTAAAAGTAATGGATAAATAGTTGAAACGGCCAGCTTCTGCGACCAGTAGTAGTGCAAATACAAACTTGAACAACCTAACATTGACAGTTCAATTACAAAATATTGTAACAATATCCACTTTTATATAATCAATAGTGTTAAATAACATCCAGTTTATAATCAATTCAACTGAACACATTTGGAACATGACAGATGGTGTCAATGAAAGTGTACTTGAGCTCATGCAGGGTACATCAAACAAGGTTGGGAACCACTAGTCTACATGTATGTACATGGGTGAAAGTTATGTGTTCAGTATTTGCACTGTTTGGTTCTCTGTGTGTGTAGAGTTGCTTGTGTGTGTGTGTGTGTGTGTGTGTGTGTGTGTGTGTGTGTGTGTGTGTGTGTGTGTACAGATGCAGTGTTATGCTGGTTAGTCATATCTGGAGATCAAGTTGTGAGGACTGACAGGTTAGATTCGCGAAGAGGAGAGTGAGATATCACAATGTGCAGGCAAAACCACTCAGCACGCCTCGCTTACTGTACACAAGATGAGCAAAGTAAGCAGGAGAAGCTTTCAAAACGAGTGATCTGCATGCGTGTGTGTGTGTGTGTGTGTGTGAGAGAGAGAGTCAGCTAGAGGGGAGTGGAATAATTTTGTCCATGTGTGTTAATGTAAATAAGTATGAGGTTGCAATATGTGACACTGATGTCCACAGTGGACAGAGTAATGATCTGTAAATAGGACAAACTGTGACCATTCCAATTTAACTAACCTCATCAGCAACAGTTTGAAAAGCTAATTAACAAGCCTCAGTGCACTGAATCTTCAAAATCCTTTAAAGCTACAACTACAGTTTTTGTCATGTAAAAAGCCTGACACCTTCCTTACTGTTGTTATTTGCTGAGAAAGAAAAAGATTTGTGTAGGACAGAATAACACAAGGAGAAATGCTGAATAAGACAATATAAATGCAAGACATTTGCCAGATAAGGTCATGATTTTTACCTCTGCTTACTGCCTACCAACATAAGGTACAATCTCTTAAAATTCTTGACCTTTATCTCAGTCAAAATGTGTCCCATTCTGATACCACACAGAGGAAATTATGGCTATAATCCTGGACAAACACAACACTCACCCACCGCGGCAGCTTGCAAGTGTGCTGTCATGCATCAGCTTGGCTCAGTGGCTTTCAAGATCAAACAAATCTTAACTGCTGGGCACATAAACAATGGGATAAAGTTGTTTTTGTGTGTCTGTATGTGAGACCACAGTGAGAAAACAGAGGATGTTTGTCTTTATGTCTGAGTACTCTTGTAATTCAATACAGAGAGTGCTAAACATGTTGCCTAGAAACATAAAATATTTCCTTACAGACATGATGTTTATCATCACCTGAGTTGACACATGGTGATTTTTTTCCTTCTCACTAGAGAGAAAATCAGCATGTAGTGGAAGTGTGAGGAACTTTTAAAGTAAATCTGCAGTGTCTGGTAAGAATAAGAGAGAGCCCTCTATGATATCCATGGAAGAATTAGACCAGCGTTTGAATTATTTATTACATGCTGATATTTGTGTGTGTGTCTGTGTACCTGTTTGCAAGTTGTATATCCTTATGTATTTGTGTGTGTGCAAATGCTCGTGTGTGTGTGTCTCAGCAGCCCTCTCAAACTACCAGATGGCAATGCTTCCTAATCACGGTTGTGTTACTTAAGTAGTAAATCCCCCGGGCGAAAAAGCCAACACACATACACTGATACACACACGCACGCACGTACACGCGCACGCGTACACACGCACACACACACACACACACACACAGAGTTGTTTTTCCATCACTTCAGAGGACATTACATTGACTTACATTCATTTCATTCACCTTACTCTAACCTTAAACCAAGTCTTCACCCTAAAATTTAATGACTTACGTTATGGAGACTTTCGTTTTGTCCCCAAAAGGAATCTAAGTCCACACAATGTGACTGTGTAAACAGATTTATGTCCCCACAACATGAGTAATACATACTTACACACACACACACACACACACACACACACACTTTAGCAATGTACTAACCTCACTGTAACATGTACACGTATCACACACGTCATTAATTAAACACAAAACAAACAAACCTCTTGGGATTTGTGGGTTGAAACGAGTCAAGTGGGAATCAACAAAAAGCAGCAAGGCTCTGCGTCCAATTAGAAGTACAAAATGCACCATGTCATGGCTCAAACAAATGCGATTGGACACTCACAGTAGCATCATCTCTCATCAGTATGGAGGAGTCCAATTCTCATCTGTCTTGGTGCCCAGTGACAGCATTTCACTGAGGACAGGAATTATGTCAGTGAAATGAGATCAGTGTGGAAGCATCATAAAAAATACTGGCATTATAGTACTTATAGTATTTTAATCTCTGTAGCAGAGTCTACATAGCCTTGAGATCTGCTTTGCATAATATGATTTAGAGATATTTTAGTTTAACTCAATACAGGGATGTCTAAATGTGAGATTGAGTCAATCCACTGAGAGAAGGGGGTAGGGGTAGGGATTGAATTGTTTTGCATTCAGAAACATTACTTCTGTTTTGTTCCCTTTTCAATTCAGTGTAATCATTTTCTCCCTCCTTTGGTTGCAAATAAAATGCAGCTAAGCTTTGGAATATGAATAGACCTAAATAGATTAATTTAATTTAAATCTGTTTTCACAATGAGGTGATGTTTACATCGCAGCAGATAAATGCTTATCTCCTGTAAACATTTCTATTCAGCTTATGACTTTATTCATAGCAGTATGACAGATGAGTATCTTCACAGTGGAGGTGGTGCTGCATATCTCATCAATGTGTGTATTTGTGTGTTTACAGTCCTTGCCTCCACAAAGGGAAGGGTAATCGTGTGTTCGCACTCGGATAGGGGAGCCTCTCCCTGTTCCTCTCCTCTATTAACTGGATGGGACAGACTCAGCCTGGCTATACAATGTCTGTAAAGCCTGAGCCAGCAGAAAGCAAGAGGTCTAAATAGCTTTGTGTGTGCAGCTGTGTGTGGAAATGCAGAAAAGGAATTTGTGTATATGTGTTGTATCTTTTCACAAGACTGCCCAGAGGCTGAGATAGAAAAGAAGAAAGACTGCAATTCCTCGGGGTTTCTGCTTACTAGAAAGAGAGACCAAACACACCTCAGGCTTATTGGCTTCAAACAGATATTTCACTTTGGTACACTTCTTTTTCACAATAAGTTGTTCTGTATGCTGCTGTCAGTACCAGCCACTGCTGTCAGCATAACTTCATTTCGTTTTAAAATCATTCTTAGACATACATAGAAAACACAGATTCTAAAAACTGATTACCAATTTGTTTCAAGGGTTTTATGTTTAAAGGAATAGTTTGACATTTTGGGAATATACATTTTTTCGCTTTCCTGCTGACAGTTTGATGAGAAGATTGATACCCCTCTCATGTCTGTACACTAAATATGAAACTGGAGCCAGCAAGTGATTAGCTTAGCTTGACATAAAGACTGGAAGCAGGGAGAAAGGGAGCTAGCCTGGTTCCATCCAAAGTTAAACAAATCGATATCAATAGAAAGAGTGTTTCCTTCTATAATTCGACTTTAAACAAACTGTAAATCTGTGTCGATCTCATCCATGCTTATCACCATTTTTGTGGCAATTTCTCTCTTGCAATTTTTATGGGTCTGGCACAGGAAGATGACCTCTCCAGTCCTTATCCTGAGTACAAATCTCTTATTGGCTCTGTTGCATTTCCCATCTGGGCAAACAGTTGTCAATGAGCACAACACCAGACCTATTGAAATCACTGGAAATCAAGGATTCAGCGGTTGCAAACCAGGCTGGGAAAACAGCCTGTTACTCATAGCATATCCCAAAAGATGCCTAGCTAGTAGACAGAGGTAAATATGGTAAAAAGTGAAAGTATTCTGCTGATGTCAAATATTATTTTGATCCAAACATTCATCATGTATATTCTACCTTTCTGACAAGGTTCCACTGCGAGTGAATGAAATATTCTGACCTGAGGTCTTTAATAGCTCATTGAGACTAATAAGTGTGAGGTGGAGGCAGTTTACTTATAGCTGTGTGGGTCTTCCTGTAAATATTACTGCTGATCGATCAGACCTTCTTGGTTTGCTGAACCGTACATTTAGGATGTGTTGGCTGACTCCATCTGCCTTCAAATCACAATATGTTTATGAGCCCTGGAAAGCAGTAACGGCAGTAATGATTCAACAGTGCACCAGATGCACTATTATACGCACACATGCACACAGAATATGGTCCTTTAATTGGCAGCACAATAGAGGAAGGATTTAAAAATGGGTCTCCTGCTTGTAACATCTTACCACCTAATTTCTCACAATGCTAAGCCTTAAATACTTTATTTGCATAACTCAACCTCAATGCTAAGCACTCCCACATGTTTGATCCTTTTCTGTCCCACATAAAAACAGACTTGATACTTGACACAAGAGGTTGAAAGGGTCAACAATGTGGTTGCTGGAAATTAGTAAATAACATTTGTAGTCAATAGGCTGCTGCATTGTTTACAAATCCTCATTTCAACAGAAACCTGCTCCTGCGGTCGCTTGAGGAGATTAGACATGCTTTGTGATGGCAGAGAGACTAGGGATTTACAAAAAAAAAGAAAACCCAAATCTCTGTGAGGGAGGAAAAAGGAGAGCCACAATGAGCCCTAATACATCAGTAAAAAATGTCATTGTAGTCAGTCACACTCTCTCTAAATTCTGAAAAGTTAAGTGAAAAGTACACAAAGTAAGCAAGAATATTTTCATATATCTGTTCTGTTGGATTGAAATGTCACACAACTCCTGTGCTTGAATTAAAATAGAAATTCATTGCGTGACTAAAGCTCTTTAGTCAGAAATAGAATTCAAGAACAATTGAGACTGTCCTGTTGTTGTTTTTTTAACCATGACCTTAATCACATGGTTATTATTGTAACCGTGATGATAAAGGTCCCCTAACCTTAGCAAGACATTTAGTCATTTTAACCAAAACCATGATCTTTCCCTAACCCTAACTAGCTTTGTCATATCATAAAATGTATTTTTCCAACAGTGATTTGTAATGGTTTTGGAAGGCACTGACAAACAAAGTCGTCCTGTTGATAGTAGCATCAGATCAGAAATTGCGCACGTGTCGTTCTGGAGGGCATGGACAAACAATGTATTTTGACATTTAATTTGGAGGACTTGTTGGAGAAATTTGTACTCAGTGTCTCACTTATTTTTGCTTGTGGCAGAACAGCAGCGGTTCAGCAAAGGAGGATCAAAAACTCAAAGATGTGTATGGTTTAACCATGCCCAACATGCATGCTTTAATCCCATTTAGATTATTCTAGTTAGATTTTTGTATGGAACTATATTTTGACAGTATGCAGATTATGCGTTTATCTTCCGTGCAACCTCTCTGATTAGTGTAGGTCAGTAAATGTGAGCTCCAGTGAGGCAAATATCACAAACTATATGTATTTGACAATAAAAATCCTTTTTTTAAGCCATAGAAAAATTACGGTCTGTGTTTTACTAATTCAGTCCTTGCAGAAGACCCTGTCAGTGCAGAGCAGCAGAGTCTCACAGGGCTTAATGAACAGGGACAGGCTGGAGACAGCATATGTGGAGTAATCACATGCAACATGACCTGGTGACACGGTGACACAGTGACTAACACACACACACAAACACACCTACACACACACACATGTTTTGCAGACACACAATTCAGTCACAAATTTATTATAGAGAATTTCCAGAACATGAGATCAGACGTTGACAAAGCATAATATATGAACTCACAAGAGAGTCATATTGCCTTTTTTCCACATTATTCTCTGTCTTGTTGACTGGAACAGCAACAGTCTTAAAACAAACATTATTTACTGCAACATGGGAATCTCTTTAGAAGTCATCTGTAGTTGTAAAAGGAGGCAGATGTAAAATGTCCTTGCACTTAATATTAGCCATATTTTCCACCACGACATTGACTAAATCTCCAGGGACAAAGTGGTGCAATGTCTGAGAGGATGCATTTATTGTTTGGACGAATAAATGTACAGTAGTTCACCAAATGCACAAAGAGCGGCCATATTGCCATGGAAGCTTAATGCTTCAGTCAATCTTTCAGTTTGATCTCTTTGTGTTCAGTACAGAGAGGTGGACATGTTTAGCTTTGCTTAGCACAAAGAATGAATCCAAGTGAAAACAGCTGATCCATCTGAAGTGTAAACTGCATCTGAGAGTAAGCTGGGTTTTGTTTACACAGTTTACACTTACAGGTAAGGCAATGGCAGAAACAAGGACAAATGTTTGTGCAGTCACCAGGCTCAGCTGCACACATTTCAGTGTCATTATTGATTCCACCACTGAGGGGCACAAAAGTCAGAAATCCTACACACAATGGCTTTAAAGAGTAATTCCACACTAGAGTCTTGTACTGTACTGTATGTAGGAAAAGCACAGATTTCTATGGGTATAAGTCTGTTGAACCCCTGACCAAACCCATGATCACAGCTGTGTGGGCAGACGTGGTCTGTAGTGCTTGTGACCACTTGTGACCACAAGTACAACAGACTGTGAGGGGGAGGCTGTAGATCAGGTGGTAGACCTTGAGAGTCTGTGCAGTCTGTCATCTGCCATGGTGGAGAGGAGGTCGTGTGGCTCAGGTCTGTTTGGCGACACCGGAAGTTACTCAATGTCCTCCCGGATCCATACTCTTCATATATATATGAATATATAATTTTGTCATCCTAATGGTCCATGCTGTAATTTTACAATGGTGTTACATGTCTATTGCACGTCTGTCCATCCTGGGAGAGGGATCCCTCCGCTGTTGCTCTTCCTGAGGTTTCTTCAATTTTTTCCCAGTTAAGGTTTTTTTTCAGGGGGTTTTCCTTATCCGAATCGAGGGTCTAAGGGTAGAGGGTATTGTATGCTATACAGATTGTAAAGACCCTTGAGGCAAATTTTGTGATATTGGGCTATATAAATAAAACTTTACATGTAGTCACCACTAATTGGCAGAACACATCTATAGCAAAGCTTATTGTTTTCCCTGCCTCTAGTTTTTAGGCTAAACATGTTATGGACATACTGTGCTATTGGCTGAACTTACAGATGGGATTTATATTGATCTTATCACCTAACCCAGGGTAAAAAAAAGAAGGAAGAAATCCAAAAAATGATGGAGCATTCCTTTAAATTATGGCAAGGCTTTATTTATTTAGCTAAAACCCATCTTTGTTGTCCACTCTTAAGTTTACAATTGTATAAATGTTAAAATTTTCAATACTAATATCAGATTTAGTAAATTATACAATAATATTTTATTGTTATTAAAAATAGCGAAGGTTACTAAGGTCAATAGCCTATACCTAATATTTACAGTTCACAACCAAACCATCTTTGCGCGTAATTATAATGACTTGAACTATAAGATTAAATGTCTTTTCATGGTCTCATTGAGGTTTTAGTTTCCTGATAGCTGTTCATTCTGTAATTGACAGCTCTCTGGTGCCACACCAGACTGAGATGCTCTGATCGTCTCTCTCTCTTTCTTTCTGCCTCTCAATTGGTCCACACTGCTGAGAGGGAGGGAGGGATGGACGGAGGGGAACACCGAGTTTCAGATGCGTTTGTTACGCGAAAGCCTCCAACCCCCCAAAACACAAACACGTCGGCTTTGGAAGGAAGCTTGTGAATGGTAAAACGGAATGCAACTGGGACAAACAAGATTCGGGTCAATTAACGCGCCAGTTATATTTCAGTTATGTTCTAATCTCGGAAAAAGTGGACAAGCAAAAAATCTTAGATCAAAAAAACCGACTGAAGAGTCTGTATCACCCTGTTCGTTGAGGGCAGCTGTGGAGTAAACATATCCCAACAGAGGATGGCGAAAATACTCGCTGATACGGAATAAAAGACATTTTTTGGATGTGGAGACAGCTGCTCTCTCCCGTCCGAAAACAAACGCGTAAAAGGCGTCGGGATTCCCTTTGTCCCCACGTGTGGATAAGCTGTGGAGAAGACACAAGGTAATCAAAAAGCTTGTGATGTTAGGTTGTCGAATTAGATTTACTTTTTTTTTTTTTTTTTGCTAAACGAGCTTGAGTGAAGAACTGTGAAGAAAAGGGCTGATGTGGACAAGATTTTGGTTGGCTTTGTTTGGCTCTGGTCATCGTTAAATACACCGACAAGTTCAGCCTAACCCTAGCCCTTTAACCCCTGGTGTTTCCCCCTTTCTTTTATTAACATTGGCAGGCTGCATCCTGTCAAAGGAGTCCACTGAACCCTTAAACCCTACAAAACTCAGTAAATCATATTCATATTTCTCGTATGCATACATGCAAAAATAATGCAATTCAGACTTTAAGGTATTTTAAGTTTAAATTTGACCATTTAATGTAGGCTAATTAATTTGCCTTATCTTTCACTGGGTATGTTATTTAGCATGTTACCTTTTAATTGGATGCTTGTACAATCTTATTTGCTGGGCTCTAAAAAATAACAGTACACCTGCCCATCAGCATTAAGTGCCATTGATTTACATTAGACATGTTGGGGTCATATGTACATCAGCAGTATTATTAGTGTCATCCACAAGTGCCTCAGTAACTTTCTGGAAAGTGCTCATTAGTCCGGTAGGAGACACACTGGCCATGTGGATGCTGCCTGATAGTGAGCAGTGTTGACCTGACCTGCTTTAAACAAGTGCATTACGTTATTATTTTCTGAAAGAAGTGCATCCATCAGAACCCTAGCTACAGTTTCTTGTTGTCCAGTTTGAACACTTGAACCCTGTAATGATTGAACTGAATTGTCCATTTTTTCAAGAGGATTAAGTTCCTATTTTCTCAAATGTAGAGAGCTGTCAAGATGTCTGTCTGTCACTGAGCTTGGCAACTGCAGAGAGCAGCAGCTTTCTGCGGAGAGGAATTAGACTCAAAATGGTCACAAATGTGTATTACATGATCTACAAATGAAAAATAAGATTTACAAATGTGTACAAGGATTGGTGCGTAATTATGGGTACTCACAAATGCGTGTTCCAATCATAACAGTTTCACAAATGCACACATCACAACCTGAATAAATATTAATAAATTAATACATATTTTATGTACAGATTTTTAACTTCAACTTCACAGATCTGATCATTTTTGCTTTCGAAAAGCTTCCTGTGTATACAAATGTCTAAAAATATTTGTGACATTCTTTTGTATTTATTTACAGATTGTTAAATGTGTGTGCACGGATCGCCTGATACGCACGGATCAGATTACATTTGCTTGTGGAATTTTGAGACTTTTCACGGTCTTCAGCTCCAGGCCACACAGATCCACAAATGCATTCTGCTTTTAAGTACTGGTGGAAAACTGGGACATCTGGGCTTTCGGTGAATTCTTGTGTAATTTCAAAGTGGGAATGACGTTTTTCTAAATAGACAGAATAGCTCGTCACCCCTTGATTAGAACACATACATTTACCAACTATAGACTCTATACAGTAGCCTATAAATGTAAATATATGGTTTAAATAAGTTTTGGTCCTGACTGATAGTGGCTTCAAGTACAATGACATTTCAGAGCTTATGACAGACTTAGCAGACAGATTAGTCTTGGTCTGCTCTGGTGGTCTTGTATTATCACATAATTAGCATTTGTTAAATCTGCAAATAAGACCTTGATGGGCTGAGAATGTATTCAGATCATGAACTGAAATGGAGACTTGGTACAATGGGAATTCCTCGCAGGTTGGACAGGCAGTGTAAGGACTCCCAGTAGTGACAGATCCAACACAGCAGGGTGTCCTGCTTTGTACAGGAAACGGTGAACAAACACATAAATCAGTCTGCTGATGGGCTGATGGCAGGCATATTTTCTTTCTCCAGCAGCTCTTTCTGTTTTTGTCATTTCTCTTTCTCAAATCACCCTTTATCTTTCTTACATACCTCTGATTCTGCACCTTTATAGATGCCCTGATACTCTTTCCATGCTTCCCTGCTCGCCTTCCTTCATGCCTTCGACTCCTCTACCTTTTAAATCCTCCAGCTCTGCTCACACTGTCTTTGTCTCACTGTCATTCCCTCACTGGGTGGGAGAGAACTATGTGACATTATTCCTCCGTAGCAGTTGTTCCATCCAAAACTGTGGGTCTATCGATCTGTTGGCTTACACTCCATGTGTAAATGTGCAACCCAATGATCTGTGAGTAGAGATCTTAGTGGAGAGGCACCAGTATATTCAGTCCCAAAGCACGTGAGCAATTACATCTAATACTGACTGTCAGTAATGACTTGCTATTTACAAACATTTCATTGGTATCATTATGGGCCTGAAACTGGTTACACTGACCCACTTTGAGATTGTAATTGAGCACTTTATAATGTGGGCACTTTGATTGCATTAAAAAGTGTGTGTGGTGCTGTTGTGGGTTACACAGCGGGGTATGCATGCACATTATTCCTTTTGAATATACATTACATTCAGTGAATGTAAAAACACTGCATGCATGCCTACCAATTACCCTGCCTAGAATCATGTACTGCACATTCATCCAGTAAGTGGGTACATTGTATGATCACAACACATCTTTGTTATTCTGTAGAAATCTCATAACTAAGAAAAGTAGCCTTTCAGACATTGATGCAAACCTGTTGGTGGCTCCTTTCATCTGCCATTCTGAGTTGTTTCATTTATTTATTGATTATTTTAAAGAGAGTGGGCCCGTCCATTCACCCTTTTTGTATATTTATTATATAGATGGCGAGAGAGACAACGTAGGGGGGGGGGCGACACAGAGAAACAGCTCCAGCAGGATCCAGAGTAAGTCAGTGCACACATACAGTGACGCCAGAGGTAACTGTTTGATGAGGTCTGGGCACTGCAAGCCAATTCCAACTGGAACTAGCTGACCCATTCCTAGTGTCATGAATCACCTTTTATACAATAGATGGACAGCAGCAGCACTCAGTAAATAGCCTCACAAAGTCAGACTACACCTTTAGAGCTCACTTTTTCATATTAGATTTATGTCTGAAGAACATCGACTGAGAAGTGCTTCGACTCGTCTGATCCATGTCAAGAACAGTTGTTGAGTGCTTATGTGACTCAAGGGATCTTGAAATAATCTTCACTCAAAACCTTGTGAACTGTGAACAACTGTGGGCATTGTTTTTGCAACTGCATGGCCTATTTCTCTTTTTATTATTATTATTTATTATTGAGAGAGAGATCAGGAATGACATGCAACAAAAGTCCCCGGCAACAAAAGTCCCCGGCTGGATGAGATTGAGACTTTGTGGTTCATGGTCGACACCTTAACCCCTAAGCCAGCAGGGCTACCTGCAAGGCCTATTTATAGCCCCCAATGTATTCATCAATAAAACTCAGTAGTTAGAAATTTGGTGTTTCTAAACACCTGCTTTGTTTTTCAAGGTTGAAAATCATAAGCAAAGAGCATTGATGGCTCAGTGAGAGTTTAGTTCATCCAGTCAGTGTAGGAAGGGTTTATGCTGATGTGAGGAGCAAAGGAGAAGATAAACATTTATCACACATCTTACTCAAAATGATTTAGCCTGTCTTAAGAAAATGCTTATCAGACAATGAAAGAAGTGATATCGTGGGTTACCATTGCAAGGTTAGAAGAAATTAGAAGTATAAGATTTTGCATGTAGACTTCTTAGCCAGGAAAGATTTGCTAGGTATACTGTGTCCTTTTTGGCAACACCTTACATCACACTCTTTCAGCTGTACATTATCACGCTTGGAGCTGTACCATGTTGTGACATTGTACCCAATGACGATTTGCTGACTGCATCTGGTCAGTCTTTATCAACAACACCCTGCTTCACAGCTTCATATTTTCACACCTCAAAGATGTATATTTATGCTGTTGGCCATAGAGAAGCTCCAGTCTCCAGGAACATTTACTATACCTTATTGGTTGTTGTTGAATTAGAGGAGGAACATGTGCTTTTCACTCAGTTTACACAAATTCATCTCTGTACTTATTAAACATCTTGTTCCGAAACACAGGTTTTCATTCTGTGCAGCCCCTACCCCCAGTCCCTGCCTGTCACTCAGCCAGTCCATCATCCTGTCATTTTTATTGCAATATGGATTATTTGAATGTGCAACTCAATGGCAGGGCTCAATTCTGCTCTTATATGGGATATAATTAAAGGTCAGATCACATTTCTGAGGCTCTTGATGATAATGGTGTGTGCTGTATTTATTGTTTAAAAGCTATTTATGCTGGTATTTTTTTCTTGAGTGGCACCATCACTATATTTGTCCTGGCTTTTTTTGGGAAGTTGGTTAAATACTCTTGGCAGATCCCACAGATAGAAGATGCATCTGCTAAATATCCCTCACTCAAAGAGCTGGTTGAAAAATCAAATAAAAACAGGCGAACGGGGGGCATGCCAACAACCAATTATCCATCTTTGGGAGTTTACAGGGTAAAGATATTAGACTTGTTTACGTGTACACAAATCTGTGAGGGCTTGTGTTTTGTAACCATAATATGCCCGCTACCAGTGTACATCTGTGGTGTGTTTCTTGACACACCACAGATGTACACTGTAGTGTGTAGTGTCAAAGCTATTCAAAGTTTTATACACGAGGCCCCAGAAGAGTTTCCTCTTGAGTGTTCTGCATTAAGAATCCTCTGCATACATTGTGTCTAATGTGTGGGCTGTTGATGCATACTCATGATGTATGTGCTGAATAGCACTGAGGTACTGTTAGTTCACCAGTAGCAGGTCAATGAACGAATCTTATTGAGGGTTGTCACTACAAGGACCTGCTAACATCATAGTGTACTTTAGGAAGGGTCAACATACCAGTAAACAGCCACATAGTTAAATGGTAAAGTTCCCCTCCAGACACGTTTTAAAATATGTAAAAATACTCTGCTATGATTAATATTTAGTTTAACAAGGTTCCCCTACATAAAAAGTAAAAAAAAAAAAATAAAAAAACTCTGAAAAGGAGCTGGAAGCGCATCTACCCTTTCTCCCTCATTTAGAAATGCCCCGCCCACCACTGCTGCATGTTAGGTTGACCGGTGCCAATGAGAGCATGGATGTGGGTGAGAGGCATACATCCATGGTGAGAGAGCGGTGTGCGTCGAGATGGCTAAAGGTAGATGAAACATCGGAGAGATTCAGCCATACATGTTTGAGTCTCAGTCAGAATGGTAAGTGTAGTTAGCGTCTTTTATTTGTTTATGTTGTTTGTTAGCTTGTTTGCTTGTTAGCTTGTAACTGGCAGTGGCTGACACACGGTTAGTGGTTGTGAAACATACAATAATATCTGCTACAATGTTACAGTGTACTCACATTGTTATTACGTAAGTTACGTTAGTAAATAGTGGAAAGAAGCTCCAGGGTCCGGTTTACATCCAGAAACTGCACATTCTGCCATGCTTGCTGTCAAAACTTTAACTAAGCTAACTAAGTGCAAACTTTCGCTCTCTGTACTGACAAGTCTGCTCTGCGCTGGAGGTTTCAGGTTTGTTTGCTGGTGGCATTGGAGTTGGCTTTAAAATTTGTGACGTCCCAAATCTAGCTTGCCTGGAGTCCATTTGAATCTCAGATTTTAGGAAAGTGTACAGACATCTCCCCCTTCAGTAGAGGAATGTGAAAACACCTCTCTAGTGACAAACATGTAATTTCACCACTACATGCCACTAAATCCTACACACTGCTTCTATAAAAGAACGACTTATTACATTGAATGCAATTGACCCATACCCTCAGCTAGCCAGTTTTTGGTGGTGGCCAACATGGTATTTAATAGTTGTTTTGTACAAATAGTTTGAACGTGATTGCGGGATGCAATCCATTTTCCCACTTTGGCCTAAGAAGATGTCATCCCCACATGTTTCCTGTCATTCCAGATATCAAACAGTAGTTTAGGTTAGTTTAACAACTGACCTTCATTCCGCCTCTTCTTGAAGCATCCATTTATAAAACCTCTAGATCCATCCAGCCATCATTGTATCATCTTCACTGGGTGTTTTTAAATGGGCTTTCACTTGTCTGGTCAATAGAGACATGGCAGGATAATGCCCACAGCTTTATAGGCCAAATGGAATTGATATTATATAATGGTGGATAAGCAGGAGGAGCAGAGACAGCTGTGTGTGCACATGCATTAGTTTAAGACAAAATTTGAGAAACAAATGAAGAGTAAGAGGTTGTCAGGCAACTATAATTACAACAGTGGCAGTCAGAGCACATTTCATGATAATTGGGTTTTTGTTGTCAAGTACAGAGTGGACAGAAGTATTCCCTTTTATCATTAACTTGTCAGTACCTTAACATCTGTACACTTTTATTCCAGCTGAGTAACTGGGATCCAGCTGAAATTACATTCTGTATGAGAATGATGTCAAATGATGCCTAAAAGCTGAGGTTCAAAGTTCATTCTTGACCTTGGAAACTGTAGTTGAGAACACAATGTCTCCACAAGGTCCATTTAGTGGCTGTTGTAGAGCTTTCGATCAAGTAATATGTCCTTCATCAGCAGATGAAGATTGCCCAGTTGTTATGTACACTGTGGTTGTCTAAGGCTAGATCTGGGATGTGCTGGATCTCAATTCATGCTGTATAATTTTAAGGAGAGAATTTGATTTGGCTATCTGAAGCAGGCCATGCTAAACTCCACAACCCCTATTCCATACAATGATCAAAAAGTGAAGAAAATACAAAGAGCCGTAAGTGTTCTGGGAAATGTGTCTTACATTGACCCATTTAAAAGGCTGCAAATGTTAGATGCTTGCTTTATTGTATTATATAGTATTGTACTATCCAAATGCTGCTTACTACACAAACTGTGGGTGGTCCATTTTTAGCATCCAGTATAGACTCACAACAGTCTTGTGTTAACTGAATTCTATTTAATTTTCTCCCCTTTTTTGTCTCACTTTCTCTGTCAATTGCTCATCTGTCTCTCTCCCTGACTCTTGACAGTCTTCTTATGAATATCATAAACCAATGTGAATACTATTAATTTAATCAGTGAATAAACAAAAGGACGCCCTCTCCCTCCTCTCACTCAGTGACTCTGAAAGAGTATTACCCTCACAAAGCTTGAGCTGACAGAGATTAATAGAAAGAAGAGATGAGCTATAATTGAGAGTAATTAACATGCCAAGTAGTCAGCTCATGTCTTCATGTTCAAGAGAAGCGAGAGCTAAAACTGATGAGTAGATTGAGGGATAAGACTGAGTTTGGTTTTCTGTGAAATAATACAGATACAGTTTGGGTGAACACAGGTCATCAAATATTAAGGACTACTGCCTTTTTTTAAATGTAGTTTTGTATAAAGCGTCTTAGACAGCAACAAAGCACATAAATCTAAGCTAAAAACAAGAACAAAACAAACAGATTACTTTTCAAACAAGACCCAAATGTATCTTCTCCGAAACCTTTCCCTATCTGCACCTGCGCTCTGTGTTTGCTCTTTCCAAACAAAGTATAATCTAAGGCAGAATGAATAGAGTCTAAGGCACTAAAGGGGTTTAATGCTTCATCTCTTTCTGGCTTACCACCTTTTGCCCCTTTTTGTTCAGTGTTTATTTTTTATATATTAGCAGGGAGATCAGTAATTGGTAGCGTTTTTGAATTATTGTATGGTGGATTGAAAAAAGAAAATTTGTAGTTGTATAATTGTGTGCTGCTGTGGATTAGTGCTGATTCCACTGTGATTAACTGGCCGATAGACCTCTCTCACAGCAGACATTTTTACTTGTCAGACACAGGTGTAATTTAATAACAACCATACTAGCAGCTCAGTGAGGCTGTAAATCCTAAGGTCAGTATGCTAACATGCTCACATCGAAAATGCTAACATGGTGATGTTTACCAAGTTTAATGTGCACCATGTTAAACATCTTAGTTTAGCATGTTAGCATGCTAACATTTGCTAATTCACACTAAACACAAAGTACAGCTGAGGTTGATAGGAATGTCATTTGTTTTGTAGGTCTTTGCTCATAAACCAAAGTTTTAACCCTGACATTTTGACCTGGTAATGGCACTAGAGGAAAAGTCAGAGGATAGCAGTAACTCACTGGCTAAACCTTTTATAAGTTGTAAGTGTGTAAATTATGTTTAAAAAAAAAAAAAGCTCACTAGCCGTTCGCGGGTATGGAACTTAATTAATTTCACCTGTGGTTTTCCTGCTATGAAAAGTCAAATTGTCTATCATGTTTGTGTCAAGAAGGTCCTCAGTGCTTGTAGGCAGGAGAATTGACCTGGCAGCCAATCAGTATTCTCCTCTTACTTGATGTAATACCTTGGTAATCAATACTTGCAGCAGCCTCAAAGCCTACAGTTTATAACCCTTCCAGACTGACAGTGATGTGTGAGAAACTCATGTTTGCCGGTGATCTGAAAGCATCGGCATGTTGAAGGTCGGCCTGACGCTGCTCGCCTTTTGGAGAGGGTGAGGTCATCACTATAGGATTATTAAAAGTCTACTATAGGGTCACAGTAAGGTTCCT
This sequence comes from Siniperca chuatsi, assembly GCF_020085105.1. Lineage (NCBI taxonomy): Eukaryota > Metazoa > Chordata > Actinopteri > Centrarchiformes > Sinipercidae > Siniperca > Siniperca chuatsi. The sequence goes on along the minus strand of NC_058047.1, from coordinate 9,174,831 downwards.
ATAGAATTATTGTAGGGTTAGGGTACATTTGAACATGACTGTATCTTGCAGGTTGTTACATGTTTTTAATGGACTTATGTTTTGGAATAAAGTAAATTGATTGATTAGCTCTTCAGAAAGACACCAAATAAAAAATCGGCACATTGTTATATCCAGTGTAAACATAGCATTTTTTTTAAACAATGAAAGTCAATAACTCTTTTCAACAATGTATCTTGTTGTTATTTACTCTTTTGTAGTTCTGTGCATGAGCAGTGAAGCAGTGAATACCAGCTGTTGACTGTGAAAGGCGACAACGAGGGGATTAACCCATGACAGCATCTGGTTATGATTGGGTAAAACGTGGGTTGATCTCATGACATAATCCCATGTCAAACGGATTGTGTGTGAAAATGGTATACAGTAGTACCTACCTGCTGGAAGGATGTGTGTGGAATCAAACTGTATTTGTAGAGCACCTGTCATTCATGTTTGTGCAGTTCAAGATGCTTTAGAGGTGACTGAGAAACTAGTAAAACAGTGGGACAAAAAGTAGAAAAATATATTAAAAATTAAAATGCAAATAAAATATAGTAAAAGCAATAAAATACAGTAAAAACAATCAAAAGATGAAAAGCAATAAAAGAAAGATAATGGTAAAAACTTAAGGTTAAAAGGATATCTTATGATCGTAGAAAAGGTTTCAGTCGTAGTCATCTGGACACTGGAAGTCATTCTCAATTGAGAATGACTTCCGGATGGGAGCCGAAACGTCTTGATTCTGAAAACAGTGTCCAGATGACTACGACTGAAACCTTTTCTACGATAGAACACTCCTGGACGAATGAGGGACTACACCGTCTGATATCTTATGATGTGATTTCCTTAATACCCAGTTAAAATCCATAAACACAAATCTGAAAAAGTTGAATCTTGAAATTATGCTTTTAAGTTTGTGTTGATGTGGTTAATCGCTGCATCTTAATGAGAGAGCAACAGAGATAGATATTGTCAGACCTTTGTGTACCTTCTCCCAACACACACACACAAATTCCTGTCCGCTTGCTTCTGTTTGTAAGAATATATAGCCTTTTCCTTTCCCTCCACCTCTATTGTTCCTTTTTCTTTTTTACAATGAACACAGTCCCTACTCAGAGTGTTTATGCTCTCCAGTGCATGCTCAACAGGAGTGCAGCCCTCGCTCTGATTGCTCCCCCTTCATTAAAATGACACCGCTTGAGGGAGTGAATAAAAGAGGGATGCTAATCAAGTTTTTTAATTGTCTCCACAAGAACATGTGAGAAAGCACTTACTTTTTCATAAGCTGATTTCCCCAAGACAAGTAGGGCTTGCTAGGCAGATGAGTGAAACATGACTGTGTGTGTGTGTGTGTGTGTGTGTGTGTGTGTGTGTGTGTGTGTGTGTGTGAAATGACAACATTAACGTCAGGGTGTGAAAAGGGAGAAGAGAAACACAGAAGAAAAGAAACTTTGCTCATGAGGAGCTCCCTGAGCAGCGGTTTACCTGTCTTACACTGATGATCTCTGTGAGGAGGAAAATTAAATCCCCAGAGTGGACTGGAGCCAGCAGACAAACTAGTGATCACTGTTGTAAATGTGAAGTTTCTCAACAGCTAGTTCAGGACCTAGAATTTACATGATGGGAGTTTAGAAAGAAAGAAAGAAAGAAAGAAAAGTGATTTAAAGTTACCTGTTATGTTGCTGGAGACCTCACAATTTGGCAGCATTGCAGAAGAGGCTGGAATTAATAATGTGCACTTAAAGATCAGTTGTCTATTTATTTATTTGTTTCAAGATTAGTCAATTCAATTCAATTTTATTTATATAGCGCCAATTCATAACAGAAGTTATCTCATTGCACTTTTCCTGTAGAGCAGGTCTAGACCGTACTCTTTATAATATTAAGTTAGTCCTGCGTTACATTGGCTTGGTAAACCTGGGTTTGGGAAAAAAATAAGAAAAACCACAGTTGTAGAAAACGTGGGAGCAATGAATCTATTTCCACTGCTCTGACCTCTCGAACTTTGATTTTTCTCCTCTACACTCTTCTCATGTGGGCGGCTTTCAGAGGTTGCAGGCTGCAGAATGATGTGATAGTTTCACATATACCCCTCCACCATAAAGCAGGTCTGTGCGTCATGAATTCTTACGAGAGAAAAAAAAAATCTTTGTATGTGGGAAGAATTTGGAAGTTTGAAGGACCTATATAATACTCTGTTCCAGCACAGGTTGTGATGTTCTTAACTTGGGTGTGTGTAGCTAAAGGGAATGATGTTTGACTTAACGAGATGCAAATGCTGCTATATATTTGTTGTGTCCATGTGAAATGAATCACACATTTCTGGTAGATTACTTTGTAATGTGAATGGCATATTTGTAATGTTTATTTGGTGCTTGTTGCAGTAGAGGATAAAATGATTGCGACTGTGATAACAGAGTTGTAAAATCCTTCCTCATAATATTATAAACCACTGTGCAGTGTGTTGCCATCTGATAAGCCTTCAAACGCATAGATCTCTTACTCAAACTGGACTTCCTGGATTACATTTCATCTTATCTTATTGGTAAGATAAAACACACACAGTGAAAGTTTGAGAGTCTCCAGTTCAGCTGAGCTCCATGTCTTTTGACTGAGAAGAACACCAGAGCACTATAAGACTAACAAATCCTCCAAATTAAACGACAAATATGTTTGTTCATGCCTTCTAGAACAACACATAGTGGAAGGGTTTTCTGATCTGACGCTCCCATCAGCAGGAGGACATAATTTGTCTGTGCCTTCCAAAACTGTTACAAATCACTATTGAAAAATAAATCAGTTTTATGATGAGATAACGCTGTGGTTAAGGTTTAGGCACAAAAACGACCAACCAAACGTCAGGTGGCATGGTATTTACCATTCAACAGCTAAACACCACTAAACACTGCCATTTTATACTGATGTTGGTAGTAGTAGAACGCTACGTTTCAGAGACTCAAACTTTATATTTGGAACAAACCAGGTAGCTGCATCTGCATGCTGATATTTCACACATTTACAATAACATCACCAGACTTTATCCTTTGCTCCTTTTATAATTACAACGGCCAATAGAGAGATTTGTCGCTTGAACATATGTTGTTTTGGAGCACTTGCTGAAATGGCTGTTTCTGTCGTTCTCCTTGGGAGGACAGCTCCATAGGAGAGACAATTAATGGGTGGAAGTGATGATGGTGACTGCTAGCATTATCGTTTTTTTATTAACGAATCCAGAGGAAACACAAGGTTTCATGTAGTAGCGGATGTGCCACTGCAGCATCAGCAGCTTGGGGCCACTAACTCACTAACAGACGCAGAGATGTGCCCTTACAACAGAAACCAATTAATACTCAAAGTCACCTTGATATCATTACTAGACGCGACAACATGGCTGGTATTGTTTTCACCTTGTGAGTCTGTGTATGTATGTGTGTCATCATGGCAAAATGTGGTCCTGGAGACACCTACTGTAGCGGGAACTACCATACAAGCGGTTTTGAGTACTTTGGCAGGTGTGTATATGTCTGTCTATGGACAGATTTTGTCAATGCAATAGTGTCACACCCGTGCAAGATGCAGTCACGAAACCTTACAGGTGTGTAGTTGAGCTGAATTCGAAGATCGGTGTGGTCCGACCCATGAGTTCTGAGTAGGCCTACTCATGTAATAATGTACTAATGACTACTAAGTACTCATGGGTCGGAACGTCAACATGTTGACGGGCATCACAGCTAGTGTGATCCCATTGCAAGATGGTCTCTAGTTTTTAATAGGACACATTTAGTTGTAGGAGTTTTTTGGAGTAGATTTTGTGCCAATTTAATGCCACTGATTGCAGCCAATTTTATGTTGTTTTTCTGTGGAGAGGAAAACAAGCCTCTAGTATGAGGGTGGACAATTTACGCTGTTGGCTCATAATTACCCACTGTGGTAACCAAAATATCGTGTTAGGGACTCCCAAGTACTGTACTGTTACATTAATGAAAAAGAGTCGTGTAACAAATCTTTTGTTCAAGTTGAAGCATTTTTAACTTGAAAGGATGCTTCTGCGTCTTAATTTGCATTGCCTAAGATGATTCTTGTCTTCACATTTGTATTCATCAAAGTTAGGCAGCACATCCTTTTTTTCCTCATTTTAATTTTTTCATCCTCATTTTTTTTAAGGCTCCCCTCAGGCAGTGCTGCCCTTGACCCCATGACCATGTTAGTAGTGTTAAAAAGCAGACTCCCTTCCTCGATTCCCTGTACAAACAATACATCAGAAAGAAAATACAAAAGGTAAAAAGATAGAAAATATATCATGTCTGTCCCCTCCACCAGAGAAAAAACTAAATTCCTGTCAGACGTGTACATGTATTACAGTATGTAACTAGCCTACAGGAAGGGAATTTTAACACAAGGTTTACCAAACTGTCATGTTATCCCTGGAAGCTTTTTAAAGCACCTTTTCCTGGACATCTGTGTGCTTTAAACTGGATTAGTGGATTAGCAGGAGAACCAGTAGTGGATAAACAGGATTCAAATCATAAAACAATTTTCAGAATTAATTTGTTTAAATGGTTTTTCTTATAATTCTGGAGGAAGGAAAATAAAATAGCTTTTCTGCATTCAGTAATTGTCATAATCTTTTCTGTTTCCCTCACATCAAAAATGATTATTTGGTGCTATTGTGGGACTGCAATTTTATTTTATATTAACTGTTTCAGACTGTTAACTGTTTTACTGAACCCGTAGTCGAAATGTCTGAAAACTATTAAAGGGATAGTTCCAACTTTTTTTGACATTAAGGTGCTGACTGGCACCAATATTGATGAATGAAGATCGTGTTGGGTTACAGATTCTGTGGACAGGGATATTCCAGCAAACTGGAAACCTCTCAAGCTGAAATGAACAGGAGCTGGTGGTAAACTAAATATTTTTAACTTTCCTTTATATTGCATGTAAAGTGGTTAAATGATACAGAGATCCGAAGAGAAAATTAAGCATCAGAAATGCAATAAAAATATTTTGTTATGTTGTTGATGCCACATTGTAGTTTAAAATGCTTAATTTTTATTCAACAAGCTCTTAGCTGGCTGATATCTCTGAACTCAGGATGACAATAGCTTTAGCTAAAGTCCATGCATCAGTATTACTTGTAGCCAGTAACTCACATCACCTTATGTAAAAAAAATACCCTGAACTATTCCCTTTACAGAGATGATGAAATACTGCCGAGCTGCTCTGTGCCAGCTTGAGATTCTCCTCCAGTTACCAGTAGTAGGCTACTGCTGAAACACTGAGCTTTTTATGAGGCTTCAAAACTATACTAACTGATAGAAAGAGATTCTTATGCTTCCAATAAATTTACCAATACTGCACATAAATGTATATGCATATTCTTCATGCTAGAAAAGATCAGTCTTACTGTGCTGAAACTGAGCCCAAAATGCCAGGATTTCTAAAAAACTGAATTATTAAACAAGTAGAGGGTGAAAAAAAACATGTCTGTTACACATTTTAAATGATAATTCTTCCAGCAATTATTTAATATATATGAAGTTGTTCACTAAAGTGGAGTGACTGGCTCTTGAACTTCTATTCTTTGCCATCCCCTCTCCCTTTTGTCTCTGTCAGTGGTGTTTAATAAAATAAAATGTCCTCGGTATAATCTTTAAAATGTAACCAATGCTGTATTTGAACTTTGTTTTATGAAGTCTAAGCATGTAAAGGATGAGTTTGCACTGCTGAATATTTCCAAGGGGTCTGACAGGATTCAGAATCGGTAGAGGATTAAATTGTGTATTAAGGGTGTTCTGAGTATTTATTAATAGCAAAGTATTTATTAATATATGACCAGCAATTCAGAAAACTCAAACAGTTCTTAGGATTTCGTTAAGCTGCTTTGTATTGGCATCACGTTATCAGTGTATGCACACTCTCTTTCTGTGATGCTGTCTCCCTTCCACTCACACTCACACAAACACACACAGTCATGTACCCACACACATACAGACCACAGTATGATGATCAAAAACATGATGAGGTAAAAATGTCAAGATGTGGAGCAGTCTGGATATTTTCAGCTGTTATCAGAAATCACACTGCAGAACCAGTCGTGGCTTTGGATGACAGAAAACACGGCCATTGTAGGAAAAAAAACTACGGAGCCGGGCCAAGGGAGGTAATATTCCGAGAAAAAACTACGAGATTAAAGTAGTACATTTACAAGAAAAATTCACAAATTTCTGAGAAAAAAACTTGGAAACTGGTGTTGGTGTTCTCTGACATTATAAAGTTATAAACTTGCAAGAAATAGGTTTGTTGTTAGTGGATGAATTGAACACAGACACTGGGCCCAAGCGAGCTTTTTGGGCTCAACCCACAACCCTCCAGGTCCAACTAGCGCATTGCAACTTGTATCCCCCTTGGCCATGCTGGAAGGGGATGATGATTTCACTAGCCCACCCCTCCCCTAATGTTGAACATGGGCCCCCCTTCTTTATTATAATCCTACTACAATAATTTACTTTACCCTTGGACCTAGCTGGTTCCCAGCTGTATATGTACATAAATGTAAATAAATGTATATAAATATAATATATAAATATGTACATAGACATATGCACATGCGCATATATACATATACAGCCGGGCTTAATCTGAGTTTTTCTCACAAATTTATGACTTTTTGCTCGGAATATTAACCCCCTCCCCTGGCTCCGTAATTTTTTTTTTTTTTAACCTACAATGGCCCTAGTACGCTGTCATAGGAAACAATTACAAAAAATATAATAAAAATAAATATTGTATTGGACTCAGTAATGGGAAATACAAAATCTTAAAGGACTCTTGACAGGGATGGGGCAGAAAATGTGACCAAGAGATCCCTGTGACCAAGAGATCCCGTTATCTTACTTTTTCCATCTTTTAGCTTTCCTTTTTCTTCAAAACTTGAGTAACTTGTGTGTTTAAAAGAATTTCCCCTCAGGGATCAATAAAGTATTTCTGATTCTGATTATTTTTCATTTTATTACAGTTGGATTTGTCCATACAACATTTTATCTTTGTTATTGCATGCCTTTTGTCTATTGGCATGATGCAAGAGCATGACAGATCATAGTGAATGAATGAATGCAGACAGGCTGAATGCTACTGCTGTGTTTCTGTAGCATTTGATTTCCCTTCATTTCCGCCTTGGATTTTCACACATTAATTGGAATGGACATTAATTCTTTCAAAAGTGCCACTGAGTCTTCCACCACCCAGACTGGCTGTCATGCACTGATTTGTCCCCTGGATCATCACGTTATACAGCCCCTTAGTCAGTCTTTTAATCCTTAAAGTTAAACTAACAAAGAGCAAAAAATAGAACCGACCCAAACAGCTGACAAGCAGACAGTTTCAGGCTCTAACTTAAAGTCAGGTAACATAAATGTGAACCAGAAGATGGGTAGACTGAGAGGTAGACTGCCAGCTAGCCAGCTGCTCAGATCCTGTTTCTCTTCCTCTGTCAGGTGTCCCACTGGGCCAGTCAGTCAGCAGGACAGGCAGGCAGAGAGCACTTGTTATCTCTGCTCTATTAGGCTGATACACAACATGCTCTGTTGAAGCCACCTTCCAATGATGTTGTTGCATGTGAACCCGAGTGTGTGTGTGTGAGAGGTACAAGATGAGATGTGACAAATTGTCTCCCTGTGCAACATTTTAAATTAAATACCTGTGATATGCAGTCTGGGGAATCTGGGGAGTTTTTCAGATATTTCTGTGTATGATCCATTGCCTGACTGATGGCTTGGAGAGGAAATGTTTGCCTTATAGTCAAGTACCACTTAGGTAGAAATTAATAAAGTTTGCACAGTAACTGGATACTGCACTCAGTAGCTGCTATATTAGGTACACCTGCCAGTAAACAGTCTGCTCTTCCAAACAGCGAATGATGTGAGGCTGCAATGCATATACTGAGCTGTAGACAGGATCAAGAAGTTCAGTCACCTCACGAATTGTGCGATAAACAAAAATATAGAAAGTGTGGACTCCCAAGGGACCGCTATGACCTGCAAAGGCTGTCATTGAAATATTTGTCAAACTTTACTCAGCAAAGGGAAAATGCAGTAGAGCTTGTTAACCAAACTGCTGTTTCTTTATTCTTTCTCCTCTATTTAGTTTTGACAAAGCAGTACCATATCACTGTGATTAGAATGTAATCAATGCAAAACATTTCAAATGTAAAAACAATGATTATGAGGGAAAGAAATTCAATAAACACTAATAATCTCCCTTTAAAATATGACATTATATAACACAGCAGTGAATGTTACTTTGCAGTTTCTGTATTACAGTCCCATTATCACGGTTTTCTTTCAAATTCTTTAATGTGTGGGTTTGTCACCAAGCAAAAGACATCCGACAACTCTGTTCAGAAAAATGTACCTTTAAAAAGTGTCTGCTGAATTCACAGTGAGAGAAGTGTCTTTACTGTTGAAAGTCACTTTGAAAAGTTGTGATGCTGTGCTCCATGTTGCCATCTCTGCCACATTCTCAGTTTGACTGCAAGCCAAAGGGAAGGCCATGTCACAGAGAGCTTCCTCATTTGAGAAAAGCAGAGGACTCAACTCAACTACCACTACTACTACTCAACTACGATTGTTCATTCTAGTGGGCGTGTGACTAACAAGTTATTGCCAAACAAAGTATACATATACACAAAGGCATCTCCCCAGCACTCTGCATGCTGAACACATGCTTAAGAGATCATTTTTGTATTGTTTACATGCAGAGAGCATGCGTTAGCTTGCTTCGTTAAAGGCTCAACATTTTTCAAATGTTTGTGTGTGATTGTCTTCTTCTGTTGTCACACCTGTCTGCCCTAATGCTGTTAATTAGGCAGAAGTAACACTAATTAGGATACCCCAAAACAGTGCTAATCTCTGCTCATAAACTGCTTTCTACATCTGTGCTGCCAAGCACAATTTTCAGATCTGCTCTGAAACACAAATTTCCTCTGTTCCCACTATTTTTCTGCTAATGGTGATAACTGATCATCATCTCTACAGAGAAGCCTTGCCACTGATAATGTCCTCTTATGAAATATATATACAAGGCATTTTTAATTAATTACCTGGTGGAATATATGATGAAATATTATTCTAACAGAAAGTCTTTCTTTTTTCATTTAAGTATATACTTTTAAGAGGAATACTGTATGTTCTTTTACAGTGATTGCTCTTCTTGTGATGGTGGTGTTTTTACGTAATAGTGGTGTCTCATCTTGGCTTCAAGGTTGTACTGTCTGTTCAAGCTGAAAGATGTCCATCTGCTTCAAGGGCATGAACTGTCCTTTACTATTTGACAACATGGCAACATTACCCTGTTTGCATACAGCCTAAAGGAATAGTTTGACATTTTGTAAAATAAACGTATTCCTTTCTTGCGGCGAGTTAGATGAGAAGATTGATACCACTCCTGTCTGTACAGTAAATATGAAGCTGGAGCCAGTAGCTGCTTAGCTTAGCTCAGCTCAAGAGAAACAGCTAACCTTGCTCTGTCCAAAGGTAACAATATCCACCTACCAGCGCCTCTAAAGCTCACACATAAACATGTTATATCTCATTTGTTTAATCTGTACACAAACCAGAGTGTTAAAATTACAATTTGCCATTTCATATGGGATTAAACAAAGAGATATAACGTGTTAATTAGTGAGCTTTAGAGGTGCTCGTAGGCAGATAACTTTGGACAGAGCCAGGTTAGCTGTTTCCCCCTTTTTTCTAGTCTTTCGGCTAAGCTAAATTAATCGATTGCTACTCCAGCTACATATTTACCGTATAGGTATGAGAGTGATGTCGATCTTTTCACTGAACTCTCTGCAATAAAGTGAATATGTGTATTTGTTATTTCCCAAAATATTGAACTATTCTTTAAACACAAACACCTCATCTGTAGTCTTCCTAGCGGTTTCTACCTGACTCTTCCTCCCTCTGCTTCCTAATTTCACACCTCATTTTTTAATCCTTCTTTCTTTAACCTTAGGCCTTTTCTGTTTTATTCATTAAATCTTCTTTGACCTGCTTGCTTGTAGCTCTCTTTACTATTCTCTGTCTCCATCTTCATATCATTCTCTGAATCCAACCTCATCTAATTTCTTCCCCAAAACAGTCTCTTTCATCTTCTTTTCCTGTCAGGCCCTCCCTCTGTTTTACTTTTTGCCACTGCTGATCTTCATCTCCCCCTATTTTCTTATACTGAAGAAAAACCATCCTGAGACCATCCTGGGTCAAGGAGGAACATATGAGTTCTTAAGGCCCTTTAACGACTGCCTGAATAGGCTCATTAGAGACAGGCTCAATGGCTGTGGAGTCAATCTTGTCTGCTGCTTTTGAATGATTAGCATGGGGGGAATTAAGTGTGCTGAACCATTAAGGCTGCTTCAGGTTTCATTAGCACATGTTATCGAGAGGTAAAATTACAAAAAGAAAAAGTATAATTTGCCTAGGCAAGAGAGAAAAACTCAAAAGATTAGTGAGATTGGAAAGATTATCTGAAAACATCAGATGAAGAGCCGAAGGACACATGATGGGTGTTGTAAAGGAGATGGTGTGTTTCATTTTTGGTCACGTGTAATATGTGTGTTCATTTTGGTTTGTGTTCACTTTTCTGTTAAGATCCACCCCTTGCTCCACACACACACACACACACACACACACACACACACTGTAATTTACAATTTGTGTTTGGATTAAATGCTTATTGTTCTTTGCACTGATCAATATGTTGACTGTGTTTTTTTTTTCTATACCAGCTGGCAGTGTATTTCATGTGTATACCCAATATTTTCTGTATACTTGAAAAGTAGTCAGATAGTAGCTGTGTTTATAAAGTAAGGTTGTGTAATCTTATTACATAACATATTTAAAATGATATTCTTACAGTGGGTTAAAAGCAGAGACTGTTCACTGTAATTTGGGGATATTAGTAACAACAAAATCGGATAAATGGCCGTACTGTTGTTAGTAATAAGTATTCATTTGCGTGTTTTATAACCTGTGACCCAGTTCAGGCAACTTGAGTAGTTCTTTAACATTCACATATGACATACTCACTTATTTTTTAGGCTGTCATCCTCTGCTGGCTGTTACCTCAAGTGGTATTATGGAAAGCAGGACTCCAGGGCTGCAACTGATGATTATTTTCATTAAAAATAATTTAATTAATTAATCATTCAGGTTACAACATCAGAAAGTAAGGAAAAATGCACATCACAATTTTCCACATACCAAGCTGATGTCTTCAAATGTCTTATTTTGTCTAACCAATAGTCCAAAAACCAAAGAAATTCAGTTTACTATAACAAAAGACCAAGAAAACCTGAGAAGCTGGAACTACTGACTGTTTCTGGCGTTTTAGTTTGAAATGACTTTAACAATTAATCAATTATCAACATTTTTGCAAATTAACTTTCTGTGGATCAAATAATCACACAGCTGAAACACTTACTTGATTAGTAATTGTTTCAGCTCTACAGGAGTCTAATTTACCCATTATTTAAAGCCAATCAGCAATATGGAGCCTGTCCTATATTAGCAACTGTCTAAGACACGTCTAAGTAATCACTAAGTGTCAGATTTGGTTAAAAAACTAGTATAAATGGAGGGTTTTTTTCTTGTTTTCTTTTCAATCTATCTCCATCCCCTCTATTCTGTAGTTTTTCAGCTGTATCTATTACTTGAAGTCTGTTTAGTTACCCTTGTTACCCTTGAATACACTACATGGGATCTGCCATCTTTGTTTTATTGCAACAAGAGGACACTACAGCACGCCTCCTGTTGTCACATCACTTGTCAGCCATATGACAGTGTAATTTGTGCATCCATATATACTCAGCTGTCAGGGTTCTAATCAGAACTAAGATTCGTGACCACATCACCTTACACAGGCGTATGTTTTAGGATTGATTTTAAGATCTTATTAATAACTCGAAGGCTCTCCATGGCCTTGCTACTTGCTATATTTTGACCTTTTAGTCCCATAGGTCCCCTTAGGATCCTCGGATAGAGGTCTTTTGTCTGTTCTGTAGTCCCAGCTTTAAACTAGAAGGAACAGAGCCTTTATAGTCAGGGCCTTGAGGCTCTGCAACGACTTGGAAATAAACCTGAGGTTGAGTCAGTAACTCATCTTAAAACATACTTTTTGAACCTAATCTTTGAGGGCTTTTAAAACATTTTATTTTTTATTTTACCTGAACTGTCTCTTTATTTCTTTTATCTTATATTACTGGAATTAGTTTGACCTGTTTTATTCTTGTCCAGTTAATGTCTTTTGTTGCCAATAAGTTTTCCATTACCTTTATTATTGTAGATTTTTAATATGTTACCATGTGTGAAGCACTTTGTGACCTTGGTTTTTATAAAGGGTGTGTAAATAATGATTTTATTATATTTATTGTTGTTATTTATATAGATTTTGTATCTGTTCTTACCCACTACTTACACACTGTTGCAAACTCTCAAACCACCAATTTAGCAGCTCCAATCAAACTTTGATAATTGAAGTTTTTTCTACATGAACCATCTTTTGCTGACAGTAGGGAGTCATAGGAAAGGGAAATAAAACAGAAATGAGTTCAATAAGGGAGCAATCAGGTTGCTGTTATTTTTATGGGGCCTTTAAGAATATCTTGCACATTATCACATAGTGGTACATCTTGAGGAAATTTCAGTGTGCCGTACAGCAGTTTTATTGCTATGATGTATCACTTACCAAATGCCCCTCAATGGAGCAATATTGAAGGCAAGGCTTTTTTGTTTTGACTGCTTTATTCTGCTCTTCCTTATAGGGAGACAAAACAAAATGACTGAAAAAGACACTTTCATAAATTCAATATTGATGTGTAGGGAGCTGTATTTGTGTACACATGTTTTTGTATTACTTTATATTGACCAAAAAGGTGGGGAATAGAAGAAGGAAATAGAACTTGGATGGGGAAATACTTTAGATCAGGTTTAGGTTATAATAAAGGTAAAGGTTAATACTGGTGTATCCCCTAACCTAGCAATGTGGCATTTAAAAAGATCAACAGCAGATGAAGAAACAAAGTCCAATTACTCAAGATAATCCACTGACCTCATTGTCAACAGTTTTCATTGCAACTTCCTTTAAAAGCATCACAAAATGCTCAACCCTCACCCCCCAAATAAACATTTCTTTGTATATTTGTGTTTTCCAGGTGTACATGTGAAGCTGCCGTGGTTGGATAGCGAGGGAGATACTCTCGAGGAAAAATGAGGAAAAGCAGGAGTGTTCTCACGGTGTCTCCAAACAATGTAAGTCATCATGTCCCCAACATATCTCACCAGTTACATAATAGGCTGTACCAGAGATCAATCAATCACATTTTGACGACAGTTCAATAATAGAGACAGAAAAAGAGACATAAACACAGAGTAGCAGATAATCCAGAGAGACAGAGGTAGATTTATTTTGGAAAAGTGTAGATCATGAACAATTAGGGGGAATAAGAGTTTTTAACTGACAAAGCAGGACACGTCATGTAGTTTCTAGTGTAAGCTGTGTGCTTCTTGATGCTCTCAATCTTTCCTCTCTTTGTTAGTCTCCCTGTGTTTTGACAGCTCTTGTCTTTGCATTGGCTGGCTCTCTCCTCCTCCGTCATGTCTCCCTTGCACAAAGTTTCTCTTCTGTTAGCTCTATAGCTCCCATTTTGTGCTTTCTCTCTTCTCCCTTCATTCTGACTCATGGGTCTTACACATGTGATTCGATGTAGGAATGCAATGGTAATTCAGTGCAGTACTATATTAAGGTATTTATAATTACGTTTACGCAACCAAAAGCACTTGATTTTGGTTAGGAGAAAATGTGGGTCACTGCAACTACAGTATAGTTATGTTAAAGCTACTAAATCACTTGATAAAGCAAAGGGAGAAATTGTGTTCATGAATTGAGAAAGTAAATCGTGACTTGATGTATAAGATTACACAAAGACTCAAGGCTCCTGTGTTAAAGTCGAGTACTTTTAACAGCCATCTACCTCCCTGAACTCCACGACACTGTGAACACTCCGCACTCCATCTGTATTGGAACTGAATGTAAATTGCTTTTGCAAATCAATTTGCATTAATTTGTAGGAGACAGGGTTGGGGCAGCTAATGTGTATGGCACCTGTACATTTATATATTCTCTTTACCCTCTAACCCTGACTTTTAGCTCTTTTCTTGAGGACGTACTGTTGTTAAGCTTTCAGCAGCTTTCAGTGAAAATATGTCCAGCGGAGTAACTCAGTAATGTGTTTTTCAACCACTGGATCAGAAACAAAAAATGAAGGCTAGGCTGTTCCCAGAGCAGCTCCCAGACCCTTAAGGAGTTAAAGGTCTGTGATCGCAGTAGACTTCTACACTCCTCAAATCAACACATCTTGCCATAGCTTTGGGTGTCTGAGGTGCCGACCACACCTGAGCCGGTTGACCCCATCGATGTAGTTGTCAGCAACACAGTGTGGGTTTGGAGAAGGGAAATGGGAGAGAAATGTATGTGAGACCCTGTGTGTGTAGGAATGTTGATGTTGATAATGATAATAATAATAATAATCATAATTATACATTAATGATAATGGTGGTAATGGTAACAGTTATTTTATCAATAAAAAAGAACAAATGAATCAGCTGAGTATCTGCTCTCTGCTTTGGCAAGGGCAGATGCAGATTTTGGAGCTCAAAAGTAGTTTAGTGCAGGGGTGTATGGTGTTACCTGTTAGACGGTTCAGTAAGTTTATGAAGGCACACCTGTTATCACACCTGGTATTGGGTTTCTGTGGTCACAGGGGAGACAAGCATTGGCACTGGAATCTGGGCAAGCTGTTGTGTACTTGACATCAGTTTCTTACCGGCTCCAGGAGGCATTGTTCTGGATTTCAGGCTGTACTTATACATTCCTGTGGAGAAGGGTAAGAGAAAAGGGAAATTCTAATTTAGGGACTAGTTGGATGTTGAAAAACAGATATTGAAGTTTTTGAGCACATGCTTTTTGAGGCTTTTAAACTGTACATTTAATGGTACAGAGCGACACTGAGACATGCATATTTCTGCTCTAGATTAAGACTAGTATGTGTCTTTAAAATATATAGAACTAGGTTTTCCATGGAAATATTTTGGGAAATACACTTGTTCGCTTTCTTTCTGAGAGTTTGATATGAAGATTGATACCACTCTTGTGTCTGTGCGTTAAATACGGTGTTGGCTATCTTAGCTTAGCATAGCATAAAGATTGATAGCCAGGGGAAACATCTAGCAATCCAAAGTAAAAAAAAAAGCCTTCCAACACCTCTAAAGCCTCTTAACCCATATTTTGTTTGTTTTATATATACACAAACAGAAATGGAAAAATTAGTTTATGTGCTGTAACGCTTTCTTGGTAAACCAGAACTCTTGTTGTCACAGGCAACCAGCAGAGAAATAGTTAAGCACATAACTTCTCCTAAAACCACTAATTGTCTTTTTTCCATTTGTATTAGAACATTTTAATTATTGAACTTTAGAGGTGCTGGTAGAAAGATTTTTTAACTTTGGTTAGAGCCAGAAAGAAAGCAAATAAGCAGATTTCCCAAAATGTTGCACCATTCACTTTTAAAATAAGCAAAACATAGAACTGTTCTCTTAAAATAAGCATATATTTTCTAATTGTTTGCTTTAAATGTCATTGTTTTAAAAGAAATGGCTTGAAAGTGAATTTATGATGACCTATCTACAAATCACACAAAATCATATTATTTTGAGGGTCCAGTACGTGGTTAAACATATGATTAATTACTTTTAGGAATTGCGATTTACTAACATGGTGTTTGTCTGAATAGTTACAACAGATAAGCAAACAAAGAATCCATACTTTCTTTGTTATGGGCTTGTATGAATGCATTTAGCCATGTTCAATAAAGCCTGTGTATTTACAGTATATGTTTCAGTGAAAGCGTTAAGTGTTTCCTGAATCAATGAGGTTAAGTGTGCAGAAGTAGGACATTGTTATTAGATTTCAGCTCTAACAGAAAGGATTTGGTTCAGATAGTGATGCTTAGCTGGGATTAGATTTCAGTCGTGTAAGTGTGTGTGTCAGTGAGTGTTTGTATTCATGATTTCGCCCATCATGAAGCTGAAGATTGGATTAGTTTGGTGTGTTGTAGGCTATTTGTGTACAGTGAGGGTGTATGTGCAGGTAATTAGGAATCAGTGTGCACAAGGATTGGATCTCTATACATTCATATGAGTGTGTCTGACTCCTGTCTGTCTTGTGTGTGTGTGTGTGTGTGTGTGTGTGTTACTGGACTGTGGTGTGCTAAGGGGCGGACTCATTAGTGCCCCACAGACCTAATGACCTCATTGCCATGCAGAACATAGCTAACCAGCTCTGATGTGATCAGCTCTGACTCCCCATCTCTGTATATGTGTATGTGTGTGTGTCTGTGTGAATGTGCTTGTCTTTGTGGGTGTGCTTGAATGCATGCCACCACTGGTATGTGACTCTGCATATTTATGTAAATACTCATCTGCACAGGTGCATACACAATTACAGGTGCTTTGAGCATTTGGCCAACCTTTTCCTCATTCAATTAAAATCTATTTCCTGAGGTTCGCAGGGAAGTGTGTCTGTGCACACATAACTCTCATCTTCCACACTCTGTAAAATATCCATCAGAGGTTATAGCTTCAATTTAACCTGTGAACATCATTGTCTCCTCTGATTCAAGTCAGTAATATTTTTACTTTGGAATTCAAAGGGTTTTACTAAACCAGAATGTATGCAGGTCCTTAAAATGTAATATATAAAGTCCACTTTTTGCATAAATATTTAATTACTGTTATTAGAGGACTTATTTTGAATTACGCTGGCCAAATACACTTGTTAGAGGTGTTATTACCATTATCTAGCAATTAATTAAGCAAAATATGCAAATAACAGACCCTCACAGCTATTATCACAGAGCTAAGTATGAAATTATATAACTCTTGGTAGCTTACAGTTCGTGTCAATGTTATATAGTGCTGTGGTAAATGTTATTTTTGTTAGTAAACAACCTGTTTTCATTTACCTGAGCTCTTATGATGGTGCAAATTATGACAGTTATGTGTCAGAATCAAAGGGGGACGTATCCTGATGTAGTTATACCTCCTTTTAATCTTGATCACAATCCTAACCCCTACCAAGTATTTTTTTAATACAGCAATTTGTGGTTTTAGGGGGACTTAAGTGCTACAGAAATGTGTTTTGATGAACAACAGTTTAGCTTTTTTGTTGTGAGGTTGTTGTGAGTTACAGTACTTTGGGGTGAGCCAGGCTAGCTGTTTCCCTCTGCTTCTAGTGTCTATGCTAAGCTAAGCTGACTGCCGAAGAGCTTCAGCACCATTTGCAACGCACAGACAGGAGTGTTATCGATCTAATACTCGATACTCGATACGGCAGGGACACACAGGACACGGAAGCGCCCCATAGCGCTGCTCGCTTACTTTCTGCGCATGTTAACCAATTGGGCTGTTCAGACAGAGCGCGCTGCTCAGCAGCGACATTTTCAGCATCTGGTCTATTTTTTCTGCGTGCCGTGAGTGAATCTGGCAAGAAAACACACTGATAATCTATTATAAATGATATAAATTGATATTATGTATGATATACTGTAAATGATCTGATTCTGACAAATAATATCCCATGCTTGCCAGCACTTTTGATTGCTCTCCTCTTCTCCCTCCTGTTCTCCTGGAGTGATCCCTCCCCAATTATTGGAAATAGTACCACGGCTGTTTATGGTTGTGTATTTTAAATTATATACTTGTCAGTCACATATTTGTTGTCTCTGAACAGAGAGTGAGAGAGATGAGCAGACACACACAGTGTGCCCTTCCCCACCGATCATCACACAAGGTGATCCTTTTAACTTCATTGTTACAGAAGAAGTGACGCCCAAACAGACGCAGAAACACATAAATAGCTTTAAGTTATAAATTCATGAGGTTATTATAATGATCAGCTCTTTATTGTCATTAGGAAAGAGCAGAGGAGCAGAATTGCTTGTTGACCGACGCGGAGAAATGTGCTTCTGGTTTGAACAGCCTGGCTACCGCTCTCAGGAGAAATGACCTAGCGCGGTGCTTTGCGGCACTTCCGCTTCCTGTGTGCCCATGGCCCCCCTTGAAAGAAAGCGAATATTTCCATAATGTCGAACTATTCCATTAAACGTAGTAGTTTTTTTTGCCTAAACCTAACCAAACCTTAACCATAGAAGTGGCTGATCATGTTTGTAATGACCATATGGAACAGTTTTGGAAGGCACTGACAAACGATGTTGTGCTGATCATAGGGGCAGCAGATCAGAAAACACTCATGAGTCATTTTGAAAAGGCAATAACAAATTACATATGGTGTTGTTTGTTTTGAGGACATGTTGTCTTCTCTCGTTCTTTTATGTATTTTTTCCTCCCTTCTGACTCTTAATTTCTCTTGCTGCCTCTCCCAGGCAGTTTCTCTCACTTCTTTTAGCTTCAATCTCTTCTCTCTCTGCCACTCTGGCAGTTGAGCTTGTAGTTCCAGGGAGCGCAGGTCAAACTGAACAGCTGTTCATTCTCCAATTAGAGCGCTTGGAAGCTGACGGTTGAATCTTAGCCAGCGAAATCAACAGTTCAGTACTTTCTCTCTCCCTTCTTCCCATCCTCTCTGCGCTGTCTTGTTCTCTGTCACTCTTCTCTCTCTCTTTAATGATATCTATCTCACCTCCCTCCATTGTTCCTATATCGGTCCTAACAAACACTGTAATCTTCGTCCGCCCTCTCTATCGCTCTTTTGTGTGTGGTCAGGTCTGGTTACCACAGCAACTATAAATCTTCTCTACTGTGGCACCTTGGGATTATACAACCTAGACCTCTTGCACTTTGCAAGTCAGTCATTGTCAGTCTATCACATGGCATTGTTTTGAACTCACGCCTTGTCATTCTCTGAATGTCCTGCTGTTATGTAATCAGTGTGGTGTTTTAGGTTCCCTGCACTAAAAAAAAATAGGATATTTTATTTAATATAACCCGGTATATATAACAATGGTTGTGAAAGTGAGAGCAACACTTCTGCAGTAAGAAGGTATTTCATAATATCAATAACAGTTTTCTACACAAGCTCATAGAAAGGCTGAGGATAAAGTGAATTTAGTCAAATATAAATGCTTTTTAAAATCCTGTTTCATCCATATCATTCTTAAATCAGTTGTTGAGCTTGATGAATAAATATTTTTGATGTTTAAGAAGATGTAACCAGTACATTTTTTGGCATATTTGCTCAGAAAATTACTTACTAACAAAGTCATGAAAGTAATGAATCATCAAAATTGTTGCTTATTAAGATTCTGATGATTGACAAACCAATTAATGGACTGATTGTTTGAGCTCCACAGCAGTTTATATGTGTAATTGGATTTTTGTGGTTAAGATATGTTATAGGGAGAAAAGCAGAAAATGTTGGCAGGATGTTTACTTCATGAATGTCTAAATTAGACTAGAGATTATTAGTCATAAAACTTTAGATGTTTTTATCATAGAGTTCACTCAATGTCAACAACGCTCAGACACATGGAAACACTGATCGAATAAAAGACAAAATGCTTCTTTTGAGGGGGATGATGATGATTCTCAGAAGAGCATTAACAGAGCAACAACATGGATTCAGTCTGGATATCAATCTGGTTCTCATCCTTTGTTACATCTCAACTGTCTTCCCTGTCTCTCCAATAAACTGTTCATGCATGCATACTAAATAAATGAAGCTGAAATCTCTTGAAAATAGCCTTCAGCGAATTAAACTGAACGTGTTTTTGTACTGAACCCTCCGACAAGCTAAATTTATTACACGTGACACATTGTTACAGAGAGGGAAAGTAGGCAATTTATTTTATCTCTTGTCTGAGACACGAGGATCAGGCTATTTCACAGCAATAAAGAAAAGATGATGATAAAAGAAAGAAAGGAGAGATATTAATTCACCAAACAGTTTTATTAATATCCTGTTCCTCTGTCAACCTCGGGGGAATATTTCATCACTTTTAGCAGCCTATAAATCGAACCGATTGGAGTTATTAGACCTGAAATGGCCTTTTTTTCAAAGTCCAACCCTAGCTCTGTTGTTGCATGAAAATCTTGTAAAGCGTTTCTCGAATCCAAAGTTTTATTATATTGTTTGATTTTTTTTCTTTTAAATCTGCTGATTCATTTAACAAACTTTGACTTGGTTGGAGCCATTAACAATAACTACAAAAAAGGGACAGTCACCAATCTGAAAATTTTATTTAAATGTGACTTTCATGTGACAGTGGTTGTGCTTTTTTTTTGCATCCATCTTAAATACATCAGCATACAAACACACACTGACACTGAGAGCACAAATACATGTCAACCAACCATCATGTTTGTTTTATTCATCTATTCTAACAACATTTTAGTTGTAAACCATGAATGTATTTGCAAGCATGCTTATACATATATGTCTGCTTGATATGTGTGTGTGTAGAAAATGCACAGTATGTACTGTACTGCATACTGCAGGTACATACAGCAAGATATGCTGAGCTGCAGATGAATATCTGTGAATGTCTTATTTCATACAATACTAATCAGTCTCTTTCAGTAGCTCTCCCAGTGCTCCCCTCCCTCTTTCTCCAGTTCTCACTCATCCTTCTTTTACTCTCTTCTCTCCAGCTATCCCCCTCCCTTCCTCACTTTCTCTCTGCTTTAGTCACCCTTCTATGCAAGTCCTCCCTCTCATTGCCCTGCCCCAGCTGTTCTCTCCTTTCTTACTGTTATCCTGTCACTTACTTTCCTCTCTCAGACCTTTTTCTCCACCGCTCCTTACCAACAGCCCATTCCGTCTTCCCTCTCCCACTCTCTGTACCTCCCCCTCTATAGCTGATGGGAAGCAGGTGTTGTTTTCTCAGCTTATCTCTTCATTTCCTCCCTGTTGTTTTGTTGCCTTGGTGTCGAAATGGCGAGAGTGCAGAGGGATTTGGGTGTGAGTGGGGGCGGGTGAGAAATGCGCATAATGCATCTCAGGATGCCCTGAGATGCATTATGCTAACAGAGAAAAATCACAAATAATATAAATAGGTGGTTTAAGAAAGCAATTATTTGAAAGGTAGATAGTTTACAGTCTATGTCAGCTCAGAGGGAGTGAGAAATGTAAAAGTTTCTCCTAGCTGAGTGCTTCACTTTCACTAATCCCAAGTTAATCATAAAAGTATTTCAAGTTTTTGTTCTAAAGAGAGTTTTGAAAAAGTCTCTCCTACCAAAACTTCCAAATAAAATAATAAATAACCTTAGATAGATGTGAGAGTTGTGTAGCCTACTTTAGTTATTTGATTTTGTAATTAACATTATCTGGACACCACGTTTTCTCATTAGTCTACAAAACCTGTATAATAAGCAAAATTAAATTTTATTCTGTCTTGGGTATAGATAGTATGAAAACGTACAAATATTGTCTGTACCATCTGACAGATATGACAAGTGGTCATGCTCATTCATTTAGTTAATGAACTGTTTTAAACTGACATTTGCTTTTAAGCAGCGCCCTTTATAAAAAAAGAGATCTTATTAATAACTGTTAAAAACTTCATATTTAATTAGATGGAATTATCTGGCTACTAGTTATGTGAACTACAGATTTTTTTCAGTATGCTTATAAAGTTCCCCCGTAAAACATCAGAAAGAATCTGTGATACAATATTTGGAACTCAAGGAATCCATATGAAGACACTTATTTATCTTATGTGTTTATGTAAACAATTTCTTACTTTGAGAGTGCACACACAGCAAGGTGCAGACCAGTGTGAGCTTCAATGCAAGTCCATCAAAATTAATACACGTTGCACAACTCTTGTCCAGTACACCATGCTTTATTCACCAAATGTGCGGTGTACTGAGTTTTAATTTTGTGTTTATGTACAGAAAAAAATCAGATGATATGTAATTTTTTTAACTTAATATTGTATAATACTATACTATAATAATATAATACTCAAATATTTATATCAGTATCAGCCTCAAAAATTCAGTATTGGTCAGGCTATGCCACAAACCATTCAACACCTTAAGATCTCAGCTTGTATACCCTTGGAAAAGCTTCCACTTCCAAGAAGTTACTTGAAACAGCTGTTTTGTTTTTAAGGTATGAGGATGTTTGTCTATGCATTCTAAAGTGACCCACGTTTGCTGATTTAGTGCCCCATTTGTAGGTTGGTGCATGCAAACTACTGGTTTATGGTTAGAGAAAAATCATCTTCATGGTTAACGTAAACCAGTACTGTTTATAGGAGACTGGACACAAATCCTAGTCTCCTGTGCCCTTACAAGGACTTTTGGTGGTATAAAGACATCATGCTCCTTCCTGCTTTGTTTTATCTCATGAACATAGGCGACTATAACTTGTGCTGTTTGTTTTTCTGTAGAGGATGTAATGTAGAGGGAATAAATCATATGACAGCAAAAGGTTGCTTAAGGTCACTGTTTGAACAAATGACCAATGCTGTTGTTTTTCTGGTGAGTCTCAAAAGGCTGTGACAGATGTGTGTTGTATGGTCTGAGTATAAATTTAGTGTTGACAAGGCTGAAAAGGTACATTATTGTCTCTATATTAATCTCATCCAACAGCTGAGGCCTTGTGACCTGGCTGCTGTGTGTTTTAGTGTGCGCGCATGAAATGCTAAGGGAGGTAAATAGACATTGTTCTCATTTGTATGATATGTATGTGTGTGAGACTAATGAGTATGTCACGGTCTCAGTACTTAGTGGTCCCAGGAAGACAAAAAGGCCATGGGGGTGATGCTGCTAATGGGCTAATGAACTTCTGCACCTGACCCATCCTTCTCCTGCCCTACAGATACACACACACACACACACACACACACACACACACACACACACACACACACACACACACACACACACACACACACACACACATCACAGCAGTTGAAGGTCATCTATGGATAGCAGGTAGCGTACGTGGGAGGAATGAATAAAGGCTAAGCAGCAGTCCTACCTCAGTTTTTACAGTGCAAAATTGTTTCACTGTCAGATTCCTGTGTCTCCTACGTATCATTTAAGTAAGATTTTTTTTTTGGAAGAAGGGTGAGAGTTTAGCCTGAAGTATTTGTCTACTGGTGGACAAAATATTCGAAACACATTTCAATATAATGCTGTCCAATTTATAAAAGAAAAAAAAACACCTTAAAGAACAGCTTCAAAAATGAGCATAGGGTTGAATCAACACCCATCTGATGGTATCAACAAAAAAATGAAAAAATTAACATTAGAAGCATATTTCAGGGGTTTTGTATTGGGTTACATTAAATTACGCGTGTACCCAATAAACTAGTAATAATCTTTTTTTTTTTTTGGCTCAAAACTGCCAAATTAGTTTGATTCTTGTTAAATTGGGAGATGGTTGCACCAGATGTTCTTAAGTTCAAACTTAGCCTAGTTATTGGACTGTACCCAACAGGGTGTGACATGGGGTCAGCTGCAGGGTCATCGTGTTTCACTCCTTTAACCCCAGTACATCTTCTGGTGGTGGAGCAGTGGCCTGGATGTTTCCCTACCACCCCCTGCAGCTGCCCTCCTTGTTTGATGGACCCCAGTCCTTCCTCTTCAGCCAGAAGCTGCTCTTCTCTGCTTCCTCGGCAAAGTCTTTGGTTGCTCTACGGAGCTTCGGCCCTGTTACACCTATGTCCCAAAGTTATAATGCAAGTCTATACTTCTATACTAAGTGGAGACTGACACATCAATAAATTTAAATTAACTAAAATTAGATGTTAGTATATATTTACATCCAGTAACTGCCAACTGTAATATAGCTAACTGAGCCAACTGACACTGCTAATACATGACCTGTTTAGATTTGAAGAGGTAATATTTTCAACATATGACGTGCCACTTAAAATGCTGTTTAATAACGATGTAAACTAGAAGATTTGAAATTAAATTTCACAAAAATAACACAAATGAATTGCAAATCTTTATGCTAATAACGTTAGACTAATTGACCAAATTATGTCTTAGATTGCGTAATCGCTATTTCTCTCTCACTCTAAACTGCATGAATACTAGACTAATAATTTTGAAATACATATTTTTTTGTGTATTCATGATACCTACATTTATAGCAGATTGGCAGTTTAATGGTGGTTTGGCAGTTTAATATATGATGCTTGTTTCACTAAAACTAATTGTGTTAAGACAGAATGTGAGGTGAATTATAGATGCGACGCAATTGCATACAAAGTGAAGTACGCGCTCAGATGCAAATTTGCTTGGGGTGACGCTAATTAATGCAAATAAGCAATCGCACGGGTTGAAAAATGTTTCACCTTGAGTGAAAAATTTGCGTTTTATGAATCTTCTTCATAAATGTATAAAAATAAGAGGGAAAGGGAGCGCGACTGAAGGGAAATAACATAAAGAACTGGGGTTTCTGGTGAGTTCAGACAGAGTCCGAGCTGTCACACAAACACACACAGACACCCAAACACACGGGTCTGTGCGTAAGTTGCTAGTTAGCTTACAGCTAACGTCTGTACAGTTGGTACATTGGTTGTTTGGTGTGAATCAACATGAATGGTCTGGCGAAAATTCGCTTTGTTTTCTGTCTGAACCTACCTTTACATTTTGAAGTAATGTAACAGCTCATGATGCTAGTGACTTCCTGTTTACAGAGTTAATTGTTTTTGATTGGATGGCACTACAGATGTTTCCTAGCAACAAAATTGTTCATTGTCTTTACTAGCTAAGACATTCCTTAACTTTTAACAGTGCAACCTAATTTAGTAGATCACTAATTTGAAGCCAGTTAGTAGGTACTAATAACTTTCTAAGGATTTCACACACAAACTTTGTAATGGATTCACAAATAGCTGGTGCAACCCAATCTTGTATAAGTAAAGAAAAGTAAATACATAGGCAAATTACCAACTGTATGCTTTACTTTCTGGACCTTTCTCATCTTTGAATATATTAAGTGAACCTGGTCACAGCTTCATGTCTGATGAGTCAGACACTTTCAGGACTTTCAATTCACACATAGTTCTTTCTTCTATCAGTCGATCAAATGCTACCTCACAATTTTGTGAAAGAAAGAGAGAAAAAGAGGATTATGTAAAGGCAAAAAGGAAGTGACTCACATTTTAAAAAAGTTGGCCTTGTTCAACTTTTGTGCTGTCATGATTCAGGTGTTATAGAGCTGTTAAGTGTGGTGGCTTCTACAACAGCCATAGATGAACTGTAATATGTTGGTACATATATCCAGAGCAACTCACACTATCATGTGACTATGTATTTGCAACAAATCAAGAAGTCCATTACACCTTAACCTAGAAATCCATTTTAAGAGTTACAAGGGCTCAGGCATTGGCAGGCATCCAGCATCTAGCAGTCCTCTGTTTTTCTCTTCAGTATGATTGCTACTATAAGGGCATCTGATCTGAGATATGATTGCTTCTGAGTATTGAGCTCTAGCAGTGTTTTTATACATATGTCTTTCACTCTGCTCTGGTATTTCTTCTGTGTTGTATGTGATTTATATCATGTATATATGTGATTTTATTTCTTTCTCTCTCTGCTAGCCTTCTCTCATCTAATATTACCAACATCCTGCTTCCTTTCTTTATCCTCTCTGCTCCGCAGTGCAGTTCTTATCACTGCCATATCTCACTTTGTCCTTGCCTTTCCACCACACTATCTCTTCTCTGAGCTGTCATAGAAAAGTATTTCCTTCCTCTTTACTCATGACTCTCCATCTCTCAAAGCAAATAACTATCAACTTAAAGCAATACTTTATTTTCTTTGTGTTTCTTCTGTTTCTTATTTTTTTATATTTACAGAGGGCACTGCAGCAGAGCCTATTTTAATTTTAGAAACCACTTTTTTACTGCTTTGTATTTCATTACATAATGCTTCTTCCTTTTAATGGTTGCCATATATTTATATTCTATATTCTTCTATGCAGCAGTTGCTAAGCTAATTTGTCTCTCAGCTGTGTTTTCTCAAAACAAGGTCTTCCTCACCTTCAAGACGAGGAATGAGTCAGAATGATGGATTGTTTTAATTACAGTGTTACATTTATTATTGACTTTGAAATATAGATCCTTCTTTGAATACCAAGCAAGAATTCACAGGTCTACTACTTATCAAGCATATCAGAAACATTCTTAGAAATCATGCTTAAAGTTTATAGTAAAGAAAAGTAAAGATATAAACTGCCAAGTAATGCTGGGAAAATTCAAATCTACGCAAGTCAGTACCTAAATCAAACTTTGGAGTTTTAGGGTTTGTTGAGTCTTGTCTCTAATTAAGTGTTGTCCAGGTTTAGGCGAATAGAGGACAGGACAATGGTTTGATTAGGTACTGTATTGAGGAGGTACTGAGGAAGTAGAGCAATTTAATTTAGGATTAGTATTCATTTCCTATCATTATATGTAGTTATACAGTAGGTGGTAACTTTTGAATAATGGAGCGTTTTATAAAGTTTTTAAGTTTTTCCACTTGTATATTTTGAATTAATATTAAAGTTTATTAATTTATTAATATAAAAGTTAAAGTTTAAAGTTTTGACTAAATAAGAAAAATCCACAGACATTGTTTAGTTTGTATAATGAGATGAACAAAAATGAAAAATGTATGAAGATGATTTAAGTATCTTTTACAGCACAATTCAAAACAAACCACCTTATTAACACCAAAGGCACAAAAAGCTGCCCTGCCAAACCTTGCATGCACAGTATTTGCAGTATTTGCACAGTATTTGCCATGATTAACTGATTGATTATCAATGATGAGGATGACTTTAATATAGGATATTGGTTGTCAAAGACATAGTCCACACGTTGCAGACACCCAATTCCAGTGTCATACCACATAGGTAGAATAAAGCCATTACAGCAATAGACATTATACAGTATTACACAGCACTAATCTACGGAGCTTATACAAGTACAAGAATTTGATACAAGAAACTAAACTGGTTTCTGGTACCTGACCGAATTGCTAAACAGCAGCACTCAATGAAAAACAACTGCTAAATACAAAAACACAGGGGAGTTGTCGCACTGTGAAATACAATAAGTGAAGTCTTTATTCAGTACAACTGAAAAATATCTGCATTAATATTCTTCAAGCATATATCCTAATCTGCAGTGTATGGCTGGAGGCAAACATTGAGTATGCTGAGTTTTTCAAGAACACAGCAAGTCCCCAAATGCATTTGCTGTATCTGGTACCACCAATAGTGAATGAATGGTCGGAAAATGTAAGTCACCACCCACACTACTTAAAGCAAGCTACACTATGTCACAATAACTCATACTATACATAAAGTAAGAATGAATTGAGGTCGTAATGCTTCCATCACGATCGCTGGCATTGTGTAGTTAGTTTTTTGATGCACAGAAGCCGTGAGTAGGCGGGGGAAGGCAAATAGAAATCACTGTACAAGCGGGTATAACTAATGGATGGATGGATCAAATAATCTGCATATTATTTTCTTGATTAATTATTTGGTCAATAAAACATCAGAAAATAGTGTCCATCACAATTTCCTAAAGCCTAATATCACATGTTCAAATGTCTTGTTTTGTCCAACCAACAGTCCAAAACCCAAAAATATTCAATTTACTGTTAAGCAGTAAAAGCAGTATATCCTCACAAAATAAAGTAGCTGGAACTGGGGAATATTTGGCATTTTCACTTGAAAATGACTTAAAGTATTAATTGATTAGCAAAATAGTTGCTAATTTTCAGTCAGTTCATATCGATTAATCAAGTTTTCAACTCCAAAGACTCTAAAAAGATGAATGATCTGTCTCTGCTTTTTAAAAATGGTATGCCTCTGTTGCTGAGCACATGATGAAGTGCAGCTATTTTAGTTTCTAACTCCACCTGCATCAAACCTGTGCTTCCCAAAATAATTAACAAGCACAGCCTATATTTGACAGGAAGGTTATGAGTGGTTTGGGGATAGCCTTAGGAAAAGAAGGAATTTACCAGGTTGGTTAACAGATTTTTGAATAAACATGGAAAAAAGGAAATACACTGATTGTAAAACGAGTAGTTGTGGATAAAAGCTAAGGAGAACATTTCTGCTTCTTTTTTGAAAGTGTCAAGGTGGTATTTTTAGTTCTTGTCAAGCTGAGAATGATTTCTAGAAGTGTCTCAATAAATACGGCCCAGTTTTTCAGAAGTGTAAACCCCTGATGAGACAACAGAGACAGTCAAGATTTATCATGCCCTTCAGACTTACATGTAAATTAGACAGCACAGCTGAGGAATAAACATGGTTGTTTATGCCCTACAATCAGTTTGCTACAGACAGAACACGCTAACAAGACAAATTAAGCCACTAAATAAGGCGGAAGGAAAGAGTGGAGGCTTCGGAGGAGTGATGAGTGAAAAAAATTATCTTAGAATCATGTGGGATTCATGTTATTATACTGCACGGTAAACAGCTCAGGGAATTTTAGCAGATCTTGTTTTAACATTTATTTAAGTCATCGTAAAATTTTAACTCTGGTGTCGTCCCCGTGGGTGGTCAAAGGTTTAATTAGTGAATTAGTTAGACATTTTTTTTAACTAACTCAACTTTAGGATGCACATTTGGGTTTTGTAGGATTTTCACACTCCTATATGAGGTCGTCTAAGACAATAGGTTGGGGAAAGTGAGAAGAGGTGTCAAGCTTATAGCTAAATTATGTAATAGATCACAAGAAAGTGTGATGAAGTGCTTTACCAACATGTAACTTCATTTTCAGTCAGAAACAAATCTGTGGCGCCCCTTAGTGGGCAAAAGTTGTTAAGCATAGGATTTAATTTATCTCTATACACTCATTTTCTACTTTTCTTTCTATATTTGACTCTAAATGAATATTAAACTGTGTTCTTTAATTTCATGCACTTCTTCCTTAATATATTTCTCTTCTCAGGACAGCAAAGAGCCTCCAGATTGCTGCCTCAGTGAGTCTTTCACGTCCCCGTCCTGCACACTGGGCGTTGACCTGCGCCGTGGCCGACGCCGTTTCTCGGGCAACCTGCAGCTACCCCCGTTGTCATGGCGTCAGGGGGAGAGGTCGCGGACACCTGACGATGAAATCATGGCCAGGCCAACGTCCTTGCCCTTTGGAGCCCCTCCCAGGATAGACATCACACCGGTTGATCCTGAATGGTGAGTGGATGGTAAAATAAAAGGCAAAGAAGTGAATAGAACACAAACTTGCTCAATGGCAGTAGAACAAACCTGTTGGTTATGGCACCTGTAATAATCTAAACTAAGCATGAGCCTGCTTTTCTTACTTCCTGAGAAGTTAACACTGTGGAGATACGTTGTTTTCACCCCACAACAGTGATACATTATTCAGTGCTTAGGCTCCTCTGCTGACACATTCCTTATATATACTGTACACATGCTCACTTTAACAGTAGAGGGACCAGTAGAGTACGAGCAGACATACCTGCCTATGTGGTTAGTATTGGTGTAACTGGATAGGGATATGCTTTAGCTGTTGTTGATATTGTGTTTCCTTAAAATTACTTAAAATCTAAGGGGCTTACCACCTCAGCTAAACAATTTCGTGGGAGAAATCCTGTCTCCCAAAGCTTTAAAAACAAAATTAAAAAAATCTTAATGTACTAATACTAGTACCTCCTGGTACCTGGTGGACATGAGGTCAGAGAGAGGCCGGTTTTTATAATAGACTGCAAAACAAACATAGCTCAAAAAGGAAACTTTAGGGGTTGGTTGTCCTCCTGAATCAGCAGGTGTCAGGAGGTAAGAAGGGGTTCACCTTCTGTCGTCATGGAAGCATAAATTCACGCGCAAGAGGAATTTAGGGAGCCCATAAACAAATTACAGTTGGCCTCAAAGTGGTTCTGGCAAACTGCCAGACAGCTCAAAAAGGGGAGGGAGGGCCTGGCCCAGGCTGGTCTCAGCAGGGGAGGAGAACTGCTGACTTTGACTGCGGATAGTCGGGTGGTGAAAGGAGTTGTTTGAGTTACACCCTTTGAGGAGAAAGCAGTGTCTAAAGACTGAGGAAGTCAAAAAGCTCCACAGTGGCAAAGCATCAGGGTTGGATGAGATTCACCCTGAGATGCTGAAGGTGCTCGATATTGTTGTGTGTCTTGGTTTACACACCTCTTTAAGGTTGCAAAGAGATCAGGGACAGTGCCTATAAACTGGCAGATGAGGGTTGTTGTTCCCATTTTTGAAGAATGGTACCTGCTGTGCTCTATTTATCAGGGTATCACACTGCTCAGCCGCCCCAGGGTGCTGTAAAGGAGGCTCTAGCTGATTGTTGAGCTTCAGTTTTTGGAGGAGCAATGTAGATGTTGTTTTGTGGTGATCTCAGAATGTCATTTCAGCTTTTCATTGATAATGTAGTTCTGCTGGCTTCATGCAACTGTGATCTTAAGTGTGCACTGGGCATGTGTTGTCTTTATAGACATGCTGACATTAATCAACCTGTAAAGAAGTGTGTTTGGCATTTAGGTTTAACATAAAGGTTTTTTCAGACATTTGAAGCTAGTTGGGGGGCACATAAAGGTTAATTAAATGCAGTTTGAACAGCTAATCATTGGAGACAAAGTTATCTTATAGCAAACCACAGGTCCCCCAGTCTTACTGAGCAAAGCCTGGGCTTCAGAAGTCTTGTTAGAATACCTCTCTGCATCAGTGACTGATCTGTCATGTTGCATTCAGCTTGTTGAAAATGACACTGCCTTGTTTTATTATTCATGCACCATGCCATAAGACACACACACAGACATTCACACACACAGCAACAGGTATAATGTGCAGTTTCAGATAACACAAACAGCAAGTGGCCAGTTCTTGGCAGGCAGCCAGTTGTCCAATCGTGTCAAATTCAGATACGCTTTTCCTGAACTAGTTAATCAGTCCTGATTAGCCCTGTGCTTGAGTATGGCGTGTGTGTCTTTGGGTGTGTGTGTGTGATGTTAGTAAAGTTGGAGCCAGTTGAGGAACACTTTAATAGGAGTTGCCAAGTATTCCTTTTAGTTAGATGAATAAGGGCTGCTGGAGAAGTTAGTGCTAATCAGTCCTGATTGATGCTGCACTTATGTCTATTTGTGTTTATGTGTACTGTATATACATGTGTGTGTCTGTGTCCTGTTGTAACTGCCATCAATAGTGTAGGTCACTATAGTGCTGGAAAGATTAGCTGCTCTCATTTTTACATTTACATTATTTGGTATTAGCTGACATATAATGAGTGACTTGCAATGAGTGCATCAATCAAATATGTTCTAGGTCACAGGTTCCCAGCCCTTTTTTTGCTCATAACCTTTTTTTAGCAAAGGAATGCCTACTTGTGACCTGCTGTGACTGCATATGTCCATGAGCAGATTAACCATAGAGTGATGTTCTCATCTCAGATAGTTTCATTTAAATTGTTTTTAAAGTCTTAAAAAGATAAAACTCTTCAATTTCACAAGAAAACATTAAATATAAAATATGAAAAATAAGAAAAATATGTTTTGTATAGCAGTAATGTTGTTTCTTCTTCTTTTATATGTTGTTAATTACCTCATGACCCCTCAAACTTATCTTTTCCCAAACCCAATGGGGTTCCGTCCCCTGGGAAGGGAACCACTGCTCTAGTTCACTAGTATTCTTACTGTGCTAGGGTCAGACCCACAGTGCCTAGAAAACAGTTATTACCATTATTCTTGAGTAATTATTGTATATGATAGAAAAACTGTAGGCAAATAAGCATTACTTGATGTAAACATACCCATCTCCCTATCTTCAAAAAGCTTATGTTTTAATAATTATTTTCATTATTGATTATCGATAATCGATTAACCGTTGCTCTAGCTCTAGGCAATATTGTTTGGCATGTTGGTTCCATTTAATAAGGACCTATTAAGGAAATGAATAAAAGGCATGGAAGTTGACACACTGAGAAAAGAAATTAAATGCGATGTTCTTTAATGAATCACATTAAAGTACTAAGATTAAACAGAAAATCCTGCTTATTGAGATATCATTGAGTGAATGCTTGAAGAGCTGCAATTTCTATTTCTACCAGAGGAGTGCAGTGTGGACATGGTTGACTGGATGGGCTTACACACATATTCACACATACAGACTGGTGACAGATTAAAGGGAAAAGCTGAATAAATGTGAAGAGAAGCATAAATGCAGATGTTTCCACACAGGGGTTGTACTGAATGAAAATTATGTGAATAATATGCTATGCAGTGCGATTATGAACCTATGGGAGATTTTGGACCAATGTGTAACATAGTGCTCTCCACCAGTATCATCAAAACACCAAATGAGGGAATATTTTTGTGAAGAATGGTGTTAAATTACTAGAGTTCCAGAGACTTGGAGGATCTATGCCAAGGAGCACTGAAACTTTTCTGCTTGTGGTGGTCCAAGACCTTAACAAGAAACTTTATGTTGTTTTCCCCCTGTAATTTGTAACCCATCTGAACATATATAATTTTTATTTAAAAAAAAATGACTTCCATTTCTTTCTGTTAACAGCGAGTTTATTGGTGGCTGTGCAGTCCGCTCGGGCAAGCACAGACTGTATAGCAGGTAAGGTGTGTGTCAGCCGTCAGTAACCCTGGTGGTAGAGGCAGACATGTTTCCCCCCGTGTGCTTTTCCCTTTTGGCCCTCCTCTCTTTTAAAGAGCTATCACACTATGTCTCCTTCAGGCATCACTGCTGCTAAACGTCAGGGTCAGCAGAACCTTCCTGAAGGTCCTCAAGTCGGATTACTCCCTTCCCCAGTGAAGCCTTCAGCTGGTCAATGTGTGTGTGTGTGTGTGTGTGTGTGTGTATTACATATGTCTATAGCTGTCTGTAACACCATTTAAATACCAATTATCAGCATATCTCCTTGTCTCCTCCCAGTCCCCCCTTTTTTGTACATATATAAGTGCTTTCATCAATGTTTGGAAGGAGGAGGAGGGAGCAGGAAGTTATTTTGGGATTCAATTATTTTTCTGCTGATGTACACAATTGTTTCAGAGCTCAGAGTGCCTCTTGGACTGATTGTTGAACTTGTGTGTGTGGTTGGGTGTGCTTGTGCCACTGCCTGAGAAAGGCCAGCATTGGTGCCGACGGTGTACACTGTACATGACTGAAAGTCCACACTTTATCAAAGTGTATCTTGTGCATATATAGGACAGAGACATTAAGACAGAGCTAAATGAATGCCAGTGGATGCATTTATACTAGAGGCACATTAGTAATCCTTAACCTGATGAAGCTTCAGCTGTTGCCATGAACACTTCATCTCGATTATCCTAATCAGGTGAAGAGAGGCAATCACAACCAATACAAACAAACATGTCTGTTAGTTAGTTTACTTTAATCATATAAAGGTTATGACATGCCAAGCTGAGCTAAAACAACTATAATCAAATGCTTCTTGTTCCATCATACCGCATCATGTCTTTTGGCTTCTGCCAACAGCCAGCTGATGGCAAACTTGCATAAATGTTAGACGTCTGCACAAGAGGAACAAAAGACTAGTTAGTAGTCTTTAGTGTATTTGTTAGTTAAGACAAACAAAACAAACTACCCTACCATGGTCATGCCACTGTGAATCTCTAAACTTTCACAATAATATGCAGATGAAATTCTTTAACTGACTCTGTCAAGTTTTGCTTTACTTTGCACTGGTGTAATCCCATGGTCTTTGTGGAATATTTAACATGCTGAATGGCTGCAGATAAGAGCCGACTACAGTAAAAGTATGGGTGATGATTGGCTGAAAAAATTGGGATGGGGCGGGACACATTCGCTTCTGTCTACAAATTGACCCGAATCGTTTGCTTCACAAAGAGTTAAAATTTGATTGAACTTTGACAAAAGAAATAGCGAGGCTCTCCAGTGCCCAGCCGGTTTGAGAGAGGGGGTGGAATTGACTTCTCATTCAGGAAATAATGTTTGTTTACAATCTTTATAACTGCAAGGAGAACTAGCACTAGCAGCAGAGGAGGATGCTTCCCTGTAGTGAGTGCAAGACAAGGACAAATATTGACAGTATCAAAGTTTTTGATAAGAAGCTGTATAATTAACAAGTTTATGACTACTGTTGTTAGCCTGTTAGCCATGCTAGCTCCCGCAGTTTATGTTTACAACTCTACCCATACTATTTACTTTCTCCCCTGCTTTTGGCCACAATACATGATTAAATGTTGCCAATTTTGGTCTGACTACAGCTTACACCTTACTGCATTTATATATTTTTTCTAGTATTCACAAATGTCAAAAAAACATAACAGAAGTTGAGCCAGTGCCAGTGGCAGTGTATACACAAGAGAAAAGGGCAATACTTAAAAATGCTTTATTCTGCTTGTACCCAGCACCAAGAATATTTTGTTCTGTAAAGCTATTAACATAAGATGTTCTAGCATTTTGTAATGTAACTTTGACATGATCTAAAATAATGTAAAAATCCCCAAAATAATACAGGAAGAGAGAGGTGTATAATTCAGTAAATTATATTCTTTGTAAGCTTTGAAATTGAAATCTACATTATCACTGTAGTTTTATTGTAGTTTGGTGATATTTCAAATATGCATGACAAAAGCATGATTATAATGTCTGGTAGTGATACTAGCTTGTCCAGTACATTGAATACTAAGTATGAGCACAGGTCTTCCCAGAATGCCTGTGCTTGTAAACATTTATCTATTTAAAGTCCACACCAGTGCTCTCTGTGATTTATAATTATATAATTATATAATTATTATATAATTTCCCTCTATGAATGAAATATGCCATTTTGGATCCCTCTCCTAACTTGATTTGAAACTATATTTGGATGTGTTCTTCACCCTGGGTCAGGACGACACCGGTCAGATTATGGCTTGTCTGCACTCTGTGTACTTTCTTTGTGTGGCGTGTTGAGCACTGGCTTCTCTGCTGGTGTTCCAGGCGGCTTTCGTGCGGATGTGAGTAATCCACACAGCCAGTGAGCAGAAATCGGATCTTACATTTTTCATTTTAGCACACACAGAGACAAAGGAAGACAAAGAAAGGTAGACAAATTATGCACAAAGATTGTATTTGTCTTAATGTGAAGTTTCAGCTATTCAATTCCAACCATACGATGGGTATAGAAAGTATTAGACTTTTACATATTTTATTGTTTTGCAACTTTGAATATCAGCAGATTAATTAAACATTTTGGACACAGATCAACAGACTTAAATTTCAAAGCAAGCAAGAAATTATGTCGACAAGTATGTGGAAGTAAACAAAGTTTGATTTGTTCATGCTGCTCCAATTGAGTCGATTTTTGTGTGTTTTTTTAAGCAACTTAGCAACTTTATCTGAGTACATTTTAAATTATCTTTTTTGTTGAATAGATGGGGCTCTTGGTGCAACACCACTCTCAATCTATGGGGAGTGGAAATGCTGCTCACCTCAACTTTAACAAAACACCAACAGTCAGCATGCATCTAATATTTCAACATCATTTTGCATGATTATACAGCTTAGCTAGTAGAACATTGGATGGTCAAATATGATCCATTTTTATGCTAAGTCCTTTGAACAAGCAGTCGTGTTCTCCGCAGTTTCATCAGCTTTGGGAGAGTTTTGGTTCAGTGTCAGGAAAAATAATCTGTCATATTTACCTCAGCTACTCTCCTGGTTGTCAGTTTGTGTTGCATGGCAATCCTCTCATGTGTGAGTGTGAATTAAACCTGAGACTCTAGTAGTTTAGTCTGTTATGCTGTGACTTTACAGGGATGTTTTTTTTAATAGGATAACTGTCTTCATGCTACAGTATACTCAAACATCCAACAGCGGATCACTCTTTCTCTGTTTTCTAGGATTGTACAGAGAAGAAATATTAAGTATTAAATATTAAGGTCACCTTCAAATCATAATACCCTTTGTTCGGCCTTTTCTACAGCTGTTTGAGATTTCTCCACAAACCACCTGTATCCCCTTCATGATTGTTCTCTGCTTTCTTTTTACTCATATTTTTCACTCTGTTTTCTATTTCTATGAGCTTTTATCCTTTGTTTATATTTATATTGATTGCATAGATATAATTCATATGGATACATAATTCACAGCCTCTTTTCAACCCTTTTTATCTGCTGCTGGTAATATAGCAGCTGCAGGTGAAAATGTTTATTATCTGCTTTCTCTTTGTGTTTGAGTCTTTCCTCTGCATTTCCATGAACCCTTGTGAATGAGTACAGGTCTGTTAATCTAGGCCACAATGCAGTATTGTTTTTCACTTACCTGAAAGAGATGGGGTGTGAAAGAGGGAATAAGGAAGAAAGCGTTTTATGTAACCAGAGATGCTACACTAAGGGCTCTCATCTCAAGACCTAAACCCATCACACGCACTCCCCATCACCTCCATCTGAACTGCACACTCACGATAAACAAACAGAGACATGCAAGATCCCCATCATTCCCAACACACACACACACAGGTCCTAAGGATGGTCTGGTTGCCCTGCTCGGGGTTTCACTGTGGGAGTCCAAAGACTAAGGCAACATGGGGCAGGCTGAAGCGTCTTTCTTGCATGTTGTGACATTATTGAAAGTGACAGGTGGGGCTCGTAGGGGCAGGGATGCTTATACAATTCTTAACCCTATATTCGTTCAGCAAGGTAGGGAAATAATATCAGGAAATTGGCAGGATAGTGATTGATCAATTCTGTCATTTGCTTCCTTTTACAACTACATAGGTTCAAATTGGCACATGGCATAATAAGTATCCAAATGGGCATAATCCTATCAATGCAAAACACAGTTATTTCCAGTACATTGCATGGATCTGTATGAAGCTAAAACCAGAGTCACCAAAGCCTAAGCAGAAAAGCACAGTACAGAAAGCAGAAGAGCCTTGGGGCAATTTATTGAATACTTTATCCGATGAATCATTTAAAAAGAACTGTCAGTAAAATGTGAGATAAATGCTAGTAAAGATAAATGCTTATAGTATCCCAGAACCCACTGAGGCATCTTCAAATTGCTTGACCAAAGTTAAAACCAATGATATAAAGATACAGAAAATCCTCATTTTTAGCCATGCTAGTGGTGTGGCTCTAGGGACGGCAATGTCTGACAGTCAGTCTGTCCACCATTTTGGGTCAGACTGAAATATCTTAACAACTATTAGATGAATCATGAACAGACATTCATGGTCCCCAGAGGATGAATCCTCCTGATTTTCCTGTAGTGCCACCATGAGGTTGACATTTGTAGTTTTAAGGGAAATGTCTCAACAACTATTGGATAGCTTGCCAGTAAATTTGGTACAAACATTCATGTCCCACCTCAGGATAAAATGTAATCAGTTTGGTGATCCCTTAACTTTTAATGTAGCGCCACGATTTGATAAAAATTTCAATCCATCCAATACTTTGGGTTTATGACTAAATACCTGCAAAACTAATTGCATTCCCCTCAGCCTCAGCTGCACTTTGTGTTCAGTGTTAATTAGCAAAGACGTGAACATGGTAAATATGGTAAAATTAAATATGGTAAATATTCACTTTTGTGCTTTGTCATTCATCTTTTGTCATCTCCCTTTTGAGTGCAGAAATCTCACTGATGTGCAACAGCCAGGCATAAGATTTTGTGTACAGGTGTTTGGTTCATGCTTTCATTTTTTCTATCTTCCTCAGCAGCAGCACTTGTTTCAAGAAGAAATGGCATGCAGATGGAGAAACTGAGAATTTGGTCTTTCTTTTCCAATTCTATGAAGTGCTATTTAGCCATGCTAACGGCATGACTCTAGGGACAAAAATGTCAACACCTATTAGGTGGATTGCCATAAATTTTGTATAGACATTCGTGGTCCCCAGAGGGTGAATCCTACTTGGTGAACCTTTTCCTGTAGCGCTCCCAGCAGGTTGACATTTTTGGCTTTTAGTGAAATGTCTTGACAATTCTTGGATGCATTTTTAATTTGTCCAATAGTATATGACTAAACATGTGCAAAACCAGTGACATTCTCATCAGCCTCAGCTTGACTTTGTGTTTAGTGCTATTTAATATTAGATTATTAGCATTTTAATATGTAAACTAAGATTGTGAACACGGCAAGCAGTATACCTGTTAAACAACAGCATCGTTATCATTGTGAGCATGTCAGCATGCTGACGTTTGCATTTAGCTCAAAGCACCACTGTGCATAAGTACAGCTTCACAGAGCTGCTAGGATGGCTATGGACGCTTAGTCTTTTTTCAAGCCATGCCCCTTTGGTTTAGCAGAATTTAGAAGACAGCAGTGCTGTACATCTACAGCAGGGTTCGAATTACACTGTGGTTTTCGAAGGGGTCCATCTAATTTGACACCAAATACACACACAATAATTACTCAAAGGCACACAATACAATACCAAAGCAGCCCACCGCCATAATACAAAAATCCACAAAAAGCAAAGCAGAAAGACTTGTGGTTCAAAGATGATTCCTGGCCTGTCTGTCCGTGTCGTTGCATGCTGAAAATCCTATGTCACATTCAGCAGAGGTGGGGAGAATGGTGTGACTTGCCATCAAAAGTCTTCTCAGTGTTTTTCCTTGGTTGCCTCCTTGTAGCTTCCAATCTGTATTCACTGATTGCTTCCCTGGACGACTATCACTATTTTGCCAGATCTCCTATTTTCTTCTCTCCGAAGAGAATGAAGCTGTCTCTCTGTTTTGGCCAGAGGTTTAAAAAGAGCTAACAACTCAATGTCAGGTAATCATTTAGTCAGATTATAATTGACAGTCTGATAGAAGTGCAACCTGTTTATCTTCCCTGGGGTGGCTGTAAGACCAACACCTTTTAACTGGCCTGTGGCGATACCTCGCTCAACATGTCAGCTCTCATCTCTCTTTCATTATTCTCAGAACATCAATCGTCTGCTGGATGTGACAGCTTGCATCAACAAGAGACGTGTCACATTTCTGTAACTAAAGGGAAAAATTCATGTAACACATCCTTCATGCATGCAAAGTCACTGAGGAACCCTGATAGAGTAAGATGTTATAAGAGGACCCTGTATTTAGCCCTCTCCACATTTGACTATAATGCATCATCACTAGCTGTATGAAAATGACAGGCCAACACAGGAAAGTCCTTCAGCACTGCTTTCACTGTGTTGAAGCTGCTTGCTTCCATCTTACAGTGAAAACCTGTTTGATTTTCAGAATCTGTGTATTCAGTTCTGCAGCTGTGTCTCTTAACTCTCTTTCATTTTTGGTAGACTGGCGATAAAATGAATGCAATTTAGAAAGGGGAAATTATAAATGATTGCATCCTCCCACTTCTTTCGAAGAATCGTGCACTGCCAACTCCAAGTGATGAGCAAGGCAGTGAACTGACTGGACTTGAGGAAAGTGAATTAACATTAGACACAAATGCTGCCTATATTTATTTGGCTATATGCTCTATGATCGCAGCATCGTTGGATCTGTGTGCAGTGTCGACTGGTGCACCATTCAATTCATAATGTTTTATGAGGGAACTCATTTTTGTGTAAGTCAGCCTTTTGTTTGCAACCATTTAAGCTGTCAATAAATGAGCTGATCATTTCCTGCATCAGACTAGCTCTCATTCATTACAATCTTGTTTGAAAGTGTTTCTTTTCATTTCTGCTATTTCAGTTGCTCTCTTATGAGGGATCCTGTCACTGTGCTTGTACACTGCCACTCACTGTCCCATAAATCCATTCCTCCGCAAAATGCACACCTTTCACCTTGTCAGTAAGCAACAAAATCTTTGCTTCTTTGCACACAAGGCAAACTTTGAAAATACAAAGATTTGCTTGCGTTTGCCTCCATTTTGACATTGTTCCATGGAAAAGTGAATCTTCTAGTTTCTCAGAAAACTGTTCATACACTGCAAAGACCCAAACCTAACCTTTAAACAGTGACTCCTGTGCCCCAGGGTAGATGTGCAGGACAGAAAAAAGATTAGAGAGAGATGTGAGTTTGACTTTTATGTGTTTTTATATTCAGTTTTTATGTAGTTTATTGTATGATTAGAAATAATATAGTATAATGGTTGATTATTTAATGGTTGATTATGTATCTGTTTTTTGCCCCCCCCACATAATTTGAACACTGGTCATATTTAATTCTGTGTCCAGTCTGTGTCGACTTTGATTATTTGTACTGGGATATAAAATAGGAGAGTAACAGAGGAAAAAGCCAGGAGCCAGGGAATGCCATGCATCATTGGCTGATTTTAAACTACTAGCAAATGATACACACTCTGGCCTGCTGTGCTTCTATGACGCCTCATATTACTACAAGTGTTTTCTTATTTATTTATACAAGCTTGGAAAGAATATTTTTAAAGGATTTGGCAAGCATTTAGTGAGAAAGTGCTCCATGCTTCGCTGGCTCAGAATCATCAGTGACTCACAACCAAAACAAATCAGTCCACAGAGCAGACGAGCAAGCGCTCACATTTCCAATACTCGTCACGCTGCCGTTCTGCCTCTTCTGATGTTCCTTCTGGATTTTTCTCCCTCATCTTCTCTGTTTCTCTGCCTTTTGGGCATTGCCCCTCTTTTTCTCTCTCTTCTTTTCATCACTCAGAGTAGCCCTTTGTGTGTGGGGATATGTATCTGGAATGACTGTATCTATCAATTCTTTCTTTCTTTTTCTCTACATACTGTGACAATCTCATGGTTGGATTGATTCCATTTAGACAGAATTATGGATGGGTAAAAGTGTGTGTGAGAGAGAAAATGTTATATATTGTGATGGAAAATACTTTTTGTGGTAAGTTAATATGTGGTTGCCTTTTTACTGCAGAAGGACTTTTGTGTACAGGCATAAATGCATGCCTTAGAGTGTTTTTTTGAATCAGTTGACCTTTGAGCAGTGTGTATGTTTCTCCTCACTGATGCCCATTAAGCTGTTTGCTTTCATCCCCATTCCAAATTGCCATTTTTTTCTTGACCTGCAGTCACCAGTTGCCTGCCTCACTAAAGGTCACAACATCATCAGCAACATTACCACAAATCCTGGCTAAACAAAAAATAAATAATAAATCTGACAACCTGTTACTGGGCCTGTCTGCTTGTCGTCACAACAACCACCAGCCAATCCTTAACAGGGGAGGCGTGGCTTCCACTCGCTGCGTGCCTGCTCTCAGCTCCTTGTGTATATTCTGAATGAAACAGCAAGTGAAGCATTTGCTTGCGTGCTGTGCTGTGCTCCGCTCGCCGCTCTGACTGTGCGAGTGAAGGGAAATCTGACTTAAGGCTTGGCATAGTGAGAGTCAGTCTGTGCCACACCGAGAGTGCCTTGGGGAGAGGTGGGGTTTGTTTGCAGAGAGAGGAGGTCAGTCAAGCAGTGGTTGATGGAAGGAGAGCAAGAGAGGAGGAGGCAGAGAGCAGTTTTCAACCCTTTTGAATCTTTTATAAGGGAGATCCTCCAACATCAAGCTGCCTGGAAGGACTGAGAGAAAGAGTTGGTACTGAGATGTGCATTTAGCAGGCACCAACAGTGACAGAGGGATACAGAGGAAAGGAGGGAGATTGATAGAGCACTGGGGTGTGCACTTTACAGACAGCAAGACCAGGAGGGAGATGGGAGAGAAGCTGTGTTGAGAAGAGGAATTCTTCTCTCCTGGAAGGAACTGTATGTGACCCTGCTGTGTGTAAAGCTCCTCTAAAGCACGGTGCATGAGCCAAAGGAAAGAGAGAGGGAAAGGGCACGACTGCTGGCTGGCTAATCCCTAAACACGTGAAAAAGGGGGAAGGATCGAAAGCACAGAGGCAACACAAACAACAAAAAGGTATGTGTGAGCTGGCCTTTTCCTGGGTGAATGTTTGCGTATGAGGCCCGCTACAACCTCTCAACCCAGTGTATACTTCTCTGTGTCCGGATAAGGCAAGAGGAGGAAAAAAATCAGCTGTACATGACCAACTGATGTGACTGAATTTGGACAGAAAGGGGCAGAATTTAGGAAGGAAGGAAGGAAAGTCTGCCATACAGGACTCAACCCAGCCTGCAGGAATGTCATCCAACGAGCTGAGCGTTGAGATGGACTCCTGCATCCGGACATTCAAGGAGCACATGCACCTGGAGCTGGAGCCTCCCAAAATCCCAGGTGTGGTGGGAGGGAAGAGGGGTGCCACGTCCCCCAAACTGTCCCCCAGAAGCTCCCCACGCCTCTTCCGCAAGCTGATGGTCAACAAGAGCATCCGACAGAGGCGACGCTTCACTGTAGCCCATACCTGGTAAGACTT
Organism: Siniperca chuatsi; assembly: GCF_020085105.1. Classification (NCBI taxonomy): domain Eukaryota; kingdom Metazoa; phylum Chordata; class Actinopteri; order Centrarchiformes; family Sinipercidae; genus Siniperca; species Siniperca chuatsi. The sequence continues at coordinate 9,132,559 of NC_058047.1, read as the reverse complement.
GTAGTGGGGAAAAAAATTAAAGAGGGGAAGCAGGGGAAAGACAGGGTTGAAACATACAAAAAAGGGAGGTGGGAGGGGGTGGTAGAAAATGTGCAGGGGTCCATAGATGTGACAGAGGATTAGAGTAAGGAGAGATAAGATGGAGAGGGGAAGGATGTGGATGGAAAGAGGAAACCAAAGAGACTTAATCAGGGCTGAATTGGTGGGGAATTGGGAGAGAGGGGGAGATTAACAGAGATAGCAAGTAAGAGTGGGTGGATGGCAAAATAAAGGCAAGGAGAGGAAGGAAAATGGATGAGAGCTGAGAGATGGACAGAGAAATAATGTAAAAAGAGAGGTAGAAGGGTTAAACAGACAGCCAACAAGGGGGAGAATGAGGAGATGTGGTGAAAAAGATATCTCAGAGAATGTGAGAAATTGCAGGTAAATGAGAGATGGTAAAAAAAAAGCTTGATCTCATTAAAAGAAAAGTGTTTTGTAACAAGAGTTTTGACACAATGAGTGCAATCAAAAATGTATGATGGGGCTGTTGTCTGGTGATTTGTCACTGGGTTAGAGGATTACATAATGGAATAAAATCACATTCAGCAGACTCCCCTGTCCTCCATTTTGATGTTGTGTATGTCTGCCCTGTACCTAGGTGAAATTTGTGTGTGTGTGTGCGTGCGTGCGTGCGCGCGTGTGCGGATCAGTCCTTGTTTTGGATGGCTGCAGTGATGTGGAGGGAGTGTTAGGTGCATTATGCAACCTTGTGGTTCTTAACCTTTTTGGTTCACAACCCCAATGAACAAATGGATGTCTACATAACACAAAACAAGCTCAACACAATACGCAATCTGGTTCCATTCACATTTTGTTGTGTCATTTACATTGACATTGTTATTTCTCTCGGTACATTTCCTAGAAGAAGCCCAGAAGCTGCAGGTCTGACTTTCTCAATTTAACAAGATCATAGGGTCAAGAAAATGATATATTCACATATTTACTTATATAACTCATATAAACCTCATATTCTTCTATCTTATTATTTGCATCATTTTGCGCCCCATCCCCCACCCGCTCCCCTAGTCTACCTCTTCATTTTGCAGCAGTTAGGCACTATAGTAGATGTGAAGGGAGGACTTGCTATGTTATGCATTGTATGGATTAGAGGCGAGGAAAAGAGCTGCTGTGATTTGACTACAAAGGCTCAAGGTGACTCTTGTCCCTCAAAAAACCAGCAGTTACAGTAAATTTGTTCAAATTAGGCAGTGGCAGACAGAGATGCTTTGTTTTCTTGTTTCATGAGGTTTGCAAAGGTGAAAACCATCGTCTTCAAAAGACAGTATTAGCATATACGCATACTACACATCTCTGCAATGTGTTACGTGTATCAAATTTGTGGTAACATGATGAAGCGGCTTGTCACTGCTTGCATGGGGTGGGTCGAAAAAAATCAGTCTGTTGTGGGATAGGGAGGGAAAGGAAATAAGTCCAGATATGAATCTGCTCCTCTATGTTGTGTCTACATGGTGTGTTGTTTGTATGAACAGATAATATGTGCATATGTGTGTTGTTCTCTGTGTGTATGAGTATCATGTTAGTGCAGTCATAATTGTATGTTTTTTTACACTATATTTGGATCCACATATTGCATTTGTAAATGTAATGGATGTTTATTCTTTCTTTTCTCCTTGTGTGTCTGGCTCTCTCCTCCCTCCACAGCAGTAGTCAGAACGGGGACTCATATCTGTTTATCTCCTCTCTCTCATTGTATAGCCTGTTTCTGAGCAGAGAGAGATTTGTGGGGGTTGGGTAACTACAGGGGGAAAATACAAGAAAAAAAACAACAAAAAAGGCTTCATTTGGAAATCACTCATCATCATCAAAGATGTCAGTAGTGTCCTTTGCCTTGTTTGTTCTCAAAAGTCCACTGTATATGGGCTTGATCCAGGGACAACACCCATTACAGCCATCAACCACCAGTCCATTCCATTAACAGCCATCTTCATGATAAAGTGTCCTTGAGTGAGACATCGAGGTCTACCTGCTCACTCATTGTAATGCTCTAAGAGTGACAGGTACAAAGCTAAAAATGGAAATCAGAAAAAAGAGCAGAATAGACACAATGAGAAAGAGCCCAAAGGGAAAAATCAGCAGTCATCCCCTAAGGGGGAAGCGTGGCAATCAGGACTGTGAGCAGAAAATTAAGAAGATAATGGCACTTGCCAACCAGTACTAGGTGTTTTTAACTTATTTTTCATGCTTTTGTTTTATCAGGCACACAGTTCTTGTTAGGTTATAGTTAAATAATAATAATACTAAAGTCAGGATTACAAGATTAATCACTGCACTCTTTGCTTTATCCCATGTCATTAAATACACTGTGTACTACCCCAAAATATCATTATCCCTTTTGCCTTAAAAAAAAATCACCTTTCCTGGGAATCCTTCAGGGTATTACTGTCCACGCACTCTTTCTGGCCTAATTATCTCCCCACCTGTCCCAGACCTTGGGAAAGAAAAAATGAATTACTAATATGTGTTGGCCAGGCCTTTCCACTGTTGGACAAATGAGAA